>NC_134537.1:97048897-97354210 GCF_050624435.1 Tenrec ecaudatus
CCCATAGGATTCCTCTGACCATGCGGCCTGGCAGAGACTGCCCAGGTCACGCAAGGATCTCTCTCCTCCCACGAAGACGACCAGACCACCCAAGCAAGACAAGCCAAAAGACCAAGAGCCCCTCTCCCTTCAGGTCCCTGCCTTTTAAGGGTTCCCGGGGGAGGTGTGGTGAACAACCCCAGGTTGATCCCATTGGCTGAATTGCAATCACCTGGCCCAGGTGGGCTGCTCCAGGTGTAACGCCCATCCAAGCCCACTGGCGGGAAAATCCAGCTTTTGTCTTTTGCTGGCTCTCCTGGGCATGCGTAATGGACTTCCCAATTCCCTAGGCTAAGCTACCTAACAAGTCCTCTGAGGAGGGGTCCTGTCCCTTCTGGAAATCGTTGTGGAAGGGTCAACAGGGCAGCAGCTTCGTTCCCCTTTGTTTTCCCACCCACAGTTCCTTCTTGGAAAAAGCAGGTTGGGCAATCCTGTGACCCCACCAGTTTCTGACTCACTATAACTCTTCATTCCTTCCCAATGTCTCCTCAGCCGCCCCATCCTGGGCTACGGCTCAATCAATCTTTCCTGACACAGAGCCTAGCAAAGGGACTAATGGCTCAGCTCCTCTAGAACCTGGCTAGCTCAGACCATAGTCTATGGTGGGGTCATCCATCTCCTTCAAGGCTGCCTCTGCTAACCCCAACATCTGAGCAAGGAGATTCACCTTACCCTCTGCCCAAAGACAAAATAAACAGAACATTGTTTCCACAGTGACACCTGCGAAAACAAAACCCAAACTGAAACCCACTGTCAGTGAGTTGATTCCAACTCATAGTGACCCGACAGGAAAGAATGCTACTGCTCGTTTGGGTCGCTCAGTATTAAATCTGTATGGGAGCAGACAGCCTCATTTTCTCCTGTGAGTTAACCGGTGGGTTGAACCACTGACACTGTGGCCAGCAGCTCAACAGGTACCTACTTCATCACCTGAGAGCTAATTGCTGTGGAGCACACCTGGATGGGTGAGGCAGAGCAGAAGTGTAAGTGAAGAGGTTTAATATTCATATGGGTGTTGGAGCAAGACTACTTCTGTTCTCAGTCAAGGTCTAACTCTATAGCATATGAGCTACGTGTCTTTGGACAAGCCACGTGACTTCTCTTATCTCTTTCCATAACTGATTAGAGGATGAGAGATAATGTGTACCAACAATACAGGAATCCTGCCAGTGATAACATTATTATTTATTTAGATAGATAACTTGAATGCAAGCCAGAACATGATACATACCATTAATGAGGTAGTGTTAAAATCCTTTTATGTTTAAAGTTGGAGTTATTTGTTCATTTTTTCTCCCAGAGGAGTCAGGTACATATTTTTCCCCTCTAATCATTTTATTGGGAGCTTATCAAAATCCATACATAATCAATTGTATAAAGCATATTTGTACATTCATTACCCTCATCATTCTCAAATCATTTGCTCTCCAAGTAAGTCCCTGGCACCAGCTCCTCATTTCCCCCCCTCCCTCCCCACTACTCCCTTCCTCATGAACCCTTGATAATGTACAAATTATTATTTTGTCATATCTTACACTGTCTGATGTCTCCCTTCACCCACTTTTCTGTTGTCTGCCCCCCAGGGAGAAGGTTATATGTAGATCCTGTAATCAGTTCCCCCTTTCTACCCTACCCTCCCTCCACCCTCCTGGTATCGCCACTCTCACCACTAGTCCTGAAGGGATTATCTGTCCTCAATTCCCTGTGTTTCCAATTCCTATCTGTACCAGTGTACATCCTCTGGTCTAGCCAGATTTGTAAGGGAGAATTGGGATCATGATAGTAGGGGGAGGAGGGGGAAAGCATTTAGGAACTAGAGGAAAGTTGTATGTTTTATTGTTGTTACACTGCACCCTGACTGGCTCGTCTCCTCCTCTCGACTCTTCCATAAGGGGATGTCCAGTTGCCTACAGATGGGCTTTGGGTCCCCACTCTGCACTTCCCCTCATTCACAATATGATTTTTTCCCCTTGATGCCTGATACCTGGTCCCTTTGGCACCTGGAAATCACACAGGCTGGTGTGATTCTTCCATGTGAGCTTTGTTGCTTCTGAGCTAGATGGCCACTTGTTTACCTTCAAGCCTTTAAGACCCCAGATGCCATATCTATTGATAGCCAGGCACCATCACTACATTTGCTTATGCACACATTTGTCTTCAGTGATCGTGTTGAGAAGGTGAGCATCATGGAATGCCAGTTTAATAGAACAAAGTATTCTTGCATCGAGGGAGTACTTGAGTGGACACCCAATGTCCATCTGCTACCCAAATACTAAACCTATAAATATATGCACATAAATCTATTCCCCCATCCTCATATATAAATATATTTACATATGTACATGCCTTTATTTAGACCTCTACACAGGCCCTTTGCCTCCTAGCTCTTTCCTCTATTTCCTTTTACCTTCCTCTTGTCCCACTATCATGCTCAGCCTTCATTTGGGTTCAGTAATTCCTCCTGGTTACATTACCTTTGATCACACCCTACCAGGCCTCTTACACCCTCCTCACCACCGATTTGGATCACTTGTTGTTCCCTTGTCCCTGGGTTTGTTAACACCACTAGCTTTCCCCCCTGCCTCCCCCTCTCCCATGCAGGGACATTTTTATGAAGGCAGTGTTTCTTTAATTTTTCTAGCTGTTTATGTAAGTCAGCTATTTATTGTGGGCCTACTATGTGCCAGGCATTGAGAAATGCTTTTCCACTTACTGTCTTACTTAATCTATTTAACTGTACTCTAAAACTGAGGTAATTATCTCCATTTCTCTGATGAGAAAAATGACATTCTGCTGGTCAAGCAACTTACTCAAGCTCACACAGTGGGTAAATAACGGAGCTTGGAATTCCAACTCAGATGACAACATTTTAAAGTTTGAGGAGTAGGGCCTTCATTTTCAGGGGTCATGCTGGTCATTCACAAAGTCAATATTTATCCCGCAAAAGGCTTCTCCATTCATTTGTGGAAAATGCCAGAAGAAGGCAATTAACTCTTACCTTAAGCATAGATCCAAGAATCTCGTTGCTCTTTGATTAAATTCCTTTAAAAAATTGGTGCATATGTGTGTATACCTATGTTTGATTTGTTTCTGGTTATTTGCTAAAAGCTTAAAGTACATTGAACTACCTTCTATACCATACATACAAAAATAAGACAAAAGCCACCTTTCTTTGACATAGCTTCTATATTGCTAGTTTCTTAAAATAATTTGAAATAGTCTCCTTAAGGGAAAGAAACACACTGTGTCAACCTTAGGGGCTTGTGGTTGTTGTTGGTAGGTAAAACTGAGTTGGTTCCCACCAGTAGTGACCTTACGCACAACAAAACGAAACTCTGCCTGGTCCAACGCCATCCCCACAACTGCTGCTGTCCTCGAGCCCATTGTTGCAACCCCTATGTCAATCCATCTCGTTGTGAGCCTACTTCTTTTTGTTGCCCATCTACGTTACCAAGCTCGATTGCCCTTTTCCAGGGACTGGTCTCTCCTGACAGGTACAAAGTATGTAAGATGAAGTCTCACCGTCCTTACCTCTACGGAGCATCCTGGCCACACTACTTCCAAGACATGTTTGTTGTCCTTTTGGCGTCCCCGGCACTCTCAGTAGTCTTCACCAGCACCACCATGCACATGCATCCATTTTTCTTCAGTCTTCTTTATTCAACGTCCAACTTTGACATACATATGAGGCAATGGAAAATACCACAGCGTTGGCCAGGCCCACCTTAGTCCTCAAAGTAACATTTTTGCTTTTCAACACTCTAAAGAGGTTTCGTGCAGCATATTTTACCCAACACAACATATCTTTTGATCCCTTGCCTGCTGCTTCCATGATCATTGATTATGGATCCAAGCAAGACAAAATCCTGACAACCACAACCTTTTCTCCATTTACCATGGGGCTACCTATTAGTCCAGTTGTGAGGAATTCGGTCTTTAAATTGTCATCCACACTGAAGACAGCAATCCTTGATCTTCATCAGCATGGGCCTCAGGTGTTCCTCACTTTCAGTGAGCAAGGTTGTGTCATCTGCACGTCGCAGGTTGTTAATACGGCTTCCTCTAATTTTGATGCTACATTCTTCCTCATACGGTCCAGTTTATCTGAGGATTTGCTCAGCATGCGGATTGACTAAGTATGGCGAGAAGACACAACCTCGACGCACAGTTCTCTCATTGAAACCATGCAGTTTGCCCTTGTTCTCTTGGCACAACTGCGTCTTGACACACGTGTGAGTTTGCCTGCACACGGGGATGCCTCTGGGTTTCCCATTCTTCTCAAGGTTATCCATAGTCTGTGAGGGTCCACAGAGTTAAGTCCTCTGTGTAGTCAATAAAACACACATTTTATTGCATTTATAAAATATCCATCTGGTATCCTCTGCTTTCGGTCATGATGCATCTGACGCCTGCAATGATATGCCTTGTTCCCCATCCCCAGCCGGAGCCTCTGACAGTTCCCTGTCATTGTACGGATGCAACTGTTGGATGAGCTCCAGCAATGTTGCCGGCGTGTGATGTCAATGCTATTGTTCTATAGTTGGAGCATTCTGCTGGGTCACCTTTCTTTGGAATGGGTATAATTATGGCTCTTTCCCAGTCAGTTGACCAGGTTGCTGTCTTCCAAATTTCCTGGCAAAGAAGAATGAGTGTTTTCAGTGCGTCATCATCTTGCTGAAACATTTCAATCGGTGTTTTCTTACAGGTGTAGTCTCCAATTAACAAGGTGGAAAACACAAACACAGGAGTGTTTCACGTTATATTTCTTATCTTATTGAACACTTTGATTTTATATTTTAAAAAAAGACTACACCATGGGAGGAGATGAGCCAGTCAGGGTGCAGGGTAGCAATGATGAAACACATAACTTTCCTCTAGTTCTTAAATACTTCCTTCCCCCCACCATCATGATCCCAATTCTACCTTACAAATCTGGCTAGACCAGAGGATTTACATTGGGACAGATAGCAACTGGAAACACAAGGAATCCAGGACAGACGACCCCTTCAGGACCAGTTGTGATAGTGGTGATGCCTGGAGGGTGGAGGGAATGTGGGGTGGAAAGGGGGAGCCGATTACAAGAATCTACGTATAACCTCCTCCCTGGGGGGTGGGCAACAGAGAAGGGGGTGAAGAGAGTGGGTAATATATGACAAAATAATCATAATTTTTGAATTATGAAGAGTTTATGAGGGAGGAAGAGTGGGGAGGGAGGGGGGAAATGAGGAGCTGATATTAAGGGCTCCAGTAGAAGGCAAATGTTTTGAGAGTGATGATGGCAACAAATATGCAAATGTGTTTGACACAATGGATGTATGTATGGGTTGTGATAAGAATTGTACGAGCCCCCAATAAAATGATTAAAACAAGATTACACCATGAAAGGAGGTGTTAAATAATTTCCCTTTAAACTTACAGCAAAATCTTCTTTGGTTGTATTCTAACTTTTCTTCACTGAAGGGCTTCAGCAGTTACTAGCTGCTGCTGAGCTGCACACTATCCCAAAGCAGAAGAGGGCTATACAGGGTTTCTCTCCAGCGCATCCATGCGCGTGTTTATTCCAAATGCAACAGCTCCCACGATTCTGAGATCAGTGGACGGCTGCAGGCAAGGTCATTCAGTAATACCCTTGTCCTACTTTCATTGAGGTGTCTTTTTAAAAATGGTTTGAGCTCATCTCACTGAAGCTCTTTCTCACTGACCCTTGGCAGGACCAGCACGATGTCCTTTCCTAGCGATGGATCATTTCTGTTAACATGTCCGAAGTAAGTGAGATGAAATGTCATCATTCCCCCTTCTAAGGAGCATTCTAGCTGCAATTCCTCTAAGACAGATTTGTTTGTTCTTTGGGCAGTCCCTGGGACTTCCTGTTTTGATGATAGGGTTTTTAAAGAAGGCATTTTCAGAATCACATCATCAGACTTGTCTTCTGAGGCACGCACACGTTAATCTTTTGGTTAGCAGCCGTGCATGTTAACAGCGCATCGCCCCCGCTGACTGGTGCACGTGAAGCAGAGCAGGAAACTCAGGCTAAAGCTTTGCTGTGTGTTCTGGACGCACACTGTGGCCTTGGGGAAAGGTTTTGATTCCTGAGGAGCACAGGAACGCAGGGATGCACACCAGGACCAAGACCAGCTAGGCTCACTCTTGCTGGCTACAGGACCAAAGAGGTTTGGTGAGAAAAACAGAGAGATGGTTAGATGAGGCTGAGCCTTCTGTGTGAAGGTCTTGGGAACCTTCCTAGGCAGGGATGGTGAGGGGTAGTGCTGGGATCCAAGTTTTTCCATATATTCTGACTCCAAATACACATGCACCCTTGGAACTCTAAGAACAAGGTCACATCCCTTCATATGCCAGAAAAAGAATTCTGCACATTAAAACAACGAGGAGCCTCAATCGCACTCCAGGCAGCAACATTTCCTACAGCCACATTCGAAGGCATGGGGGACAATGTGGCTGATCCTTTGGTATTTCTTAGGAAATTAGCCTCTTATGTGTGTGTAGAACTTAATCATTCATAAAAAACCCCTTTCTGAGTCATTACCTCAGAGTCTTACAACATCATTGGGCCTGATTTTCTGAAGGAGTAAAGCAGAGGCAACAGTTGAGGGAGGAAAAGCCCAGGGCTTGGCATCCGGTGAAGACGTGTCTGCAGTCTCCATTCAGATTTAAGAGCTGTGACCTTGGGTAAATCATTACCTCTTCGAGGTCTCAATGTTCTTATGTGTGCCACAAGGATTATCTCCAGACAGATGTTCAATTAAATCTGATACATCAAAGGCTGGCATCATGCCCGCTGTTATGTAAGACTCTGTCCATGTCTGTCTCCGTTCTCTGCGCCTCTGCCTGTTTCATCCATGCAGCCTGCTCTTCCTGTTTGATCTTGCTTGGTGCCTTTACCTGAAATTGGGTTGACATGAAGTTGGTCGGCAAGGCTGGGCATGGATCTCTGGGAAGGTAGTTGTGGATTCCGGTGGCATCATCAATCTCTGCTGCTCCTCTCAGGGAACCAGGAATGGTGCCACCTATTGTACGGTGGGGTGGTAGATGGAGTGAGATACAGAAACAAGGTGCAGTCCCAAATCCAGCTGTGGACACAGAGGTGACTGTTAACACTGCGTTTGTGACTGAGGCCCTCATTGTTAGGGTATGTTTGGGGAAGGTGGCCGGAGACCCAAATGGCATAAGGTAATAGACTAGGTGGGACAGGAATCAAAATCAAACAAACTTTGAGATTGTTGTGTACAGGGGTGTCTAAAGATAACATCCATGGTTTTCAGGTTCCCCAGTCGAGACACGTGGGCGCAGGTATACAAACACATACTGGAAATAGCACAGAGTATGTGAAGCCAGGAGCATACCAGGAAATCTCTAATACGTATTTACTAAGCTTATTGGGATTATTAGACATAGGCTTCTTAGAAGAAGTTTTTTAAAAAGCTCTGAATTCAGGGTCATTGAGTCAATTCTGACTTATAGGGACCCTACAGGACAGAGTAGAATTGCCCCTGTGGGTTTCAGAGGTTGTAAATCTATGGGAGTAGAAAGCCTCATCTTTCTCACTCACAGTGGCTGACCTTGCAGTTAGCCACCCAGTGCATAAGCCATTCCACCACCAGGGTTCCCATAGTAGCAATTAGTTACATTTGTTATTTAGAAGTTTGCTGATATCCTTCTGGGGACTTTATTTTCTTTCCCTAAGGGTCAAGAGAAAGAACTCATGGTAAGTGGGTTAGGAATTGAGAGTCACGTATAAAAGGCTTCGAAAAGTCCATGGGAAAAGATGAGGCTTTCTAAATGTAAGTGGGATATGCTTAAGGCTATATTTTGGTTCGTATGGATTTAAAACTTTTATTTAACTTTAATTTGAATGCGCATATGATCAATTGATGGTCTGCTTCATATTTGGCCCCTGGCCTCATATTGGGCTCTCCATCATCTCTTCCCACAGATGTAGTCAATTTGCTTCCTGTGTGTTCCATCTGATGTTTGCCACATGTATAGTCATGGTTTGTGGTGTTGAGAAAAGATATTTACAATTTCTAGCATATGATACTCAGCATCATTTCTATTATCAAGGTCATATTTTCTAATGGCTAATTCTTCCTTTGTTTCCAACGTTGACATCCCAATCACCAGTAATTATTAATGCATCTTGATTGCATGTTTGAACAATTTCAGACTGAAGAAGCTGGTAGCATGCTTCATTTGGTTCACGACTGCTGTTAGTGGTTGGTAGGACATTTGAAGAATAGTTTTATTGACGGGTGATCCTTGGAGGCATATGATGTTATCGTATACAGCATTGTACCTTAAGATAGTCCTGATAGTCATTTTGATGATGGATGTGATGTCACTCCTCTTGAATTTATCATTCCCTGCATAGTAAACCATATGATTGTCTGATTCAAAATGGTCCATACTAGTCCATTTCTACTCACCAATGCCTTGCATATTAATCTTTATGCATTCCACATCATTTTTTAGATTCATACTTGGTACATTCAATGTTTTAATTATTATTTTTTAAATCACTTTATTGGGAGCGTGTACAGCTCTTATCACAATCCATCCATCCATGTGTCAAGAACATTTGTACATATGTTGCCATCATCATTTTCAAAACATTTTCTTTCCACTTGAGCCCTTGGTATCAGCTCATTTCGCCACTCCCCACCCTCCCTCCCTTACAAACTCTTGATAACTTATTAATTGCTTTTTCCTGTCTTACACCAACTTCTATCTCCCTTCACCTATTTTTCTGTTGTCTGCCTTCTCGGAGGGGGTTATATGTAGATCATTGTGATTGGTTCCCCTTTTCTTCCCCACCTTCCCCTACTCCTCCTGGTATTGCTACTCTCATTATTGGTCCTGAGGTGTTTACCTGTCCTCGATTTCCTGTGTTTTAAACTCTTATCTGTAGCAGTGTACATGCTCTGTCCTAGCTGGATTTGTATGGTAGAATTGGGTTTATGATAGTGGGGATGGGTGGGGGGAGGATGTATTAAAGAACTAGAGGAAAGTTGTATGTTTCATTTGTTCTATATTGTACCCTGACTGGCTCATCTCTTCCTTGTGACCCTTCTGTAAGGGATGACCAATTGTCTACATAATGGGCTTTGGGTCTCCACTACAGATTCCCCCTCATTCGCTTCAATATGATCTTTTGTTCTGGATCTTTGATGCCCGTTACCTAGTCCCATCGACACCTCGTGATCACATAGGCAGTTGTGCTTCTACCATGTGGGCATTGTTGCTTCTGAGCTAGATGGCCACTTGCTTATCTTCAAGCCTTTAAGATCCCAGATGCTATATCTTTTCATAGCCAGGCACCATCAGCTTTCTTCACCACATTTGCTTATGCACCCATTTTGTCTTCAGCAATCGCATTAGGGAAGGTGACCCATCACAGAATTCTGGGTTATTAGAACAAAGTGTTCCTGCATAGAGAACCTTAGTAGAGACCCAATATCCATCTGCTACCTTAATACTTAGAATATAAATATATGAACATAGATCTATTTCCCTATTGTTGTATATAAATATATTTACATCTGTACATGCCTGTATTTAGACCTCTATCAATGTCCTTTGCCTCCTAATTCTTTCCTCTATTTCCTTTTACTTTGAGGGAGAGAATTATTAGGCTTGCCGAGACCTGCTGGGTCTGTCATCTTGCCTCTGTATGGGAAGGGATGCCTAAATGAAGCCAGCAGAGAAGGAAGCAAGGTGAGAAACAGAGTGCTTCAGTTCTGCCAGCATCATGTACTTGCCTCTATTTGGCTGTGCCAAAGTCACACAGTCTTAAACTTTGCAGTGTTATGTAATAGGGTCTCTTTCTTTTTGCTATAAAATCATAGAGACATTTATTAAACAAAGATATTGGAATGTGAAGCTATTGTTTCTCGACATATCCTCTATCTAGGTTTACACACTCTCCCCCAGCAGATGATTAAATATATTAAAAAAGTTGTACAGTCTTTTAGATTCTATACTACGGTTTAACTACTGATACTATCAATAGAATTACCTTATCCCCCATGGGGATGATTTATAATGTTCTCCAATAAAATGAAAATGTTGCCTTTAAAATGAACCAAGGAAGCATATAAATCACAGCCATATGAATGGACATAGGGCTCACACTTAATCCTAGCCCTAATCTATGAACAATTAGTTCTTATGACATGGCCCTATCAATATTCCCCCTCATGAGGAGCTTGCTGAAGATATAGATGCTGTAGCAAAGTGTGGGGAAGAAATCAGATGGCTCCTCACTGTCAGAAAAATCGTGCCTGGGGTCTTAAAGATTTGTCTCAAAACAAACAGCATCAACTAAGTCCACACAGAAGAATCACATCAGCTGTGTGATCCCAGGATTACAAATTATAAAGTCCAAATTCAGAGGAGGGAACAGTATTAGAGCCTAAATTATAAACACCAGTTTGTAGAAGGCTACGGAAGAAGTGGAAGCTCAAAATCCATTTGCAGGGTCCCCGTGAAGCTCAGCCGCTGACCACAGTGCAGAGACGTGAACAGCCCTGCTGTCGTACCTAGAGCATAGCAGAGCTGGTTACCGCAGACACAGTTGAGCGATAATGTAACACCTTATCATTTTACCTTCCTATTGTCCTACTTTACATTTCTTAAAAATTTATGTTTTCTTTTCAATTGAGTTTTCTCCTGTTTTATTTTGTCCTTGTTGTTAAGAGTTTATTTTGTTTGTTCTTGATTTTGTTTTCTATTTTTTTCTGTATATGATTTCTTGATTTGAAATCAAAGCCAATAACCTAGGGACATGGCAGGGGATATTGGAAGGAGGCAGGAAGCTAAAAATGAGTATGAGAAAGAAAAAAGTGTTCCAAAATCGATTGTGATGGTGATTCACAACTCTGTTGGATATGATTGAATGATTGAATCATATGATACATGAATCATATGCCAAAAAGCTATAAAATGATCACCCCAATCAAATTTATATATTTTTCTTCATTTTTGTATCCATTGTTACTAGCTCCCCAGCTCTCCTGTCATCTAAGGACTTATTCATCTAAATACTGTCTTTATAGATGCACATATCCTGGCTTTCTTATAAAGAAAATCACACACACACACACACACGCGCACGCATAAACTCATCACCACCAACAAAATAAGACACAGATAAAACGTTAATCCAAAAGAAAGCAGACAATAATAAATACTAAAACAAGTTAAAATTGGGTCAGAAGGGAAAACAAACAGTAAGATGTTAAAATTTAAACTAACTATATCTGAAGTACTTAATTTTTCAATTTATTCTGTCTGAAGAAAAACTATTCACATATCCAGTCAATGGTCCAAGGGAGTTAAGGAGAGACTAAGTGCACTGAGATGACATTTGGGCTTTCACTGTCTATCACAGCCTTCTACAAATTGAGTGCTCAGAATTTAAATTCTGATACAATTCCTTCCTTTGATCTTGGGCTTTATAAGCTATAATCCTAGATCATACATGAGCTCTGCGTCTTGACAATTAAAGAGTCCCATTTGATAAATAACTTCTTCAAACAAAGTTGTACCATAAACACCACTCAAAGTTAATAGATGGGAATGGGATTTCTGTGCAATGATAGCGCTCATAACCCCTCAAGAATCCCTTGTTCTCCTCACAGAACAGTTGGAAATCAATGGACTCGATGATTCTATGCTTCTTTGGAAGCACTCAGAAAATCCTGGATTACATTTCTTTTAAAAATCATTTTATTGGGCATTCATACAACTCTTATCACAATCCATCCATCCATCCATTATGTCAAGCACATTTGTACGTTTGTTGCCATCATCATTCTCAAAACATTTTCTTTCTACTTGAGCCCTGGGTATCAGCTCCTCATTTTCCCCCTCCCTTCTCGTTCCCCCACGAACCCTTGGTAATTTATAAGTTATTATAATTTTGTCATGTCTCACACTGTCTGACGTCTCCCTTCACCCACTTTTCTGTTGTCCATCCCCCAGGGAGGGGGTAATATGCAGATCCTTGGGATCAGTTCCTCCTTTCTTCCCCACCTTGTCCTTCCCCTCCTGGTATGCTTACTCTCATTATTGGTCCTGAGAGGTTCATCTGTCCTAGATTCCCTGTGTTTCCAGCTCCAATCTGTACCAATGTACATCCTCTGCTCTAGCGGATTTGTAAGGTAGAATTGGGATCATGATAATGGGGGTGGAGGAAGCATTAAAGAGCTAGAGGAAAGTTGTATGTTTCATCATTGCTACCCTGCTCCCTGACTGGCTCATCTCCTCTCTGTGACCCTTTCTTTAAGGGGATGATGGTTGCACATTTCTACAACAAATATCTACTCCTTTGCCAGAAACAGTGAAAAAATGGTTATTGGATCACTACTTTTATTTGTATGTTTAGTTTTTTTGTGGTGAAAATGTACACAGCAAAACTTTCTCCTCAGCCTATTCCTAGTATCTACTAATAATCTACTGTTTCTCTATATTTATTTCATTTATATATGTGAAGCCATATCATATTTGTCCCTTTGTGGCAGATTTGTTTTACTCAGCATGATGTTTTCAAGGTTCATCCATGGTGTGGCACGTATCAATGTGTTAGGCCTGGTTGGCTAGAGAAACAAATCCTGTGACACCCATCTATGTAGAAGAAAGAGCTTTATATCAAGAAGTACTGATACATCAGAGGGCATCCCAGCCTAGTTGAATCCAAGTTCATAGGGCTGATGCCAGTCCATAAATTCCTCTTCAGATTCATGTAGCTAAGTACCAACGGTGCATAAAGATGAAGCAGGATGCAGGAAGATCACAGGATGGTGGGTGCAGAGTCACGTGGATTCAGAGTTAGTGGAAACATGGCAGGATGCCAATAACTCTCAGGATCAGCAGAGCCCCAGCAAGCGAGAAGGCGAAGGGTCATAGAGAGAGTGGGACATTCCCAGTTTCCCCTGGTTTTCAGAGGACCACACCCACAAGGAGGCCTCACAAGGGGTGACCTGATTGACAGGTTGGATTCCACCTCTAACTTCCATACATCTTCAAGTTGACATCACATCATCTAAGTACTGTAACCAAGAATTCATTTCTCTTTATGGCTGATGTATCATCTTTTCCTTAGCCACTCATCTATTGATGAATATTTGGTTCTTTCTATCTTTTTGCTACTTTGAAAAGTGTGGATGGAGGGGGAAAAAAAAGGAGCTGATTCCAGGAGCCCAAGCAGAAAGCGAGTGTTTTGAGAATGATGAGAGCTACGGATGTATAAGTGTGCTTTACACAATTGACATATGTATGGATTGTGAAAAGAGTTGTATTAGCCCCAATAAAATGATTAAAAAGAAAAATGTTGCAATGAGCATTGGTATACTGGCTTCTGTCTGTTGCCTGCCTTGATTTCTTCTAGGGATCTCCCTGGGATTGGGATTGACGAGCCATAAAGCAGTTGCTTATATTCAGTTTTTGAGGAAGTTGCTTCCTTGGTGACTATCCCAGTTTACATTCCCACCACTGAGGGCCATCCACTTTCTCCATCATCTCACCAGCACTTGCTATTTTCTGTTTCTGCTTTATTCTTTGCCAATACATTAGCACATTCCCCCCCTTTGCCAGTAACATTAATACAGCAAGTGAACTTTCACAGAAACACTCTCATTATCATACCCCCTTCAGCTCACCCAGACTTGGTCTGCATCCTGGTTTTGTACAGTCATTTTCTCTCTAGAGTTACCAGCCAGGTCCTTTAGCCCTATATAATCTTTTAAATTTCAGTGTGTGAACAGTGGGCTTGTTGTTGGTGGTAGGTGCCGTCAAGTCGGCTCTGACCCATCGGGACCCTCTGCACAACAGCACAAGACACGGTCGTGTGCCGCCCTCACACTTGTTCCCATACTTGAGCCCATTGATGCAGCCACGGTGTCAATCCATCTCGATGAGGGCCTTCCTTTGTTCCGCTGCCCCTCCACTTGACTAAACATGATGTCCTTCTCCAGGGACGGGTCTCTCTTGACAATATGTCCAAAGCACGTAAGTCTTGTCATCCTTGCCTCTAAGGAGTACTCTGACCTTACGTCACCCAACACAAAGGCATTTGTCTATTTAGCAGTCCATTGTACCTTCCATATTCTCCGCCATCACAATTCAAATGCATCAATTTGTCTACAGTCTTTTGCATTCAATGTTCAACTCTCACATGCCTATGCTGTACTGGAGCGTATCATGACTTGGGTCAGGCACACCTTAGTCTTCAAAGTAACATCCTTGCTATTCAATACTCTAAAGGGAGAGGTCTTGTGCCTCAGATTTACCCAATGCAATGCAGACTTTGATTTCTTGACAGCTGCTTCCATGAGCATTGATTGTGGATCCAAGCAAGACAAAATCTTTGACAACTTCAACCTTTACTCCATTATCATGTTACCTACCTATTCATTCGATTTCAGAGGATTTCAATTGGATTGAATTCAGAGGACTTCAATCTTCCTTGCATATGGTTGTAACCCATAACAAAGGCTACAATCTTTGATCTTCATCATCAAGTGCTTCAATTCCTCCTCACTTTCAGCAAGTAAGGTGTGGCATGTGCCTATCACGGGTTGTTAATAAGCCTTCTTAACTTGTGAGATTAGGGTTAGGTAAATCTATAGACACAGTGCCCACCCCCCACCCCTCCACCAGGTTAATACTGTCATCAATTAGATCTTTGGAATTTTCAATGTTGCCAGTTTTCGCTATTTGGAGTCAGATTTATTTGCAAGTGCTTGCTAAGAACTGGGAATTTGGGTCACAAGTTTCTGTTGTTTCAGGAGAGACTAAAAAATGTGAGACTAAGACCAAAAAGTGGCTCTCCATGGGAGATGGAGAAGACCACCTGCCCAAGCTTCTCATCTGCATGCACCTTCTTGGAGCAGTCAGGCTTTCTATCTGCACGGGACATGTTCCTTCCCTCCTCCCAGCATAATGCCTCAGACCACCATTGATCCATTGGAATATCAGATGTCCTTTTCTAATCAAATGAACATTTTCCTCTTAAGTTGAGAATTGTTGACATTTTCATCGACTGCTGAGGCTCTCAAAGGCACATCTTGGCAAGGGAAGGGGTGAAATTTTACTCAAGCATTTGTCCCAGGGCATCCCTCTGGGATTCCGGGTTGAGTCTTTTCTTCAGAGTCACAGAAGCGATGGGATCAAGGCACATCATTCTTTCGAGCTTCAGGAAGGAAAGACACAGCAGCAATAAGACATTCTTTTCTTCTTCGAGGGCTCATGGATGCCCTCGCTGCTGACCCAGGGCATTTTTAGAGCTGCGCTCCGGTGTCTGATCAGCGTTTTGATAGTTTCCTGTTCTTTGTGTGAGAAACAAACGGCAGTAACAAAACCATTATAAAAGCTACCTCGGAGTCCAATTGCTATTGATTTTTCCAGGCGTTGAGGTTACATCTCAGCTAAAATTTGTTGTGGTTGCTGCTGAGCTGGCTTCAACTCCTCGTGACCCTACACAGCCCAGGAGAACACATCACCCGATTTTGTGCCATCTTCACCCTAGTGGCGGGCTCAAGTTCATTTTCGTAACCACTGTGTATTTTCAGTGCTTTCCAGCATACAGCCTCAACTTCCAGCATGATCCTGGACAATGTTGTGATCATCCTCTGACTAGTTTTAAAAAGTAGATCATCAGCCTCTCTTTCCCACTGAAACTGTCCCCATGGGTGGCCCTGCATGTATTAGAAATACAGGTGTCGATCGTGCCAGGTAGGTGAGCATCTCAGATTGCCGAATTGTTAGAACAAAGTGTTCTTGTGTTGAGGGAGTACTTGAGCATGGGCCCACTGTCCATCTGTTTCCTTAATGCTAAACTTATAAATATATGTACATAGATCTATTTCCCCCTCATTGTATATAAATATATTTACCTCTTTATATGTCTCTATTTAAATCTATATGAATACCCTTTGCCTCCTAGCTCTTTCCTCTGTTTCTTTGTAGTTTCCTCTTGTCCCACTATCATGTTCTGCCTTCATTTGGGTTTTAGGAATTCCTCTCAGCTACATTGCCCTTGATCCAGTCCTGCCAAACCTCCCACACCCTCCTTGACACTGATTTTGGATCACTTGTTATTCCCTTGTCCCTGGGCTTGTTAACACCCTCTTCCTTTCCCCAGCTTCCCCTATCCCCATGTTCCCCTGGAACTGTCATCCCTTTGTTCTCTCTTCTGGCCTGCTTACTCCACCTATTCCTTCCAGGTAGACAAGCTATGTACTATCACAAGACTGAGTACCACGAAGCACCAACAGAAAGTAAAACAATAGCTACAACAACAACAACAAAACACACACACACACACACACAAACATATGAATAGTTCAGGGTCTGTTTGTTTTCCTTCATGGGTGCTTTTCAGTCAAGTGTGATGGGGTGCCATGCCCTGGCACCACCTCTATCTCTAGGAACTTCATTGCTCTGCTTCCCCTGCTGCTCTGCTGCATGCCCCCAGAGGCTGGCTTCGGTGTGGTGAGCTCATGGTGGGCATAATTCCCACTGTGTGTCTCTAGTGTTGTCCCCAATGGTGCTATGGGTCAATGAGGAACACTGTGTCCCATGGTGGGGCTGGCCCTGTGGTCATCTCTGTGCATTGCTTTTCTGAGCGGGAACATTGTCCTCCAGCCTTGGTGAGCCAGGATGTGCGTCACTCTTTTCTTTTTGTTCTCCCTAATCCCCCTCATTGGCTCCTGTGTGCTCTGACCAGACCAGTCCCTCTTCCCCTCTTCTTGAGCTGTAGTGTCAGTGCTGTCACAAGCAAATGTGGTGAAGAAAGCTGATGGTGCCCAGCTACCAAAAGACCTGAAGATAAACAAGCAGCCATCTAGCTGAGAGACAACAAAACCCACATGGAAGAAGCACACCAGCCTGTCCCGACTCGATTGCTGAGGACAAAGTGGGTATGTTAGGTTTCTCTCGCCGGGACTAGATTTCAGCCTCGGGACTAGATTTCATCCTCGGTCCTTGGCTCCGCGAGAGAAAGATTTCATGCCGAAGCCGGGCTCGTGATCCAAGTGAATTTAATGAAAGTTCAAAGAAGCATCAGGTTTTACGCGGCACCCATAGGATTCCTTTGACCATGCGGCCTGGCAGAGACTGCTCCGGGACACGCAAGGATCTCTCTCCTCCCACGAAGACGACCAGACAAGCCAAGCAAGACAAGCCCCTCTTCCTTTCGGTCCCTGCCTTTTCAAGGGTTCCCAGGGGAGCCGTGGTGAACGACCCCAGGTCGATCCCATTGGCTGAATTGCAATCACCTGGCCCAGGTGGGCTGCTCCAGGTGTAACGCCCATCTGCACCCACCGGCGGGAAAATCCAGCTTTGTCCTTTGCTGGCTCTCCTGGGCATGTGTAAATGGACTTTCCCATCCCTGATGCTAGCTACCTAACATTCCCCCTGAAGAGATATGGACCCAAATCTTTGGGGGTACTGGACGACGACATCTCTAGCTGCTTCCTGCTGACAAAGGGGCGTAGTGGGGTTTTGGGTCCATACCCTTCCTACTCTGTTAGAAGGGGTTGTCCATTAAGAGCCTAGGATAAATAAATACGGTCGAGGTGGGTTTAATAGGCAGTGGTTCTGCAGCTAGCACACTTAGTTTATAGGCCTTTGTAACCTGAGAATTGGAAAACAAACAAACAACAGGTGAACAGATTAAGTGAGACATGGGTAAGATTGTAAGGTGGCAGTGCCCTTGAAGTTAGGTTAGTGTCACAGACTTTGGTCATTGTAAACACAGGAACGGAGGAAAGGTGTTCACTGGCCTAAAGGCAGTGAGGGGTCTGAGGTAGACTTATCTGTCCTGGGGTGGTGATGAAATATCATCCTCAGACCATCCAGTGGCTCACAGGAGTATTTGTCTGCCCCCACGGTTCCTGTGGGGGAATCTGAGGCTCCTACACTGTGAGGAACAACTGGAAAGCTGTAGAGGGACCTGGATGAGGCCTGATGACTGCAGATATGCAGTTTGGGCAGCAGGTCTAGGCCTATGAGAGGAGCTGGACATTCAGGTATCACTAGGAAGCTTTTGCTGCTGGGCCGTCCGGACCAGGTGCTTTCAATCCTCCTCCTCTATTACCAGCTGCGCTGTGGCCTGTGGACTCCTCCCCTCCAGGTTTTGGGCCTTAGGACAGAGGCCAGCCCAGTGGCCAGTCCGCTTGCAATGGATGCAGGAACAGATTACAAGGTCTACATATAACCTCCTCCCTGGGGGACGGACAGCAGAGAACTGGGTGAGGGGGAGGGGGAAGGGAACAGCGGTAGGGAGGGGGAAAAAGAGGAGCTGATACCAAGGGCTCAAATAGAAAGCAGGTGTTTTGAGAATGATGATGGCAACATATGTACGAATATGCTGGACACAAATGATGTATGTACAGATTGTGAAAAGAGTTGTATGAGCCCCTAATAAAACGATTATTAAAAAAAAGAAATACAGGTGTCATAGCTAGCCTGGAGCATCATAGAAAAATGCAACTGCCACAGTATGACAGACAGACAGAGGGGGCGTAGCAGCTAAAACTAGTTAGTCTTAGAGGAAACAAAGTTAGATCCACGTGGATGCACCTCTCTCCAAAGGCAGACAGGTACATTTACATTTAAAACACCCTTAATCTAATTGGAATGCTTTTTATTGTTGGTAGTTCCTTTGCTCAGCACATGACTAGACAAGTATTTATTAGGCACCTCTCCTGTGCTTACAGCAATGCTTGATACTGAAAAAGTCTTATGAAGGATGGAGGGTGTGATTTCTGTCAACAGAGGTGCAGTGGTTTTGTTCGATGAACCATCTTTTCTATCTGGAAAGAAAGTAGTGAGTGTGGTAGTTACATAATGGCACTTGGATATATTTATTAAAGTGGAGGGGTGGTATTCTGTCAACCAGGTCAGAGCCTGATGGTGCATCCGTGTGGGCGTGGCCTTCTCACAGGAGGGACCTGGAAACCTCCCCTGTTCTCTCTGCTTTCACCTTCCTGCTGGCTCACCTTGGTTGCTTCCAGAGCCCTGTGATGTGTCCATAGCCATTGCATCCACATGGCTTTGCATCCACCAACCTGTGATCACCCTGCATTCTGCATCGTTGCTTGTGACTGTGTGAGTCTGAAGAGGGACTTACAGATTATTATCAGATTTATGGACTTGAGTTGGACTGGACTGGGATGTTTCCTTGAAATATATTTACTTTTGATATAAAGCTCTTCTTTACACATATGAGTATCTCTGGATTTGTTTTTCTAGTCAACCCGCCATAGCATAGTAAGCCCTATTGTGAACCCTAACCTACAGTTGTTTGAGAGTGTGGAGGATTCGGTTGCTTGAGGGCGTAGAAGTAAAGTGAGATTATTTGTATTTTACTGTTTTGTTTCACGTTGGTCAGACCCTACACATGGTCACATCTCTGAACTGAGGTTTTACCAGTTCCTTTCTAGCAGGAATTTCATTTTTATGAAGGCAGGGTCCTTAGCTCACCTGTTCACAGTTGTGTCTTCTGTATTCAATGAAATATGTAACAAAATATCTGCTAAATTAAGGAATTAATAAAAAACAACAACAACTGGTGTAGTTCTCTGGCTCACACTCTGGGTAGCAGTGGCATGGCGGCAGCATCTAACCTCTGGTACCTTCATGCAGGGGCAGAGAGAATCAGCACCAGCAGCACTAGCTCCCAAGGCTGAGGCCTCTAAGGAGGAGGCATGTCTGACTACCCTCCAAGCTCTTTACAAGTGTGAATTCCAATCATCCCTAGCAGGGCACTTCATACCTTTCTGCTGGATTCAATAATTCTTTACCATGTCTACACAGAACTCACAGCCAATAGTCACAAATGTGGGATTTATTGGGATGGAATAAGTTACAATTAAAATTCAGCATACAGTCCTTCAATCGGGACAGCTTCTTTTCAGTCGCACACACAGACCCCCAGGTCTGGTCTCCAGCCCGCTCAGGCTAGCCTTACACAGCTATTTTCGTTCTGCCAATAAGTGCTCAGAGGCATCCTACTCTGCCAACAAACTTCCTGCCTGAAGGCGCTCAGCTCTCTTGTTCTGTGGGCAGGTAAGCTCGCTGCACCATCTCCTGCCAGTCTCCTGTTACTGCTGCCTCTTCTTCTTTTAAAGTACATTTTATTGTGCATTGGGTGAATATTTACAGAGCAGATCACCGGTTTTACATTTGTAATTCATACACATTCTGTTTTTCTTCTCATTCATTGCAATGACCTCAGTGGTACCATTACTTATCCCACCTCTTGTCTGTGTTTCCTATTTCAATTCTTTCTCCTCTCTTTTTTCTCTCTTCCATTTTATTGGAAGTTCTTATAGATATTATCACAATTCATAGCTCAATTAGATCAAGCATGATTGTACAATTGCTGCCACCATCATTTACAAGACATTTTCTTTTTTCTTGCACTCTTCGATACCAAGTCCCCTTTATCCCCACCCCCCCATTTTACTCCCCAAGAATCCTTGGTATTATATTAAACACTCTTATTAGTCCTATTTTTGCCGTATCTTACACCATCCAATGTATCCATTCACCTACCATTCCGTCATTCATTCCCCTGGAGTGGGGCTGTACAGTCATCATTGCTATCAGTTCCTCCTTCCTTCCTTCCCCTTCTCTTTCTAGAACCTCAGGGAATCATTACTCCCACGACTGTTTCTGAAGGGTTTATCTATCTTGGATTTCATGCATCAAATGATCTTAATTGTACAAATGAACATACACAGGTCTAACAGGATTAGTGCAGTAAAACTAAGACGGTAGTGGTGGGGGTAGGAAATAGTAAAGAGCTAGAGGACAGTTCTGTATTCCAACAGTGCTGTGCTGCACCCTGGATATAGCATTCCTTCTGTGGGGGACTATCCAATTATCTTGCAGGTGGTTTGGGGTCTCTATTTTGCCTATGCTCCTTAACATCAATTTGGTTATTTGTGTTTGAACTTCTGATACCTATTCCTGTCTACACCTCATGATCACACAGGCTGGTGTGCTTTTACCATGTGGGCTTTGTTGCTCCCCTCCTAGATGGCTGCTTGTTTATCTTTAAGCCTTTACGACCCCAGGCACTATATCTTTTAATAGCCGGGTACCATTAGCTTTCTTCACCACACTTGCTTATGCACTCACTTTGTCTTCAGTGATTGTGTCGGGAGGTGAGTATCATACATTGGCACACTTTTAGAATAAACTCTTCTTGTACTGACGTAAGATGAAATTCGAGGCCCAGAGTTCATCTCCTTCCTTGTTGTATTTATACAACTATCTTTATACATGTAAACATATACATATCTATATTTATACTTATATGTGTAATTTTTACTTTCTTATTCTTTCCTCTTTGCTCCTGCCCCACTTTCATGTTTACCCATCATTCACCTTTCAGTAATTCCTCTCGGATACATTTTTATTGATCAAACATGACAGGAACGCTTCCCCCTCCTCACCATCACTTTTAGATCCCTTGCTATTCCCTGTCCCTGTGGTTATTGGCTCATTGTTCCTCTTCCTCCCTCCTTCTTCTCTCCCATGCTTCCCCACCCCCCCCCCTGGTCCCCTTGCTGTCTCCTTGGGATTGTTTATCCTGCCTGTCTTGTATAGATAGACACCCATTTCTCTTTCTTCCCTAACCTTTCTGAATTTTGTTTTTGGGTAAACCCTGCCCCTTTGATTGTGAATGGTTGCATATTTCCTTAGTGTTATTGTCCCCCCCTAAAAACCGGTCTATTATTAACTGAAAATTGAGCCATGGAGATGAATATGTTCTCCGAACTACAGGATGACTAAGGGCCATAGTTTCAGGGGTTCCACCCCCCTCTACCCAGCCAGTGTGTCTGTTTTGTTTTGAATGATTTTGAGTTTTGTTCCACTTTCCCCCCACTTTCCTCAAACCTGTCCAGTGTGGTCCCTTTCAGAGCACTTGGTAGTGGAAACTGGGCTCCTTCTTACTCGGGTTCAGGGTAGTGAATGGAGGTTGGGGTTGTATTAGGTCTCAGGGTAGTGAATGGAGGTTGGGGTTTGTATTGGCCTCAGGGTAGTGAATGGAGGTTGGGGTTGTATTAGGTCTCAGGGTAGTGAATGGAGGTTGGGGTTTGTATTGGCCTCAGGTAGTGAATGGAGGTTGGGGTTGTATTAGGTCTCAGGGTAGTGAATGGAGGTTGGGGTTTGTATTGGCCTCAGGGTAGTGAATGGAGGTTGGGGTTGTATTAGGTCTCAGGGTAGTGAATGGAGGTTGGGGTTGTATTGGTCTCAGGGTAGTGAATGGAGGCTGCGGTTTGCATTCGGTCACTGCTTTTTGCAGCCTCTCATCACCTCCAGTGCCACAGCTCTCTCTCCCTCTCTTGAAGAGAGGAGGGAGGCTCTGATCAGGGGTCTCATGTCCAAAGGCTGTTCATTTCTGGCTCTTCTTTTCTGATGGTAGTCAGACCCCTTCTCCACCTCAGGGATGGCTCATTTTTAGCCTAGCAGGATGGCAACACTGACTAATTCCTATGTTAGGGCTCCACACGCTTTATTTAAGTGGTCTTATCCCTAAAAGTGCGTCATCTTCTTATTGGAAAGTTACCCCACCCCACTAAGCCATATTTCCTAGGCTATCATATGTGTAGGTCTATTCAGTCATTTGGGGTGGTGGTTATAAAGACTATACCTGGAAGGACACATATCAAGCAATTCACTCCTCTTCTTCCTTGTGGGCTGTCTTTGCATTTATTTCTGAATAAGCTCCCGTTTTTGTCCTCATGTCCTCGGCACTGGGTAGGGGTTTCAGGGATGACCAAAGTACGCCACCGCAGGAGGGACTGTATTGCAGCCACTCTTTCTTCTGTTGCTGGTCTGAGGGGCCCTCTAAGAGCTTTGCAGGAAACCCATGAGAGAAGGGAGGCATGTGGCCTTTGCTGTCTCTAATGGGTGTTATCTGAAAACTGCCTAGACTTTCCATCTGAACTGGATGAAAGAGAAGAATGAAATGTTTCTTCACTTGATTCTGGGGGTGACAACACAAACTATCTCCTCCCTTCCTGACCTCCCTGATAACTTCCTGCAGAGCCAGTTTGCTGCCTCCTCCATGCAGGGAATGGGATTTGCCGGATTCCAAATGATGCCCCATCTCAGGGAGATGCACAAAGGGTTTTTGTAACAAGCTTCCATTTGGTGGAAAGGGAGCAGCCCAAGCTTTCTCTCTTGCTTTGTGCATTGTGTTACCTGTGACGGGGTTACGGGGTTACGGTGAGAACAGAGCATTTCAGTGGGACAGTGGGAGGTGGGTTCCAGCCTCCTTTTGGATTCCTGTCTAACTTATTTTCATTTTTTTAAAAGGAAAAAACCGAAACAATCCAAACCCTCCTTTTTATCCCAAAGCACATCATGCTGAGCATCCAGCCAAAAATACAAATTTTTGCCTTTTATTAAACATGTTGCCTCTTAGATCTTATATTAAAATCTATTTCCTTTCTGTAGGGGAGAAGTTGAAACCAGAAAAGTTGCCTGGTAATCGTTTCCACTCTGAGTCTGCCATGCGCAAAGGGCACCTCCAGCTTGCCAGTTGCAGGAAGCAGTTGCTCTTGTGGGGAGGAAGGGAGTTAACTCTTAATATGCTTCCTCCACAACTGGACACGACTGTTGGTGGACACGCCCAGCTTTGACTTGGCATTCAACAGAATGAGTTAGGAGGCATATCGGCTGTGAAAATTAAATGGCATCCAACTCTCCCTTCATCTATGTCACAACCAAACAGAAACGGCTATCTACTGTTTCAGGCCCAGAAGGGGTGCTCCCAGTTCTGCGAGGTCTTCCTTGAGCACTCTGCGGCCTTCAGTGAGGGCGCCCTCCAGGGGTCTTCTGGAACATATGCCTTTCGTGCTGGGCATTTGAAGGTCAGAAGGGGTTCAGTCTTTTTCCGGAGACTGGACAGTTCCCCCGAGGAGAAAAAACAAAACACCCCCAAACTCACAACCAGTTCATCCCATTGCAGACCTCTCTAACTACTAAGTTCTTCCCTCTGCTGAGTTGAAATTTGTCTGTCTCCAGACACCTAGTTAAATTCTTATCACAACACCCCTCCAGCAAAGAACGGAGCAGTCTGCTCCTCCAGAAAGGTGTCTATTCTCACCCCAAGTATTCAATCTGTATGCTGAACAGGTAATCAGAGAAGCTGGACTATATAAAGAAGAATTAAGCATCAGGATCAAAGGAAGGCTCATTAACACCCTTTGATATGCTGACGAAACAAGCATGCGTGTTGAAAGTGAAAAAGACTTGAAGCACTTGCTGATGAAGACCTTCAATATCTTCACTATGGATTGACCCTCAGTGTAAAGCAAAGCCAAATCCTCACAACGGAACCAATAGATAACATCGTGATAAATGGACAAGATTAAAGCGGCCCAGGGTTTCATCTTGTTTGGATGCAGCAGCAATCAAGAGATCAAACTCTGCATTGCATTGGGTAAATCTGCTGCACAAGACCTCTTTAAAGTGTTGAACAGCAAGGATGTTAGTTTGAGGACCAAAGTGTGCTTGACCCAAGCTATTTAAGATGCCTCACATGCATATGAAAGTTGGACATTGAATAAAGAAGGCCAAGGAAGAATTTGTGCTTTTGAATTATGGTGCTGGTAAAGAATATTGAAAGCACCATGTACTGCCCCCAAAACCCCAATCTGTCTTAGAAGAAGTACAGACAGAATGTTCCTTAGAAGTCAGGATGGCACGACTCTGTCTCAAGTACTTTGGACATTTTATCAGGAGAGATCAGTCTCTGGAAAAGAATATCATGCTTGGTAAATTAGAAGAACAGAAAAAGAGGAAGGCCCCCAATTAGGGGTTCACAGAATGGGTTCAAACAACAAGAGTTACGAGGATGGTGAAGCACAGGCAGTATCCCATTGTGTGGGTCACAGGGTCCCTAGAACTAGGGACTGCCTAGACAGCACCCAACCACAACGTCTATCTACCTATCATATCTTTGCCTATGAAAATGGAATTTCTGAGACACAGGGAATCCAGGACAGACAAACCCCTCAGGACCAGTGGTGAGAGAGATGATACCGGGAGGGAGAACAGGGGCCTAGAAAGGGGGAACCGATTACAAGGATCTACATATAACCTCCTCCCTGGGGGCCGGACAACAGAAAAGTGGGTAAAGGAGGACATCGGGCAGTGTAAGATATGATAAAATAATAATTAATACATTATCAAGGGTTCATGAGGGAGGGGGAAGCAAGGAGGGAGGGGGAAAAAAAAGAAAGAAAAATGAGCTGATTCCAGGAGCCCAAGCGGAAAGCGAGTGTTTTGAGAATGATGAGGGCAACGGATGTATAAGTGTGCTTTACACAATTGACGTATGTATGGATTGTGATCAGAGTTGTATGAGCCCCAATAAAATGATTAACAAAAAAGAAAATAGAATTTCCAAAACCAAGCCCACTACCATGGAATCAACTCGGACTCAGCACCTCTGTCTAGGGTCTTTGAGGCTGAAAATCTTTATGGGAGCAGAAAGCTTGACCTTTCTCTCCTGGAGCTGAAGGTGGGTTTGAACTGCCAATCTTCCAGTTAGCTGTTGAACACTTAACCAACAGCGTCATATAAACTGGTATATACTCAGAATTAAAAAATTCACGACTGTTTGCAGATCGGTGTTGTTAATTGTCCTCGAGCCTCTGACTCCTAAGACTTCATGCACCACAGAGGAAACACAGGGCATCTTCATTATTGTGGGATGTTGAAGTCTGTTGTGGCCACTGTGTGTTTTGAATGCTTTCCAGGATAGGGGGCTCATCTTCCAACATTATATCCAAGAGCATTCTCTTGCCTCCAAAGGATTACCACGAGCTCTATTTCAGAAGTAGGTCACCAGGCCTTTCTTCCTTGTCTAGAAGCTTTCCTGAAACGTGCCCACTTGTTGATATTTGAAATGTATGCTGGAATTGACAAGTTATGGTCGCATAACTTTCAGTGACACAGCAATATACAAGCCCCTAGGGTATGCCAAACTGATAGATGAGTGATGGTTACATACCTATATTCAGAAATAACTGCATCATATTTCAGAAGATGCTGAGATGCTAAGTGTCTAGACACAGTTACGGGTTGCCATCGACTTTAGGGATGCTCTTTGAAGTTCCTGAACTTCTCTTTTATTCTTCAGTAAGCCTTATGCCTTCTGAAAGAATCATTACATCCGTAGTGCATTCTTAAATTGCTGTAACTTAAAGAAGGTCATATGAAAAGAGAGAAGGGTTTTCTTACAGAAGTTATCTACTTTAAAGGTATTTGAAATTCCAGATGTTGATATTAAATTCTGGTTTTTAATTCATACAAGAACTGAAAGAGAGAATACGTTGGGCCTGAATTGAATTGGTGGTGGATCTTTTTCTGCGTCTGTCAACCTGGGGCACAGAGAATCTATTAGCCAATAGTGACAGGACCTGTGGTAGGGAGAGAGGGAAACAAACAAACAAACAGACAAACAAAATCCAAGGAGAAGGCCCTTCCTTTTTTTCTTTAAGACAGCTGGCCATGATCATGTCAAACCAACCGTGGCTGCTTTCAGAGATAGTGGGGAAGGCGCTTCCCTCCGGAAGGAGCCATGGAGGTTCTGCAAAGGGCTTAAGTGGAGAGCAAATGCCTTGAGAATGATTGGGGCAGGGAATGTATGGATGTGCTTTATACAATTGATGTATGTATATGTATGGATTGTGGTAAGAGCTGTTGGAGTCCCTAATAAAATGTAAAAGAAGAAAAGAGAAAAAAATGATTAGGCCAAAGACTGTACAGATGTGCTTTATACAATTGATGTATGTATATGTATGAACTGTGAAAAGAATTGTATCAGCCCCAATAAATTGTTTAAAAAAAAAAAAAAAAAAGAATGCCTGCCGACAAGGGACCAGCTGGGCCGAGGTGAATAACACAATGTGGGGGTGGGAGGGAGGAGAGAGGAGAGAGCGAGAGAGAAAGAGTTTCAAGAATGTTATTCTCCAGCGACCCCAGAAATTCCATGGTCATGTGTCCTTCCTAAGGCTAGAAACAGAAACCCCGAAGATGCAGAACATGATTTACTGCCTTCTCAGACAAACTGGCCCCACAGGTCTCTCGGCACCACGTTAGCTGGGCACTCCTTCGACTCTGCTTCCATTTGGTTCACACCAGGTGTCAGTTTTTTCCTAGTTCAGTTTTTTTTTAGATAATCTTTATTTAAATCTAATGTACATATTCTGAGAAAAATTTTCAGCAACCATATCCAAAATTGAAAGTCATCATATACAAAACTCACAATAATTACCAGTAAAAAAAACCTTAAAATACACTGTCAAGGTTGGTTTTATAAGAACATTGGTGTTTGTAATATTCACAACCCTACCCTCTCTCTCTCTCTTTAAATACCAATTGAATGGCTAAAGTATTCTCATGATGTTTTCATCAGATTTTATAAGGCTTGGTTAATTTTAAGAAATCTGAGATCTCAAAAGTGAAAGCATAATTCCTTTATAATTTTATCACTCTGCACTCATATAAAGAGGAAATACAGTCAGAACAACATAAGCAAAGGATAAAGTTCAGAACACACTGTGGCATGTCACCAAAAAAAATAATTAAGTGGGGCTGGATCATCCATCGACTTGTACCTGTAATCTGTATTATCTTCTAATATCAAAGCAAAGCCGTATTAATTATTTTATGGCAGAGAAATGGAAGAGGAGATCTCTTTGATCAATTCATACTTTAGGTCAATAGTATTTGCAACGTGTGCGATGAAATGGAATTCCTTTCATGTCAGCCCTGTGATCACGAGCATAGTCCCATAAGTAATAATCCAGAAGGACAGAATTGATCTCTCCGCTAGTTTTTGCACCTTTTTTTTTCAATAAGCACCAGAAAATAATCCCTGATCAGTTCAACACACCAAATTGAGCATCCTCGAATTTCAACTTCTTGCTTATCCCCGTATGAGAGCATTTCTCCTTTAAGAAGCTTCTTCAGTAGTTCATCGGAGTATCTCAGGGCCCCAAGGTGAGCAAGCACCTGAGGTACTCTATAGTCAGCAAACATGGTGATACTGGAGATGTCCTTAAAGCAGCCATCTCCTTTTCCTTCGAACACACCCCAGGTATCTGCCACAAGGATCTGAGCCCGTTTATAAAAAGAGATCTGTTTTCCCTTCGTCGAGGGCTCGGTTGACTGTGGCGCACAGCAACCAGAATCCGCTGTACGTTGTCCCTTTGTAGCCCACCCGACACTTGTGCTCGTCGCTCTCCTAGTTCAGTTTTGTCACCAAAAGTTTCTTTTCATAGGCTTTCCCCATTTTGTCCTGGATTCAAGAAGAACCCTAGTGTGTGACCCTCCAGCCGGCCCTTGGGGGGGCCTTTCAGTTGGCAGAAGGGGGATCCCCAAACAAAAACCAACTGACTGCCATGGAGACAAGGCTGACCCATAGGGAACTTACAAGGCAGGGTAGGACTGCTCCTTGTGAGTTTCTGAGACGGTAAATCTTTATGGGAGTAGAAAGCCCCATCTTTCTCCCAAGGCCCATGTGAAATCAATTCTTGTCTAAGTGTTCTTTGATATTTTGTCATTTACAATATTTATATACTATTTACTATATATATCAATCTGTCTTCCATATAGGCATGCCTTGTCTTATTGTGTTTCACTTTATTGATCTTTGCAGACATTACGGTTTCACACATTGGAGGCTCCTTGTGTGGAGCTAGTCTATTAGGGCCCTTTCCCCATCGCTTCTGCTCACTTCGTGTCATAGTTTGGTAATTCTCTAAATATTCCAAACTTCTGCATAATGCTATTGCACACTTAATAGACTATGTTTTTCTGGGCAGGTGCCGTCAAGTTCGCTCCAGCTCACAGCAGCCCTGTGGACAACAGAGTGCAAGACTGCCTGGTCCTGCCCCATCCTCATCAAATCTGTCCTGCGTGTGAGGCCACTGTGCCGATCCAGATCTCTGAGTTTCTTTCTCTCTTTTTTGATGATCCCCCCACTGTACCAAACACCACTTATCAGGAGCTAGTCCCTTCTGAGGACATGCGCAAAACATGTGAGATAAAGTCTCACCACTCTCTTCTAAGGAATATTGTGGTTGTGCTGCTTCCAAGATAGACTTGCTTGCTTTTCTGGCAGTCGTTTGTGTATTCCACATTGTTCCTCCACCCCATAATTCAAATGTAGCCATTCTTCCGTGGGATTGTCTTACTCATTGCCTATCTTTCACATGCACGCGAGGAAATTGAAACTACTATACGTGGCTTCAAAGTGACTTCTTTACTCTCTAATACGTTAAGGAAGTCTTGTGTAGAGATTGGCATGTGATTTCTTGACCTTTGCCTCCATGAGCACCGATGGTGGTTTTAATAAAATGAAAATGTGGGCTTCATTTTTTTCTCCGTGTAGCATGATGTGGTTTTATTGGACCCATTCTGAGAGTTTTCTTTCTCTCTACATTGAGGTGAAAGTGTATTGTCTGATTTTCATCAGCAAATGTTTCATGGCTTCTTGTCTATCAGCAAGCAAGGTTGTGTCAACTGCATACAAACAGCTGTTGATAAGCCTTCCTTCAACCCTGTGTTCTTCATGTAGGACAGCTTCTATAATGTAGTGCGAACATAACTTTTATATGAACTGGGAAACAAAGACAATTGTGCAGCCTGTTTTTGTATGGTAGCCTAGAATCAAACCTGCAGTATAGTTGGGTTTACGTTTGCATTTATGCACCTCTGTCTTTTACTTCTATTTTATGCAGAATTTTCAAATCATGCCCAACTATTGAATTTTTCCATCTGCTTTTCCAGAATCTCTTATAGCAGATGCTATCCGTACCTTTTCACATCTCAGTGATTACCTCTACATGCCAAAGACGATTAACTCTGAACAACTGTGACTGTTTGAGAACTTTGTTTCCTGGCCATGAGAACAGGAAGGTGATGCATTAGAGAATTAACATTTTCAACCAATGGCAGATGGGGAAGCAGTTCTCAACCAACGGCAGATGGGGAGTTGGTGGGTAACATCTTAGTTGATTTGCCTCTTGGTAGAAAGAACTCTAAAACATGCTTGCTGGTGTCTCCCAGAGCTCCACAGAGAGACTGAGCCCCAGCGCGCACACTGGTAATTTGTTGACCGTGCGTACTTTCATTGTATTTCTTTCCTACACCTCTCATTTTTTATCCCGGTCTTTCCTTGGCTTGTGTTCTTACCAAATGACTTGAATTAGAATTCGTATCTTAGGGAACGGATCAGGAGCAACCTAGGATAAGACAACTGCAATAGCCACGATTTTCTCCATTAATTGATTGAGGTAATGCAAGTCAGAATGCCAGGTGTCTGTTTTTATAAATAAAGTTTTATTGAATCATAACCCTGAACATAATTTACTAATGCATATGGATACTGTGTTAGGCAGGGTTCTCTAGAGAAACAAAACCAGAATCCTAATAATTTTATATATATATACACACAGATAGATATATGACATAAGAAATAAAGTTAATTAAATTATAAAGCAGTACAAATGGCTCAGTGTAACTCACTCCCGTGAGACAGTTGTGAGACGCTGGCAGTCCTTCAAGTCTCGAGGGTCACTGGGTAGTCCTCTGTAGAGCAATTCAGGCTATCCCGGCACAGGCAGCAAACAGCGAGGCAGGTCACCAACAGTGAGCCAGATGACAGGGTCCCACAGCCATCTAAATTTACAGCTCAAGGGATGCAAATTCCAATCTTGTGGAGAAGCAGATCTTGAAGGAACCTCAAATTACAGTGAGAAGGTCCACAGAATAGGTGTCCCACAGGTGGTGTAGCTTGCAAATTGAGGCACAGAACAAGCAAGGCGCCTACACACTGGTCTGATGATCAAAGAGCAAGAGACATAAAAGGGAAGGCTTGCCGAGCAATTTATCTCCTCACCCTTCAATTAATCCCTCATGTGTTTATCGGCCAGGTTGACACAATAAACTAACTACCTCAGATACTTTCACATTACAGTGACAGTTGAGTAGTTGCAACCAAGACTGTCTAACTCAAAATCTAAACTATTTGTCTGGCTTTTTAAAAGAAAGCTGTACAATACAATTGTAATGGGCTATTTTGATAGTTACCTTGTTACTTATTGCATGTTACATAAAAGCAAGACTCACTGTCATTGAGTCAGTTTGACTTGTAAGGACTCTATACTTCACGCTCACTGCCATCGAGTTGCTTCTGACTCACGGCCGTCCTACAGGACAAGGTCGAAGTGCGCTGTGGGTTTCTGCGACTGTGGCTCTTACAGGAGTAAGCCCCTCGTGCTTGCTGCAGAGCGGCTGGTGGTTTCAAACAGATGCTCCCATGAGGAACAGCCCCGGGCACAGCACTGCACTCACACGACTCCAGGGACTCTAGGGGACAGAGTCAACCTGCCCCTTTGGGCTCAAGGCTATAGACTTTTATGGGAGCAGAAACCCGTCTCTTTGATGGAGTGCCTGATGGGGTTCTACTTCTGACCATGCCCCTAGCAGCTCCTGTGCCACCAGCGCTCCTGTATGCCACACGTGTTCCTGAAATAAACTCGATTCGATCAAAGTAGACTCTTCTTTGGAAAATTCCTTTGCGTTTCAGAATTCGTTAGAAAATTCCTTTAAATTGCGTGTGCTTATCCATCCATCCGCAACCAACCTACTGCTGCTGAGTTAATGCGGACCACAGTGACCCTATTGCTTTAAGACTATGCCAGCTGAATGTAGGGGTTGCCAACATTCTGGCAACATTGAAAGTTTTCTGAACGTGCAACAACCCCAAATTCATTCAAAATCAAATGTGTAATGAATCCCGGTAATCCTGGCAGCGCTTACCTCTGGTGCCTCATCCACTGCAGGCTTGATTCTGAATGTGCCACAGATGTAGTTTGCAGTGTGCATGCCTTCATAGCATGCCATGCCACCGAGCGCCGCCAGAAATGCCTCGACTCAGACTAGACCATTGCATGTTATGAATTGCCGGGTTTCCACCACACACACAAAGTTTCCTGCTCTTACAGAAACGTAACAGTTCAATGATGTAAAACAAAGACAAGATTTGCCTGCCATCATTCCTCAGCATGTCAATATCAAATTAGTATCTCTTTGGATTGGATTGTGTTAGAATGTTTGATTTTTAAAGTTGCTGTTATCTCATTCTTTTATAGACCCGAGCCTTTAATTGCAGTAAGCAAAGACAAAGCTCTGTAATAGTTTCTCCCCACCATCACTGCTGTATGTGCATGTAAGTGTAAACATCAACTTTCAAAAGTAAACACAAACACATGTAATCGCACAAACTAAATGTAGAATATTTGGGGGAATTACTAATGATATTTATTTATATTTTAGAACAAAATATTTTTAGGTTGTGGATAATTGGCTACATTTAGACAGAAGAAGTAAAAATACTGATAACAATGTAGCAGAGTTTTTGCCACCAGGTTGTAATATACTTAAATTGACAAGAAATATATGTCAAATAAATTTCTTCAGGATTGACTTACTTGTAATAATGATGATAACATGGAAAAATCTTTTGCTGAAGATTTGGCTGTCGACATCATGAACCAAGCAAACTGAACCGATCGTCTGAATACCAAGTGTGCAGTGCACGGCAATTAACGCAAGGAATATCTGGAATGGCTTTAAAAAATCTTACACTAAAGAAAAACAAGGATTGGAGGAATCTGTTACTGGTAAATGAAAAGTATTTACTTGTATCTTCTGAAAGTTCATATTTAACCTCAAACCTTCCAAAGCCTTATATTATAGGAATGATCATGTGTTTCCTACTGCTATTAAAAATAATTCAAAAAGTAGTTCATGAGGAAAGTATGAGGATGAAATTTATAAAATTCTTTTATTGAATATTTATGTTTCTAAAAGAATTTCTGAACTTAGTAATGACCATTTCCAGAAATTACCATGCTTAATGGCAGAGCAAAGTTTGTGATTCAGTTAGATTGGAAAAACTGGTATTTCTAACCTGGCACAGTTGTTACTTTATGTGAAATATGCGTATGAAGGAAGTAAACATGAAGTATTGCTTCATTGCCCTTTGGAAGGGCACACAAGAAGGGAAGACATGTATCTTTAATTTAACAGTCAACAAACATGTTATTTACATATTCTTTTGAGATAATAGGATATTTTCAAAGGTTTCCCACACACTATTTCCAAAGGAAGTATGAACATATTTTCAAGAACTGATGTTGTAGCTCAAATGTTTTACTCACCACAATGAAATGAAATTTAAAAGATATTTTAAGATCACACCTATATGATTCACTTGGACGATATGTTTCCTAAACTCAATAAATTTTTCATAACTGAAGTTTTACGATGGGAAAACTGCATTGGAGACTGTGCGGCAGGTGTTGGGGCCATGATGGGTGAGAATGCTGGATTTGTAGCAAAAGTTAAAGCTGGTAGTAATGAGTCACTTTTACTCACTCATGATCCATTGGAAGGCACTCACCAAAAAATTATCACCAGAGAAAGTGTTGTGCTTTGTGATACCATCAAAATCATTAACTCCCTTAAAAGCCATGCCCTTAAAAGTTGTTTGTTTTTCAAACTTTTGCAAAGATATGGAGTGCAATTACAAATTACTACATGCAGAGGTAGACTGGCTCTCTAGAGGACAAAATTTAAACAGAAGGTTGAAATTGAAATATGAGTTTGTTATCTTTTTTGAGCAGTAATTTTATTTTGTTTTTTTTTCCATAGTGAGTTATGGATTTCAAAACTGTGTTATTATGTGGATAATTTTTAAAAACCCTCAATGATTAAAGAATGTAATTTTAAAGAAAAAAGTGTAACATATTTGTGTTAAAAGATTAAATATAAAGTTTTACTAAAAATGTTAACATGGAAGAATAGGGTGGGAAAATGGTACTTTAGAAATGTTTACAGCTACAGGTTATTTTATCATTGAAAACATCCTTCTCAAAGATTTAATGGCAAGAGGTATAAATTATCATCTGAAGAGCCTGGAGATACAATTTCAGAAATATTTCCCTTCAAATTTTGGCTCTAAAACACTAAATTGGATTCAAAAATCACATTCAACTGAAATAAAAACTGTCGGTCACCTGCAATCAAAAGTTTAAGAAGAATTTACCAAGTTATCAATCAACACAGGTTTAAACTCAAGCTTCCTAAAATATTGTTAAATGAATTTTGGCTTGAGATTAAGACCAAATTTCTAACAATTTCTGAAATGGTCCTAAACATACTTATGCCAGTTTTTTTCTTCTATTCATGCAAAGTGGTGTTCTTAGCATTCATGATTATAAAATAAAAATGTCGATCAACTCTGAAAAACGTTGAAGATGCTTGATGCTCTGCCAAAATTGGGCTCTTTACATAAGAATAAATGATCCCATTACTATGCAAATTTTAGTCTTTAATAAATGGCAAAATTATATGTATACCAAATTGTTTTAAAATAAATTTCTCTATGATTTATTATCTGTAAATGTTTGATTTGTATACCTATTTTACATACCTACATACCCTGGCCTGTACAAACATTTCCTGAATAAAAGGGAAAAAATCTCAAGTGAAGAAGGTTTAAGAAGCCCTGAAATACAGGAGTAGGTGTAAGTAAAGCAGTTCTTATGGCTCTGAGTTAAGTCTGGGTGCTTACCACAGGTCAGAAGTTCAAAGCTACCAGCTGCTCCATAGGAAACAAATGAGGCTGTCTACGCTCATAAAGATTTGTAGTCTCAGGAATCCCAAGTAAGATCACTATGTGTTAGAAACAACTCAACAGTAATAGCTAGTGGTGATGTAAGTAAGAAAGAAACTCTAATGGTACAATGGATTAAGTGCTGGCTACCAATTGAAAGGTTGGTCAATGGTTCAAACCCACCAGCTGATGGGAGAAAGATGAACCATCTTACTTTTGAAAACATACATAGTCTCAGGAACTCTTTGGAATAGTTCAATTCTATCCTCTAGGGGAACCATGAGTCAGAATCAACCCGATGACAATGTTTTTCGTGCATATAAATAAGAAATCTGAAACTTAAGCTTTATTTGTGTCATAGTAAATCAACCTATGACTAACTACTCTTACAGTTATTTGGCTATTCATATCTAACTTGTTATGTGTCTCATAACTAGTGGTAAAAAGTCAGTGGGGACACTTACATAGACCCCTGAGTACTTCCAAAGAAGAATCCTACACTCAACCTCAAGATAGCATTCATTTATTAGGAAAGTGATGTTTCTTTGTAGAGACGACTTCATAGAAAATATCACCTATATACCCAACCTAAGAAAATATTTTTAAAACATCCAAATAAAAAATAAAGAAGCAGAAAGGAAATTTCAAGGTGGGAGAACATGAGAAAAAATGTTCAACCATGAAAAGAAAAGAAATACGAATTTATAAGGATAAATTGTCTGGATCTGAGTACCATAAATTCAAAATAAAAACTTAAAAAATATATCACTAAATTATCCCACCGCAAAACAGAGACTGGTGCCAAAGGGGAGAGGAGGTAAGAAAAATCATTCCAAATGCCTCAAAAGGGGTAGAGGGAAGATGGCCTCTATCGTTTGTATTTATCAGTCAGACGATAAGACCACATTTCATTATGGTTTAAGAGTACCAATTTTATTATTGGCATTATACTAATATTGTTCTTCCTTTGTTACCTTGACTGTTAGTACAGTTGAGTAGTCTTAATTTAAAAGAAAATGTCATGAGAGTTTAATTATTGAGTGTGATGCTTGCTGTATGGTTTTGAGAATTTTTCATTAGGTTAGGGATACATGCTCTTAACTTTTTTAGGTTTGTGAAGGTATTTGAATTTTGTTGAAATCTTTTCCTGCATCTGCTAAAATGTTCACATGGCTTCTATCATTTAAACATTTGATGTGGTAGAGTATATTGTTTGATTTTAAATTTTGGGTCAACTTATTATTTCCAGAATTAACCCAAATTGATTATGAAATATTAACTTTCAAAAGACTTACTGCTAAGATGAATGGACTATACTCACAAATAAAAGATGGTTTAAAAAATTGATGGAAAAATGAAATGATAATGGAATTTTCCCCAGAATATTTTGAAGTTTTTTTTTATGTAGGTTTGCCCAAAGCAATTTCTGCTGATAGATTTGTATGTGCTGCAGCTAGATCCATGAATATAATGGGACATACAGGGCCCGAATCATGAGCATTTCTTAGCCACAACCAAACCCCTTGAGGGAGTGAGTCACCAGGCCTAAGTGCTCAGAACCATAGGTTTAGCAGATACCAAGTTCAACTGCATAGTGTAGTCCACAAAGACCACGCTCTACAGTCTACATTGGTGAGTGGCAATGGAGGTCTTAAAATGTTTAAGTGGCCATCCAGAGCAAAGAAGAACGAAGAAACTCAAAGATGCCAGGAAACAATAAATCCAAAAGACTAATGGGCCGTATTAATCTTCACCCTGAGAGAACTACATGATGCCCAGCTATCACTGCCAACCACTTTGAAAGGGCTCACAATAGGAGGTCCTGCATAAATATGGAACAAAACTCAAAATCAAAAAAGACTAGATCTAGTAGCGACTGGTGGGAGTCCTGAGCATATGGTCCTTAGTCACCCTTTTGTCTGAAACTGAGCTCACCCCCGCAGCTCAACTTTTAGTTAAACAATGAAAAGGCCTATAAAGTGAACAATAACACCAGAGTGGTTCAAATTCCTTTAGAACAATCAACCATGCAAGATCAAAAGGCAGAATCTGCCTTGGGATAAGCCTTAGAAGGCAGAAAGGGATAAGAAAGGAAGTCAAATGCTAACCACTGGGAAGAAGTGAGGAGAGTACTGTTACACTGAGGGGGATTTCAATCAATGTCATGAATCAAAATGTTTATGAATTGTTGAATGAAAAACCAATTTGTTTTGTAAATTGTTACCCAAACCACAACAAAAAGTTAAAAAACCAAAAAAAAGAAAAAAAGAAAGGAAAAATACTCCATTGCTATATTTGGTAAGATATTTTGCTTAGGAATATTTTCCCTCAAAGTTTATAAGTGAGTATAGCCTTTTTTTAAAAGAGAAAATTTCAGGCTTTGGTATCAAGATTATAAATATAAAATAAGTTGAATAAAGGTTCTAACTTTTCCAATTCTATGGAACAGTTTATGTATATTTTGTAGCATTCACCTGAAGTTCATTTAGGCATGGCATGAGGTATCATCAAGAGCAGGTAACAGGCATCAGAAGATTCACAACAAACAGTAAACAAACAAACAAAAGTGCATTGGTGAGAATGGAGGGGGGTTGGAGCAGAGATCCAAAGCCTATCTATGGAAAATGGAACTTCCCCCCACAGAGGGGTCGCAGGGAGGGAATGAGTCAATCAGGGTGCACTAATGGGTCACGCAAAATATCTCTGATCTCTTGAGATCTCCTCACCCTACCCTACCCCTGTCATGACCCCAGTGCTACTTCCCAATCTACACTAGAAGGGAGCATGAGAGAAAACTCACAACACATGGAGCCCAGGAACGGGAATGGGAATAGAGATACTGAAAGGATAGGAAAAAGGAAGGGAGAGGGGGAAAGGGGAAGCCCCAATCACAATGAAAGGCACATAACCACACACCCTCATCCAGGGAGAAGAACAACAGAAACCAGAGAGGAAGGGAGACAGCAGTTGGTGTGAGATTTGAAAATAATTAACAATAATATATAAAATAATATATATAAAATAATTATAATCTATCAAGGGGTCACGAGGGTTGGGAGGGGGTAGGGAAAAAAAGATGAGCTGATCTCAAAGGCTCAATGGAAAGTAAATGTCTAGAAAAGAACGATGGGATATATGCACTAATATGTCAGATACAATTGATGTATGGTTAGTAACAAGAGTTGTAAGAGCCCCCAATAAAATGATTTAAGCATGGTGTTTTATTGAGAAAGATTTTTATTTGTAAGTTGAAAAATATTTTTTAAAAGAACTTATCTAGATTTCTAATTTATTTTGAATCAGTTTTTATAAATTATCTATCTCTAGTATTATGCGTATTTATCTGATCACTTATTCAACTTTTCATCCTTTCTTATTTTAAACTGTATTTCATTTGTATAACATAACCAAGTGATACTACTACTTAGGATTATTTTGTATTTTGTTTGTTTTTATTGTTTCTTTTGAAGTTCATCAGACTTCACAAAAGCCCATCAATTTTACCTACACAACTATTAACTTTTGACTTTTTATTCAGTCTCTATTTTACCTTTGCTCTAATTAATTTCTCTCCTTCAATTTTCCTCTAATATATTTGTGCTAATTTTCTTCTTATATTTTTAAAGCTTTTTGATGTTAGATACTAAACTTATTAATACCCATCTTTGTTCTTAAATAAACAATGCTATCAATTTCCCTTTGGTGCTGCGTTGGCTGTTCCTCTAAATCTTGTTAAGTAATGGTTTATTATTATTTAGTTCTAAGTAGATCTAAATAGCCATTATAATCTCTTCTTAGGATCACTTATAACTTAGATGCATTATAAAATTTGGACATCTACACATAGGATAATTCAAAATTATTATGTTATTTCTAGCTCAGTTAATACTAATTCTCTGAAATTTGTTAGCCCTACTTTGTATTTTTGTGTGTATGTGCTTATGATCCTGGAAATATTTTCCCCAATTTTTAGGCACAGAAATCTGTATGTATGTAGATAAAAATATGTATATGCTGAATATGCATAAATGTGGATATAGATAAAGCGCATTTATGTGCTTTTAAGTATTCTATATCCCTACTGATTTTTATTTTCTGCTAGAGCTATTAATTTTACATTAATTTGTTAATTATATAACTATAATAAGGATGTTGTCAATTCTTGGTTGGAAAGTTTTGCAGTTTTTATACAAATACTATTTTGTTGTGTTTTTAGTGAAGGTTCACACAGCAGTTTAGGTTCTTTATAAAATCATTTTATTAGGGGCTCATACAACTCTTTTCACAATCCGTACATACATCATTTGTGTCCAGCACATTCGTACATTTGTTGCCATCATCATTCTCAAAACACCTGCTTTCTACTTGAGCCCTTGGTATCAGCTCCTAGTTTTCCCCCCTTTCCCCTCCCCCTGAATCCTTGATAATTTATAAATTATTATTTTATTATATCGTACACCATTCGACGTCTCCCTCACCTACTTCTCCGCTGTCTGTCCCCCAGGGAGGAGGTTATATGCAGACCTTGTAATCTGTTCTCCCTTTCTCCTTCACCTTCCCTCCACCCTCCCGATATCGCCACTCTCACCACTGATCCTGAGGGGTTCATCTGTCCTGGATTCTGTGTATTTCCAGCTCTTTTCTGTGCCAATGTACATCCTCCAGTCTAGCCGGATATGTAAGGTAGAATTGGGATCATGATAGTGGGGGTGGCAGGAGAAGGAAGCATTTAAGAGCTAGAGGAAAATTGTATATTTCATCATTGCTACACTGCTCTCTGACTGGCTCGTCACCTCCCCACAGCCCTTCTGCAAGGGGATGTCCAATTTACCCCAGATTGGCCCTGGGTCCCCACTCTGCCCTGCCTCTCATTCACAATGCTATGGTTGGGGTTTTTTTTGGGGGGGTCTTTGATGCCTGATACCTGATCCTTCGATGCCGTGTTATCTCACAGGCTGGTGTGCTTCTTCCATGTAGGCTTTGTTGTTTCTCAGTTAGATGGCCCCTTGTTTATCTTCCAGCCTATGGGACCCATATTCTATATATTTTGACAGCTGGGCACCATCAGCTTTCTTCACCGCATTTGCCTATGCACCTGCTTTGTCTTCAGCATTCGTGTCGGGATATGCTGGTGTGCTTCTTCTGTGTGGGCTTTGTTGTTTCTTAGCTAGATGGACGCCTGATTGTCTTCAAGCCTTTAAGACCCCAGATGCTATATCATTTGATAGTCGGGCACCATCAGCTTTCTTCACCACTTTTGCTTATGCACCCACTTTGTCCTCATCGATCGAGTCTGGATAGGCTGGTGTGCATCTTCCATGTGGGTTTTGTTGTCTCTCAGCCAGATGTCTGCTTGTTTATCTTCAGGTCTTTAAGACTTCAGGTGCTATATCTTTTGGTAGCTGGGCACCATCAGCTTTCTTCACCACATTTGCTTGTGCACCCATTGTCATCAGCTATCATGCCAGGCAGGTGAGCATCTCAAACTGCCGAATTATTAGAACAAAGTGTTCTTGTGTTGAGGGAGTACTTGAGCATGGGCCCACTGTCCATCTGTTTTCTTATTATTCAACCTATAAATATATGTACATAGATCTATTTCCCCTTCATCATATATAAATATATTTACATCTTTATATGTCTGTATTTAAATCTCTATGACTACCCTTTGCCTCCTAGTTTTTTCCTCTATTTCTTTGTAGTTTCCTCTTATCCCACTATCATGTTCTGCCTTCATTTGGGTTTTACGAATTCCTCTCAGTTACATTGCCCTTGATCCAGCCCTACCAGACCTCCCACACCCTCCTTGACACTGATTTTGGATCACTTGTTATTCCCTTGTCCCAGGGCTTGTTAACACCCTCTTCCTTTCCCCCGCTTCCACTATGCCCATGTTCCCCTGGAACAGTCATCCCGTTGTTCCCTCTTCTGGCTTGTTTATTCTGCCTCTCCCTTCCAGGTAGATATGCTATGTACTATCACATGACTGAGTACCACGAAGCAACAACAGAAAGTAAAACAATAGCTACAAAACAACAACAACAACACACACACACACGCAAACACACATAAACGTAGGAATAGTTCAGGGTCTGTTTGTTTTCCTTCATGGGTGCTTTTCAGTCAAGTCTGATGGCAGGCCATGCCTTGGCACCGCCTCTATCCCTTGGAATTTCATTGCTCTGCTTCTCCCGCTGCTCTGCTGCATGCCCCAGAGGCTGGCTTCAGCGTGGTGAGCTCATGGTGGGCATAATTCCTGCCGTGTGTCTCTAATGTTGCCCCCAATGGTGCTATGGGTCAATGAAGAGTGCTGTGTCCCATGGTGGGGTGGGCCTGTGGTCATCTCTGTGCATTGCTTTTCTGAGCAGGAACATTGTCCTCAGCGCTTGGTGAGCCAGGATGTGCTTCACTCTCTTGTGTTTCCCTATCCTCCATCGTTGATTGTATCTCCACAGGGAAAGAGGGACCAGACTTCACCGTGGAGCTCCAAGACATGAATGCAACACACTGACATGAAGCAGGGAACTGATAGAGAGGCCTGAGGGGCCGGCCCCATTACCAACTAAGTGTACAGCACCACCCTCCCTCAAGAAGAATTCACTTCAGAGGACAGCACTGACGCTACAGCTCAAGAAGAGGGGAAGGGAGCTGGTCTGGTCAGAGCACACAGTTTAGGTTTTTAATGAATAATTTCTATACAAGTTGTTCAGTGACATCGGTTACTTTCTTCACAATTTTTACTCATCTAGAGCAAAGGAAGTGACATAACCAAAGACTCGGAGAAGAAACTGGTCTATGAGATAATTGCTCTTCATAAAACATGGCCTTATCTGCCGAGACCAGAGGAACCGAGTGCCCCACTACCACTACCGACGAGTCTAATCAGGGCTGCAATACAGGGACATTGATATAATGAGAGGAAAATTTGATACAGAACCCCAAATTCCTAAACAAAAACAAATTTCAAGAACTACTGAGCTAGCTAAGGTAGCACTCCCTGTGTGTTAGGCCAGGTTCTCTAGAGAAGCAAAATGAGTGAAATCTATTTATATGGATCCATGCATCTCTATACAGCAAATGACTCATATCATTGTACAAGTGGGTAAGTCCAGTGCAAGCCCACAAATCAAATACTAAGCTGGAGGCTTCTCTCGACTCATGTAGCTACGATGGCGGAGGTACCAGGAAGTAGGAAGAAGAAGTAGGGAGATCATGGACGAATAGATACAGAGATAGATGAATCTAAGGTCAGCCTATCAGGCCAGACTTGGGGCTACAGAGTACAATGAATCAAAGGTTAGCAGTCAGATGCTAGACTGATGATGACTCCCAGGGTCAACGGGTCATGTGGCAGGTCATTTGCTCAAATACAAAGAACTGTAGGCTGATGAGCTAGATACAGAATGCAGAGCCAGCACGAAGTAAACTAGCTTCCCTACAATGTTCCACATAGCTAGGAATTAGCTCACACCTTAAAGGAAATTGGTTTCAATTGCATCAGGGCTATGATCTGGGTAAGAGAGTTGCAATCATCCTAATCTTATTTCAACTGATTGGTTGTTCATAGCAGATTCCACATGGAGTTGATTGCATTGTATATGAGATTATGTGCAATTACTAGGCCAAACTATTGAGAATCCTGACCCAGCCAAGTTGACATAAAACCTTACCATCACACTCTAACACATTTGCATTGATATATTTTTCATATCTCAGTTGAAACTACAGGAGCCCTGGTGTTATAGTGGTTAAGTGTTGGGCTGCTAACTACAAGGTCAATAGTTTGAAACCACCAACTGCTCCATGGAAGAAAGATGGGGTTTTCTACTCTTGAAAGAGTCATAGTCTCAGAAACTCACAGGAGCAGCTGTGTCCTGTTCTATAGCATCACTGTAAGTTGACATAGAATCAACTGCAGTGTGTTTTTTATCATTGGATGCTAACCCCTGAGGCTACCTGGTAGCTAAATAATAAATTGATTACAAAATAATATTGCCTATGAATACCCTGTGCTCCTTAAAATAAAATCACCAATATGCGATCAAAGGCCCAACAATTACTTTAAAACAAGATGAAAATATAGGGGACAGAGAAACTGAGTGAGTGGAAACAGCAGAATGGAAATAATGAGAATGTTCACAAATTGGAAGAATGTAACCAATGTCACTGAGCAAGTTGATTAGAAATTGTTGAATGAGAACCTAAACTGCTGTGTGACCCTTCCCTGAAAACACAGTAAAATAATATTTTTAAATAGCAATTTTAGCCCGTCCAATTTTGTTTTCACTAAGATATATTCTTCCATTTTCTTCGTTTTTTTAAGTGCTGTTGAAATAAATTAAGATCTAGTGTTTATTTATTTGTAGGTAATTCCCATTTCCCTCCCAGTGTATTGCAGTTTTGTGATCTCTCATTCTTCTATTATTGTTTGATTAGACATATGCTAAAATTCCCAAAACAAATCTATTTCTGTTGAGTAGTTTCTGACTCATAGTAACCCTTTGGACAGTGTAGAATTGTTACACAGGGTTTCCAAGATTAAGCTTTTATTTTTTTTTAGGGGTCACTGATGTTTCTTTATTTTGCAAACAAAACCACTGGGGATGCTGCCTGTTGACACCTCCGGTTCACACTGGCACTCTTGGTGGGAAGCTCTTGGGAGGACAGGAGGTGGGACACTCACAGGCTCACAAAGCTGGGGTTTCCAGATGGTCAGGTTAGGCAGCCACGGTGGCTCTAACGAAGCGAGGGACAGCGACAGATCAGGGACGACCCTGCAGGGCTCTCCTTGGAGACTGGGGGCCCACCTGCCCAGCTAATTTGGCGAAGGGGTTTATGAACTTTTGGCCAGCAAATTTACTCTTGCTGCCCAGCTCCTCTTCAAGGCTGAGGATCTGGTTGTACTTGGCCTGGCGCTCGGATCTACACTGCGCCCCGTCTTGATCGGTCCAGTGCAGAGTCCCCACCAGGTCAGCAATGCGAGAATCCTTGGTCTCCCCAGAAAGAGGAGACACCAGGACGCTGCACCCATTGCACTGGGCCAGCTGCTCGGGTTTACTTTGAGCAGGACGCAGTTGCACGACTTCCCGCTCACGGGTTTGGCTATTTGCTTTCGGTTGATCGCTGGGAACTCAATCCCTACCACCTGGACCCCTGAACAGTCAGTGAACTTCATCCAAGTGTCCCAGTCATCCTGGCAGAAGGGGCCTTTGAAAGACACTGCCGGATAGTGTTTGATGAAGGACGTGTACAGGTCTGCCAGCAGGCGTACCTGCCCCTGCGGGAGTCATCAGGAGACTTGAAGTGTACGATTGTACTTCCCAGACCCGAAGAACTCCCAGGTAGCTACGTCCCCGCCAGTCACACCTTGTCAGTGGGACCGGCTTTCCCGAAAGCATTCCTAAGCGGCTCCAGGGCTTCTTGGATTCGCCACGATGTTGGGGACAAGCCCGCCTTCACCCCACTTTTCTTTATGACATTCTTAAGGTGCGGTACACATATCTCGGCCCAGATGAGCTTGGTTTCTTGAGTTGGCACCTCAGACGGGGAGGATCATGAATTTGTTGCCACTGTGATCGCATGGAAAGCGGGAACTGGCAGAATGACTTTAGAATTGACCAGGTACGGGGTGGGGGGTGGGGTGGGAGTGGGAGTCCCTTCTCCACAGCTCCAGCCTTGGACCAGCAAAGGGACACGCCCAGAACGGCATTTGCACCAAATTTCGATTTATTCTTATCTCTATCTCGATCGTCATCTTATCCATCTTTTCCGGTTCCACACGTTTGGTTTTTGGCACAATTGCTTGATTGAAGTGCCCAATAGTCTTTGAGACCCCTTTCCCGACACTGGGTCTGATCACTGTCCTGGAGTTCCAGGGCCTGTGAGATACCAGTGGAGGCATCACTGGGCCCAGCAGTTCTCAAGAGCCTTTGCCGGTGTAAAGATGGACCTCAGTGGGATTTCCACGGAGTCGACCATCACTCTGACGCGAATCTTGAGGATAGACATGACGGATTTTTGGTTGGTTCTCATCGCCCAGGAAGGAAGTGGAGGATGCCACAGTCACCAAGGTGAGTGTTAGGTCAGCGCAGACTGCCAAAACGTTCTCACCACCAATAGTGAGCAGCCCAGTGCTTAAACACTGCACAACGAGGGCTCCTAAGACATGGGCTAGTTTTATTTTCATCCATGATCTCAGTCATTTCATCGGTCAAGGAGCCTCAGCAGCCTTGTCTAGGGTCGCTGTGAGTTGGGAACTGACTCAATGTCAGTGGAGGGCTCCGTTTTGAAGTTTAGTTTGATCTTCCAGTTCACTAATGTTCTCAGCTTTGTCTAATATGTATTTTAAATGTAACCTTTGTTCCTAATGATGAGGAATGTTGAGACACAAACATGCACGCCTACCACAATCAAAAGGAATAAAAAAGAGCCAAGAAATGCCTGAGATTTTGTATAATGAGCAGTGAGCTTGACCTTTGCTCTGGAGAGAGGTATGATCTCTACCTTCCACGGTTGTTCACTAGACAAACATGAACAATAAAATCCAGAATACAGTTGTCAGTAGAAAGGCAGGCAACCTGTATAAAATCCAGAATACAGTTGTCTGTAGAAAGGCGGGCAACCCAACAATTACAATCCCAAATTTACACGATAGGTTAGGTTTGCCGCTACAAAGTCTCATGAGAGAGAGTTCACTTTCTCCCACACAAAATGAAGGCTGAGTCAGGCAATTTTCTTTATCAGCTCCTTCCCTTAGTATTTTTTCTTACTTTCCCTGTTTAGTGGTGCTCAGAGAATGCAGTGGTGCTCAGAAGTTGTCATGCTTCACTTGCTATCTTGTACTTGGAAAGCCTTACCTATCTTATACTGTGCTCCCAGAGATCCAGTGTGCTCCCAGGGTACCAGTGTGTTCCCAGGAATCCAGTGTGCTCCCAGGGATCCAGTGTGCTCCCATAGATCCAGTGTGCTCCCAGGGTACCAGTGTGTTCCCAGGGATTCAGTGTGCTCCCAGGGTACCAGTGTGTTCCCAGGGATCCAGTGTGCTCCCAGGGTACCAGTGTGTTCCCAGGGATCCAGTGTGCTCCCAGGGTACCAGTGTGTTCCCAGGGATTCAGTGTGCTCCCAGGGTACCAGTGTGCTCCTAGGGATCCAGTGTGCTCCCAGGGATCCACTATGCTCCCAGGATACCAGTGTGCTCCCAGGGATCCAGTGTGCTCCCAGGGATCCAGTGTGCTCCCAGGGAACCAGTGTGCTCCCAAGGTACCAGGTACTAGTAAAACTGCCAGCTTGAGGGTTCTTTGGATTCATGTTTTCTTGTAATTTTGGTTTCTGAGGAATTAATTACCTTATATCCTTGCCAGCTCAGTCATGATCTTTTAAATTTTAATTTTTTATTGTGAATTGGATGAAGGTTTGCAAAGCAGATCATTAGTTTCACATGTAACAATTCGCTTACATCTTGTTTCATCTCATTCATTGCCATCTCCTTAATATCTCACATCCTCTCTGTTTCCTGTTTCCATTCCTCCTTCCGTCCTAACCCTTCTCAAGTTTGTCCTTGGCTAAGGGCTGTGCTTTTGATTTCAAATGGTTGATTTTTCTAATGTGTGTCTCGCTAGTGTTGTTCCTTTTATTGATCTACCCATTGTTTGACTGGAAATGAAGCCCCAGGGGTGAGTTTAGTTCCAGACTTGCAGGGTGATTAAGGAATATCGTCTCTATCTGATCAATAAACCTGGTATCATTTATGATTTTGAGTTTTGCCCCACACTTTATATTAAAAATAGATAGTTTACTTTTATTACAAGAGGGCTTTTCTTATCCAGGAGGAACCATCAGGGCGTAGTGGTTAAAGAACTTGGCAGCTAACCCAAGGATTGATAGTTTGAATCTTTCATCTTCGTGGTGGGAGGAAGACGGGGAGGCCTGCTTCTGTGTAGATTTACAGTGTAGGAAACAGTTCTACTGGTTCCTGTGGGGTTGCTATGAGCTAGACTTGATGCAAAGACAATGGATTTAGCTTTGTTCTCCTTATCCATGAACTTAACCATTGGCGGGTAGTAGGGCTTCTCCTCCGTGAGGTTACCTTCTTAATATTAACTCAGGAGCCATTGAGGGCTTCATCACCAAGGAAACGTATCATTTCACTAAAAGTGATGTAAGTCACTGACCTCTCCATTCTCTAGAAGTGCATTGAAAGACTCTTTCTCCGATTTGTAACTTGTTAATTAAATCACAGAACCCTTGACTGTTCGGTTATACTTCCAAATGAATACATAATCATATATTTAACACTATGTCTTCTAAGGAGTCACACTTTTCAGAAAATTGGTAGTTATGCAACAGAAGTAGCCCCGGTAGCATTGTGGATTAAACCTGGGATTGCTGACATGTTAGTAGTTCAAATACACAGGCTCCTCCACGAGAGAAAGCCAAGACTGTCTGCTACAGTAAAGAGTTACGGCCTCAGAAACTCTATGGAACAACGCTATTCTGTCCTGTATTTTATGATGATTTGGAATTGACTCACCCACACTAGGCTTAGTTTTGGAAGCAAAATGCAAACTTTAAGAACATGAAAATATAAGTAATCCTGTATAAAATCCTTTATATTTCTGATGTGACTTTATTAGTTTAAAATGTAACAATGCTTTGTATATAAGTTGTTTTGCTCAGAATTACCTCAAATTTGCTGTATTAATATCAAAACTAAAAAAGCTCCCTGCCATAGAGTTGATTCTGACGTACAGCAATTCTATAGGACAATGTAAACTCATTCTATGAGTTTCCAGGACTGTAACTCTTGACAGGGGTAGAAAGCCTCATCGGAATATATCAATTTTAGATTCAATCATCTTTAAAATTTTAAAACATTTTTGTTACCAATGGCGTTACAGTTTTCTGAACTTTAAGTAAGCCGTGCGTTTTAGTTTTAAAAGCTGGTTTAAAGAATGCGGATAGCTTCTTCATCCTTTATTTCCTAAAGTATGTGGAGCAAGCAGCTTGATTTGGCTGTTTGACTCTGGTGTCTGAAAACTGTCCTTGGGATTTCCCAGCAATCAAGGTGTCTTTGTTTTTCCAAGAAAGCCAGGTTACACAAATAGAAACGATGAGGCTCTGACTTGGTTTGGGCTGGCTAATTCAGAGGCAGCTGCAAAGGTAATTACAAGGACAAAGTTCTAACTTGGGAAGACCCCATTCTGGGTGAGTGGTGATGGAGAATGGCTGCATGGACAGTCAATGAAGAAGGTCAGTCTTTTCAGCATGCGCCCTGCTGGCTTGTCTGAATTCCAAGGGTTGTATAGATTTCTTCGACTACAGCGGCCACTAATGATGTGGTCCACAGTGACAAGGAATGTGTTGATCTGACCCAATGTGGAGAGGAAGGATGCTCCTTGGAAGTTGGCTGGAGATATATGAGATGGAGATGTGGGAAGTTGAATTCTGGGTTCAGGCCAAGCTAAGATTTGAATTCATGCTAATTCTTAGTACAGTTATCAATGAAGGTGGAGTTTAGCAAAAACAGTTGTTCTACTTTGAGATTTAGCATTTTTTGAAATGTTAAGTAGGTACCAGAAACTTTCATATTAAAAAAGAAAATACAGAAAACAAGAGGAATTGTTTTGTGGGTCTACATCTGCATCAGTAAAAGTGAAACAAACGTGTCTCATTCCTGTGGCATTGTCATTAGCAACATCTGCTTCCTTGATGCTTATATTGCATTTTGCCAACAGGCTTCTGCAGATGTTTTGGTCCAATAGTTTCCATTTTTATTTTTACCTTAGATTATTTGTCCTTATTTCCAAGTTATCTCTTAGCAATGCAAATACAAGCTGGTTTGTGTCACAAAATGTAAAAGATGGAGAAATGCACTGGAGATGTAAAGGTGATAAGAAAGAGGTGCTGAGTCTGTGACATTCAAAAGCCACTTGGCAAAAAGAACAAGTTCGTATGAAACTTAAAATTCCTCTATGATCTCTCACATGATTTGTTATCAATTATAAAGATAGAGAAATTTCTTCTCTCATATAAATTTTTTGGTTCCCTGATGTTGCATTTGGAGTAGTTTCAACTCGATAAAAGTTTCTTAAACTCAGCCAAATAATTTCCTATTAAACAGTGTGATACAAGTACTTACCCAATTCTTTACTTTTTCTATAATTATAAATAAAGCTACAGTATAGTCTCTACAGCTGAATTGCAGATCTAGAGCAGTGTCTGATACCAAAGTGAGGGCACTGATTGGGAAACATGGAATGGGAATAGATGGGCTTATGATCCAGAAGAGGAGGATATTGAGCCCTTAAAAACAATTGACCCACCCCAGTCAATAGATCCACCCCTCCCAGCTGAAAGTATTAATTCACAATCCACACCTGAGCAGATTAGCCAAACTATTCAAGTTGATATGCCAGGTCGGGCTGTATTGGTAGCATTGCCTAAGGGAGTGCCTCACAAGATATTGTTGAGAGCACCCAGGAAACACTCTCACCACCAATTATTTACGCTAGACCTGTCACTAAAATTAAGTTTCAGAAAGCTCCTAACGGTGAGGTTGAGATGATTACCCAAGAAGAAGCGCACTATACTCATAAAGATCTGCTCGAGTTTTCATATACACACAAGCAGAAGCCTGGGGAGTATCCCTGGGAATGGTTACTAAGGGTGTGGGATACTGGTGCAAGGAATGTAATATTAGAGCAGTCTGAGTTTCTGGATATGGGACCCCTAAGCACAGACTCTTCTTTCAATGTCTCTGTGAGAGAGGCTAAGAGAGAATCTAATTCTTTATTTGGTTGGTTCAATGAATCATGGACTGCCAGATGGCCTAGATTAGACCAACTTGAAGTACCTGACCTACCTTGGTACACTGTAGAGGATGGCATCCAAAAGCTTAGAGAAATTGGTATGCTAGAATGGATCTATCAGGATATTCCCATAGACCCCAAAAGGGGGTGTCCTAAGGCATACCCTTTACCACAACCATAAGGAACAAGTTTGTGAAGTGGACCCCAGCATCTCTTAAGACTCCTGTAATTGCTATTTTATGTGCACCAGGATTAACAGTGGACACTGCCTTAAGTGAACTCCGACATTTGCTCACAATGGGGCTGATTGGTCCCAGTGAAGGTAGAGGGCAGGTGTCAGCACTGAATCAACAGAGACAGGGTGGGCGTGGTTATGATAGACAACAAGGTTTCCATAGTAATCAAAGCCACCTGTCTTGTGTGGAATTATGGCATTGGCTACTTAGCCACAGTGTCCCTAGGAATTAAATAGATGGGAAATCTACTAAATATTTATGTGATCTGTACAGGCAGAAGAATGGTAGATCAGATGAACAGCAGAATAGACAGTCATGATCGCTCAATCAATTCCCAGACCTGAGCCAGTTTACAGACCCACAACCCCACTCCTGGTACAAAAATGTGTTAGACAGGGTTCTCTAAAGAGACAAAACCAGATTGCTAATAATTATATATATATATCACAAAAAATAAACAGTTAAATTATAAAGCAATACAGAAGGCTCAGTGCAACTCACTCCTGTGAGACAGTTGTGAGACACTGGCAGTCCTTCAAGTCTTGAGGGCCGCCAGGTAGTCCTTTGTAGAGAAATTCAGGCTATCCGGGCACAGGCAGCAAACAGCAAGGCAGGTTGCCAAGAGTCAGCCAGGTCACCAACAGTCAGTCAGGTACAGATGTAAATTCCAATGGTGTGGAGAAGCAGATCTTGAAGGAACCTCAAATTACAGCGACACAGTCCACAGGTTAGGTGTCCCACAGGAGGTAGTGTAGCTTGCAAATTGAGGCACAGAACAAGCAAGGCAGCCGCACACTGGTCCAATTATCACAGAGCGAGAGACAAGAAAGGCGAGGCTTGCCGAGCCATTTATCTTTTCGCCCTTCAATTAATCCCACATGTGTTTATCAGCCAGGCTGACACAATAAACTAACTAGCTCAAGTCTGAAGTGCATCCTTTGGTAAAATGCAAAACAACAACAAAATAAAAAAAAACAAATGGAGTAATCAGATACTGAGAAACAATATCGTTTTCAATGCAAAGAATGTCTAATTATGGACACTTCTCGGAAAGTTTTCTAATCAAGCTTCTTTTTCAGTTCTTGTCAGAAAGGACCAGTAGCATGTTAAGAATAAGGAGCAATGTTCAGGGAGGACAGAAAGGTGAAGACATGTAAATCCATCTCACAATTTCAGCCCAAGGAAAGACATGGTGTTCATAGGAATTAAGAATAGAAGAGTTCGTGAAATCTCACAAACATCATACAACATGGAAAGAAATGGCAGGTGCTCAGTCCTGGGTGAGTGTCAGAAAGAGGGTCCTTCCCACAGAACTTTTGTGTCTCCATAAATTAACAACACTTTCAACCCAGTTGTGCCTCAGAGACATGGGAGCAAGTGCAGCAACACCCAACAGGATTTAAAAGAACAACGTGCCCATACATTTATGGTCAATGGTTTCTGGTAAGGGTATTAAGTCTATGCAATGTGTAAAGAAGAGTCTCTTCAATAAATGGTGCTCAGAAAATTCTGTTTGTGCATGCAGAAAATAATATCCATCCATGCCTCACACCATGCAAAAAATAATAAAAAATTCAAAATAGATAAAAGACCTAACTGTGCAAAAACAAAACAAAAAACTCAAACCCCATAATATTCTTAGGAGAACAAGCAGGGTCAACACTGTCTCATCTAGATTTCAACAATAAATTGTTTAACATAACAACAAAAGAAAAAATAAAAGAGACCTCGTGAGCTAATCACCTGTTGCTGCAATGCTGGAAACTGTATCACTTGTACTTCAAATATCTGCATGATCACCCAGAATGAATAGGTTTCAATAGAGCTTCCAGACGAAGAATTGATTATGAAGGGATAGGCTGTCTGCGGAGGATGAATTAGCCAATGAAAACTTCACAAAGAGCGGCAGAACATTTTCGGATATAGTACCAGAAGATGAACCCCTCAGGTCAGAAGTCACTCAAAATACGACTGAGGAAGAGCTGCCTTCTCAAAGTAGAGTCAGTCATAATCATCTAGATATAGTAAAACTTTCATGGTCTTCATTTGCTTATGAGACAAAACTCAAAATGCCAAGAAAGAGCTATAAATATGTATTACAATTTGGAACTTGGAATGTATAAAGTATGAATCTAGGAAAATTGGAAGTTATTAAAAATTAAATTTATATAACAACCATTAAAACTAGTGATGAAGAAATTGACAAATTATACCACTATCTTTAGTCTGAAATTAATCAACTATGCAACCAAGATGCATTGATAATTATTGGTGATTGGAATGCAAAAGTTGGAAACAGAAAGGAACAGCAGTTGGAAAACATGGTCTTGGTGATAGAAATGAAACTAGAGATGGCATGACAGAATTTTTGCAAGACCAATGATTTCCTCTTTGCAAATACCTTTCTTGAAGTACACAAAAAGCACCTATACATGTGAACTTCTCCAGATGAAATGCGCAGAAATCAAAATGACTACATTTGTGGGAAGAGAAGTTCAAACTCAGCAGCCAAAACAAGGCCAGGGGCCAAGTGGGGAGCAGACCATCAATTGCTTATAGGAAAGTTGATGTTAAGGCTGAAGAAATTTAAAACAAATCCAGGAGGACAAAATATGACCTGAGTCTATACCACCTGAATTTGGAGAACATCGCAAGGACAGATTTGATGCATTGAACATTAATGTCAGGAGATCTGTTGAGATGTGGTCTGACATCAAGAACATCATAAATGGAGAAAGCCAAAGGTCCTTACAACAACAGGGAAGAAAGAAAAGATCAAAGTAGACATCAGAAGAGATGGTGGAACTTGCTCTTAAGCAAAGAACAGCTGAGGCAAATGGAAGCAATGAAGTAAAAGAGCTGAGCAGAAAATTTCAAAGTGCAACTCCAGAAGTTAAAGTAAAATATGGGTGAAGGCAGATGTTAAACAGTGCAAGATATGACAAAATAATAATTTATAAATTATCAAGGGCTCATGAGGGGAGGGGAGTAGGGAGGGAGGGGAAAAATGAGGAGCTGATACCCGGGACTTAAGTGGAGAGCAAATGTTTTGAGAATGATGAGGGCAATGAATGTATAAATGTGGTTTACACAAATGATGTATGTATGGATTGTGATAAGAGTTGTATGAGCCCCTAATAAAATGATTAAAAATAAAAAATAAAATGGTTGAGTTAAAACAAAATATATTAAAAATGTTAAATGTAAAAAGTATATAATAATAATGTACAAAGACCTAGATTTAGACAACTGTAAAGGAAGAATATGCTCATCTTCACCTGAAATGGTACCTGTGGTCCAGTTGTGAGTATTTGGGGTAAAAAATGAAATAACAACTAAAGGGAATGCAAACATGAAAGCTCTCGCTGTCATTTAGTCAGTTCCAACGCACAGTGCCCTACAGGACAGAGGAGAATTGCCTCACTCTGGGTTAAGGGGATTATATGTTTGGGCTGCTAAATGCAAGATCAACAGTTTGAAACAACTAGCTGCCCTGAGGGACAAAGATGATGCTTGCTACTCCCATAAAGATTTCACAGCTTCGGGTACCCACAGAGGCAATTCTACTCTGTCCTATAGGGTCAGTATGAGTTTGGTTCTGGGAGTTTTCAAAACTTCATAGAGAAATGTTAAAGGAAAATGGAACTGGAAAAACAGAATAAAAAGATAATGGAATATTTCTATGAAATTCGTGAAGTCCCATTGTATAACAGATCCCCCCCCAATTCTGCATTAATTCCTTGCTGTAGTAATTACTATGAATAATGGTGTAGAAAGTGAAACTATTTTAGATACTGAAATAGTCACATTGGCAGGTTCCCAAAATCAAAGAAAAATACAGCTCCTACTTTGTGGAAGAATGATGTAAATTATTGAGTTGAAAGAGGGTCAAGAGATTGTCAATATCATGTGGACCATTTCAAAAGTTCTGGATGATAAAGAGACAAGATTCTGCAGCCAGTACATGTTTCTAGGATGCAAAGCTAATGGTGGAAATCATAAAAGGTGTGGCTACCGTATTGCCGCGAGTTGTCTCTGTCTACTGCTTTGTTTGCAAACTATTCAGTCCTAAGTCATTCAAGTCCCCATCAGTTACAGTTGAATTTAGCAATTGGTACAACTTGCACCTGATTGATAAACATAAAAGCAGTTCAATTCACAGAGATTACATGCTGTACTATTTAAACTGCAGACATGGCTTTGGCCATGAACTCATGAACTAGAAACACAAATTAATGTAGAACATCAGTCTCGGAAAGCCATTTTTACAATACATTGTTTCTGCCATTATAACAGTTACAGAACATAGACTACCTTTTTATGGAAGAAATTACATGTTTGGGATTCCAGAAAATGGAAATTGGGGTTTATTGAACTTTCGGCTTATCTTGTGACATAGTTAAAGTTTATTGTGCCAACGTGGCCGATAAACATGTGTGGGGTTAATTGAGGGATAAATGACTCGGTGAGCCTCACCTTCCTAGTTCTCAGGCCTCTTGCTTTGTGATGGTCGGACCAGGGTGCAGTTGCCTTAGCCAGTTCCCTGCTTCAGCTGGCAAGGCTCACTTCCTGTAAGACATCCCCAAGGAAAAGTCACATGGACCTACCCTGATGCAGCCCTGGGCGCTGGAGCAGCCACTCGGAGACCCCTGCCAGCACTGAGATGCTTACGTGTTCACTGATTCGGCTTTTCTCCTGCAGGCGGCATCATTGTGTGTGTTTTGTGCGATGGATGAGAACTTTTTGGATTGGTGTCGGGCATATGGGTTAATGTTGGACTTGTGGGCTTGTGCAGCACTGGGTTGGGATGTTTTCTTGATGTGCACTTAACTTCTATATGAAACTCTCTCTTATACATGAATTTCTGTGGATTTGTTTCTCTAATGTACCCAGACTAACACAGCTTGATATGTTTCAACGGATCACAACTAAAAGTAAAGGGCAACCTATCAACTACATGTCAATATGTGAAGAATGAATAAACTTATGTGATAAAATTCCATCGACTATTGTCAGTGAAATTAGTTTAGCTTGATTTTTCAGCTTGTCTGTGTATTTCACTCTTGATCTTTCTTATACAGATCAGGTAGGCAAGGTTTTAAGATCCCTATCTCCAACAGGTAGAAAACTTATTGAGAAATTGATTACATTTATTAGCTTAAAATGGCACGCCAGTGAAGACATTGATTCAAGTACTTCACTATTCATACAAAAATAGAGTTTTTCTAAGTGTACATGCCAATCTTTTGACAATGCTGTCAATGTTAGGGTGTTACAAAGGCACGCAGAAGACAATTTTTAGAATGTATTGAGTTTGCCATTTCATGCCATGTGCTATGCTTTTACTAAATCTTCTAAGATTAAGATTAATCTTCTAAGATTAAGTGATTATAACCTTGTAGGATTAAGCAAGTATCTGGAAGAAATTGATTTATTTTTCTACTGTACAATTTCTCTACAAATTGCTGACTTTATTTGTGGATAGGCAGTTATTAAAACCTATTTAGTCAATGAGTAGGCAATGGTCACATATTAACTCTCTACCTAGTGCATGTTGGTGGATGCATGCTGCAGCAACGAGCACAGTCCTGAGATAGTAATACATTCGGATTCTAGATGCTTTAGAAAGTATTTCTGAAGACCAGACACAAAAAAGAATTTCTGAAGACATTGAAAAGCTGAAACATTTCCAATAATAGGCAAACACTAGAGTATGTATTTATGAAAGAGCTTTGATGACATAGTGGTTATGTGTTGGGCTGCTAACCTTGAGATTAGCAGTTAGAAACCACCAGCTGCTCTGAGGGGGGAAAATTAGACTTTTTACTCCTGTAAGAGTCACAGTTTCAGAGAGTCACAGGGGCAGTTCTACCCTGTCTGATAGGGTCACCATGAGTCAGAATTAACTGGATGGCATTGAATTTGTCATATACATATAATTTTCATTGGATGAATCAAGCTTTCCACGATCTGAGATTCAGAAGTAAATGTAATGACACGCACAGATATCTACAAGTCATTAACAGGGTATTTACATAATTCAATAGATTTTGAAAATATGAAAACAAACAACACAACAAATACTGCCAAATGCTGATGACTAGGCAGCGCCTCACTGGAGAGGCATGAAAATGAAGTAACTGATGGACGTGCTCCAGAGTGTCAGTGAGTGCCAGAAATCAGCTTTATACAACCACACACTACACCACCATTGACACATCTGAATCTGGCAACAACGTATGAAGATCTCCAAATAGACGTTCCTCCTTAAACAAAGTGACTATACTTAATGAAGAATGTTCGACAGCATCCAGGAATTTAGCGCAGCCTTATTCCAGACTTAAACATAAACACCTCTGTGGAGATGGGTTACAATTTCATTCTTACATAATAACAAAGTTGACAGATTCAGGAAAGACAACTTTTGCTCATGTAGGCTTATGTGATTTCACAATAAAAGATACAATACAATGCATATTTTCCAATGCTACAACTACTTTATGCATGTTTATAACTTAGCGATCACAAATTGTATAAGATGCTCACTTTAGTGGAAGAAGTGCCAATAAAACTGTAACAAAACACCAAAATACTCACTTTTGTCCTAAAGAGAAACAAAAATTATCAGCATACCACAGGGACTCAAGAAAGACTCCATTCATGATCTTCATGTTGTTTGTATTATGTATGTATGTAAGCTCAGCAGCTTAATTGTGATCAAAGCATTGAAGAATTTATAAGAGTAAAAAATAAGAAAAATGTTGTAGCATGTTAGAGAAGAAAAATCTATTACAATTGACGATAATATGCATTGTTTGTTTTCTGGTCACTAGATATTCTTTTATGCTGTTTTATGAGACAGGATTTAATTTCACATCATTAACCTTTCATTTGTTTACTTATAATCACAGCATCAAAATTACTGTACATGCTCGAGTATAAGCCGACCTGAATATCAGCGAGGCACCTAATTTTACCACAAAAACTGCATTAAAAATGTGCTGAAAAACACGAGTAGATACGGTAAATATGGGCCACCTAAATGAAAATTGGTGAAAGTCTGCTTTTTTGTTGTGGGAGATCAAAAGAAAATTACTTATTTTTGAAACAAGTAAAACTCATATTCTATGTTTCAGAATATGTTGAACATTCTTTGTAGAAAATGTGGTATATAATAAAAATCTTTGTACCTCACATGCGCTAAACTCACCACTGTTGAGTCCATTCTGACTGACAGTGACCCTACAGGACTGAGCAGAACTGCCCCACAGCGTTTTCAAGACTGTAAAACTTTACAGGAGCATCTTTCTCTGACTGCTGGGTTCACACCACAAACCTTTTGGTTAGCGGCCTAGCATTTTAATCATGGCACCCCCCGAGTTCCTTTTTTATAATCCAGTCCATCTCATTTTGTTCAATGGCATATGCCACTTTCAGGCTCCATTGTTAATACTACCATTTAGGTCACATCCCAGATAGCTAAGACACGCCTATTTATCTATCTACATATATAAATATTTCACTACATATATAAATATTTCACATACAGTGATACCTCGGTTGCTGAACTCAATTTGTTCCAAATTCACATTTTCCAATACTGAAAAGTTTGAAAACTGAACATATTTTTCCCATAAGAAGCAATCCTGTCTCAGATACGCTATTGCCATGGCATTGTGTCTGATTTCTCCAAATTAAAAGTAACTTTTCAACCTCTTTGATGGTCTGAGTTCTTTGTTTCGTGGTTAATGATTTCACACCTTCGACTTTAATGACTTTTCCCCCCCTCAAAAATGTTGATGATGTTGACTTAGTCGTGTTGTATCCAGGGGCCAAATCAGACAAGCAGCAACCTGACTCAAATTTGCCAAAGATTTCTTTCTCTATTGCAGCTCTCACAATATGCCTCCTATATTTACTGCTGGTATTATTGTCTTTGGAGCCATGGTTAGATATATTACGAAAATAAAGCATGCACACACAAAGCACAACGACTAACGTAACTCACTAACACAAGCACTCAATGTTGTCTGAGCAAGAGCAGTGCTTAGACTCAAACTTTTTTTTATTATCATTTTATTAGGGACTCATACAACTCTTATCACAATCCATACACATATACATACATCAATTGTATAAAGCACATCTGTACATTCTTTGACCTAATCATTTTCAAAGCATTTGCTCTCCACTTAAGCCCTTGGCATCAAGTCCTCTTTTTTCCCTTCCTCCCCCTTCCCCCCTCCCTCATGAGCCCTTGATAGTTTATAAATTATTATTTTGTCATATCTTGCCCTATCTGGCGTCTCCCTTCACCCTCTTTTCTGTTGTCCGTCCCCCAGGGAGGAGGTCACATGTAGATCCTTGTAATTGGTTCCCCCTTTCCAACCCACTCACCCTCTGCTCTCCCAGTATTGCCCCTCACATCCCTGGTTCTGAAGGTATCATCTACCCTGGATTCCCTGTGCCTCCAGCTCCTATATGCACCAGTGTACAACCTCTGCTCTATCCAGACTTGCAAGGTAGAATTTGGATCATGGTAGCGGGGGGGTGGGGGGGGTGAGGAAGCATTTAGGAACTGGAGGAAAGCTGTATTCTGCATTGGTGCTACATCGCACCCTGACTGACTCATTTCCTCCTCTAGACCCCTCTGTGAGGGGATCTCCAGTGGCCGACAAATGGGCTTTGGGGCTCCACTCTGGACGTCCCCCTTCATTTACTATGGTAAGATTTTTTTTTTTTGATGATGTCTTATACCTGATCCCTTCGACACCTCGTGATCGCACAGGCTGGTGTGCTTCTTCCATGTGGGCTTTGTTGCTTGTCAGCTAGATGGCTGCTTGTTCACCTTCAAGCCTTTAAGACCCCAGACACTATCTCTTTTGATAGCCAGGCACCATCAGCTTTCTTTGCCACATTTGCTTATGCACCCGTTTGTCCTCAGCATTCGTATCATGGAGGTATGCACCCAATGATATGATTTTTTGTTCTTTGATGCCTAATAACTGATCCCTTCAGAACCATGTGATCACACAGGCTGGGGTGTTCTTCCATGTGGGCTTTGTTGCTTCTGAGCTAGAGGGCTGCTTGTTTATCTTCAAGCCTTTAAGACCCCAGATGCTATCTCTTTTGATAGCTGGGCACCCTCAGCTTTCTTCACCACATTTACTTGTTCATCTGCTTTGGCTTGAGCAGTTGTGTTGGGAGGGTTAGCATCATAGAAAGCCAATTTAATAGAAGAAAGCATTCATGCATTGAGGGAGTGCTTGCTTAGATTCAATCTTCACCCCCTTGTGTCCACGAGGAGACGTGACATGTGACTCACTCTTGGCCTGCATAGGTGTTTTTCAAGTCAGATCGTCAGTTCGACTATTGAGCAAAGGTACAAACACTCAGAGGACTTTCTTTGAACTTTACTGTTTGACAGTGGAATGTTTGAACTTGAAGCCTTTCGACTACACAGATATCACTGTGCTCGAAAAAGCAGAGGACATGGGGCTGGGCACCGTAGATTTTCAGTGCCTAGGGGCCTTACAAACCTTAATCCTGCCATGCTTAAAAACTCAAGATAGAGTGATGCCATGTGACTCAGCAATTACACTCTTGATATGTACGTAAAATCTTGAAAGGAGAGACTTACCAAGAGCCTTCTACACCAGTGTTCATTGTTAGAACTATTCACAATGACCCCCAAATGGAAACAGCTAAAAATGCTCACCAACAGAAGAAAGGATACATAAAAGGTGGCTTTGGACTACTCTTCTTGTAGTAGAAAAATGAAATCTTTTCTTGAATTATCTTTATTGTTTTGGCCAGAATGAAATATTTGTTATTAATTTTGAATTAAAATATGTAAAGAGGAAGATAAAAATCATCCCCAAATTCTACCATAAATAGAAACTAGCTCCTGCTACCCTGTCCTATAAGGCCACTCTACACTGGCATTGACTCGATGGCAGTGAGACGTGGGATTAAGTTGACAACAGCAACTCCAAAGACTAGAACTAAACCCAAGGGGACAGTGAGTTTTGTTCATGAAGGAGGCACAGCTCAAAAACGGAGGGTGACAGGGTTGCCAATTTGAAGAATGCAGGTAGTGTCATTAAATTGTAGATACAGAAACGATTCAATCAGTGTACGTGTTACTGTGTATATTCTCAATAACCACAAAACAAACAACATTTGGAAACAAGAATACAGGAAGTTGGATGATTCAGTACTATAAAATCTACTAAGTCGTTAAATCCCACTGCCGGTAATTCTGACTCATGGCGACCCTCTGTAGTAGTGATTCTCTACCTTCCTCAAGCCGGGACCTTTCATACAGTTCCTCATGTGGTGGTGAGCCCCCCACCATAAAATTAGTTTTGTTGCTACTTCATCACTGTCATTTTGCTGCTGTCATTAATGGGGTGACCCCCAGGTTGAGAACTGCTGCTCTACAGGGTCTCCGAGATGGATTCATGCTCAGAGCAGACATCTGAGCAGCTAGTGAGTTTGAACTCCTGACCATCCTTGAGGCCAGCAGTCCAATGCCTAACCTGCAGTATCAAAAGAGCTCCCTATTGACTCACTCACTGTAAAAATGACTTTCGTTTCCATGGATGCTCAAACATCTGCATTCTAGATTTTTCCACATGTTTGTTCGTTCTCTAACGTTCTTCATTGGGCTAATGATTTCTACAACTATAATTGTTAGCTTCCGTGTCACTTCCTTTCAGAAATCTTTCTCTAAAACCCATGCCCACCACCTTGCCCGACCGGCTGGATGTTCCTGCGTTTCACGCTCATAGTGTCTTGCTCTTCTGGTGTCACAGTTACTGGTTCTATTATCTGCCTACATGAGGAAAGCTACATGTTCTAGTATCTTGCAGAGTGTACTTAGAAGACCGTCTACCACATAATAGACCACCATTAAGCATTTATTTATTATTATTTTAAAAAAATCATTTAACTGGGGCCTCATAGCTCTTATAGCATTTGGTACATCAATTGTATCAAGCATATTTATATGTATGTTGCTATCACCATTTCCAAAACTTTTTATTTGAATCCTTGGTATAAGTTCCTCCTTTTTTCCTTCCCTCCCTCACCCTCCCAATCTCATGAGTCTTTGATTAATTATATATAGTTATAATTATTTCATATCGTACACTGTCTGTTGTCTCCCTTCCCTCACATTTCTGTTAGTCATCCCCTTCAGGTGCGGGGAGGGGTGGGGAGCTATATATCCAACCTTGTGAGCTCAAGCATAGGACCAATTATGAGGATGGTGCAGGACTGGGCCATGGTTTTTGCTGTTGTACACAAGGCTGCTATGAGATGGAACCAACCTGATGGCAATGAACAATACATTATACAGATAGATAAATACAGATGTACACAATGAAAAATTTCCAGGATCTACTTGAAGTCTATAGGTAAAGATATAGATGATATAGATATAGATAGAATATTCTTTTATTTCTAGGGAGTTCCAGCAGCCAGAAGACTCAGAATCAAAGCACAGCCCTATGGGGGCAAACTTCTGAGGGGATAAAAATAATTTAAAAGATATTTATATGAAGTCCCCAAATCAAATAAAATCCTGAAAATATGATTTTCAAAGTAAATATTACGTTAAAGGACATAAAGTAAAGGGAAGGATGGCTATTATTCAGACCTAAATATATGATGATCTGAAAATTAAATATAAGATATATCTCAAAGTCTAGAGTAGAAAGAGAAAAAATATTGACTTATTTTATTTTTTTACCTTTTTATTTTCTCACTCTTATTAAAATCATTTTATTGGGGGCTCTTATAGGTCTTATCACAATCCATCCAACTATCCATCCATTGTGTCAAGTACATTTGTAAATGTGTTGCCACCATCATTTTCAAAACATTTTCTTTCAACTTGAGCCCTTGGTATCAGCTCATTTCCCCCTCTTCCCCACTCTCTTTCCCCCATGAACCCTTGATAATTTATAAATGATTATTTATTCATGTCTTCCACTGACTGATGTCTCCCTTCACCCATTTTTCTGTTCATTGTCCCCCTGGGAGGAGTTTATATGTCCATCACTGTGATCGGTTCCCTTTCTCCCCTCACCTTGTCCTTTCTCTCCTGGTATCACTACTCTGTCCTGAATTCCCTGTGTTTCGAGCTGTTTTCTATACCAGCATACTGTCAGGGGAAGCCAGCCCCTAACACATCATTATGGGTCCGGTAGGCGCAATTGTATGGCGATAATAAGTAAAGATCATAGTAAAGTCATAGAAGTCATAGAGAGCACGAGAGATAGAAGTGAAGTATAGAAATAAATGGGAGTCAGTCACAATTCATGGTAGCATGCTCACCTCAGCTCCACTTGATGGTCCACGTGGAGAAAGAGAGAGAGTTTAATGGTAGCCCTGGCCCCTTTTATATTCTCTGGGGACGTGCAAGCCCCCTAATTACAGGTGAGGACATACGTCACAGGAAGGGGCTCTACTATAGGCAATATACAGTAATGAGATGGGGGTGGTCTAGGGACATACACACAATAGGAAGGGGAGGGATCCTAGGTTCAGGATGGCGGCCTAACTTTGACCTATTCCCTAGATCTCCATAGGAACCATTATCAGTAGGGTGTGAACGCTTGGTCTCAGGCCTCAAGGAGGAATAGTTTATTGTCCCCAGTAGCAGGGAGTGAGGCCTGCCATATAGTCTGGTTGACTAACTGCCCTAGAGACCTACCCTGTAGTCTGGTGACTTAACTACCCTGGGGAGGATGTCTGTAAGCGTTTGACCTCTCCCCACAGCATACATGCTCTGTTCTAGCTGGATTTGTAACGTAGAATTAGGTCCTGATACTGGGGGAGAGGAAGCATTAAAGAACTAGAGGAAAGTTATATGTTCATTGGTGTTATACTTCATCCTGACTGGCTTGTCTCTTCCTTGTGACCCTTCTCTGAGGGCATGTATAGTTGTCTACAGATTGACTTTGGGTCTCCAACCCGCCCTCCCCACCATTCACATTGATATAATTTTGTTCTGGGTCTTTGATACCTGATACTTGATCCCATTGTCACCTCATGATCACACATGTTGGTGTTCTTCTTCCATGTGGGCTTTGTTGCTTCTCAGCTAGATGGCTGCTTGTTTATCTTCAAGCCTTTAAGACCTCAGATGCTATATCTTTTGGTAGCTGGGCACCATCAGCTTTCTTCACCACATTTGGTTATGCACCCGTTTGTCTTTAGTGATCGTTTCAGGGAAGGTGAGCATCACAAAATGCCAGGTTATTAGAACAGAGTGTTCTTGCATGGAGGGAGCACTTGAGTAGAGGCCCAATGGCCCTCTGCTGCCTTAATACTTATGTACATATAAATATATATACAGATCTATTTCCCTATCATTATATAAAATATATTTACATAGGTACATGCCTCACATATAAATATATTTGTATGTGTATACGTCTTTATCTAGGCCTCTATAAATGCCCTTTGGCTCCCAGCTCTTTCCTCTATTTCCCTGGACTTTCCTCCTGTCCCGTTATCATGCTCAGTCCCCACCTGGGTTTCAGCAATTCCTTTTGGTCACATTACCCTTGATCATGCCCTACCAGGCCTCTCACACTCTCCTCACCACCAATTTGGATCACTTGCTGTTCCCTTGTCCCTGGGTTTGTTAACACCACTTCCTTTCCCCCCATCTCCCCCTATTGCATGTCCCCCCGGAACTGTCAGTCCCATTGTTTTCTCCTTCAGATTGTTCATCCAGCCTATCTTATTTAGACAGACCTGCGGTGATAATAACATGCACAAAAACAAGACAGAGCAAAACCAAGCAAGAATTTACAACTAACCAACAACAACAGACCACTGACAAAGCACAAAACAAAACACAACAAGAACGAAAAGCTTGTAGTTAGTTCAAGGATTGTTCGTTGGCCTTTAGAAGTGTTGGTTCCATATTTCTTCTACTCTGTTAGTCATGTCTGTTAACTTGCTATTTGCTTTTGTTACCTTATCTCGTGTATTTCCCTTTGTTGCATAGCCTTTATCTCCATTATCTTTCATCCTTTTTCTGTACTGCTAACCTTGTATCTATATGACTCCAAGGTACATTCCAAAGACTTCTTTCCATGGTAGATCACTGCTTGCTTCGTCTATGCATGCTGTTAAGTTCAGGATTTCTTCCAACATTGCCTTTTGTTTCTCCTGTTTTCTCAATGAGATTGTTGGGGTTGTTTGCTGTTTGCATGTGATTTTATTGGAGCCCGGTGCATTTTCCAGAGAGTCAAAGAGCACTGGGATCTTTCTTTGGGACACTCTTAGGAATGCTTCTTCAAACTGCCTGCAGTTAACTGTGTTGGGGAGTGATGCTACTGCTTGATCCTCCTATGGTTTCACTCTTTCCATAGCCAATCAGAATTTTGTTATTGGGAGGGAATATTGGAGGACCCTCTCAGGGTGGGTTGCTTGAGTGGTTGTGGGCCTGCGAGGATGCTGTTGCCCTGGATGTTCTCACAGGAAGCCGTGGTGGTGTGGTCCATAGTGGCTTGGAGCACCTCAGAGGTTGTATAGGGTATCCGCTGCAACGGGAGTGTTGCGGAGGATGGGTGGGTGTGCCCACTTTAGTGTACAGTAGGGGTATCAAACTGGTAGCCTGTGAGTCTCATGCAGCCCCCGAGGTAATGTTTTTGGACCATGATTCTCTGAAATAAAATGAAAATACAAAAAATTGTTATGAAGAGGATAGCACTTAGGGGATATTGAGGCAATACCATACACATAATTCCCTTGTTGCATTTTATTTCAGAGTATCATGGGCAACAAAAAAAAATTACCTTGGAGGCTGCATGTGGCCCTTGGGCCACCAGTTTGACACCCCTGCAATAGAGCACCATGGATGGTGGGTGAAATTGTCCTAGTCGGCAAGATTGCCACAGAGGTAGAGTGAACGTTTACTGCACCAGTGTAGAGCACTAGGGAGGGCTAACAGGGCTTCTTTAGACCTGTGACACACTGTGTAAGGCAGGAGGAACTTCCTTCAGCCATGTGTACGGCTGGGGAGGGTGGGCATGGGATCCCCCACACATATGGCACACTGTGGAAGTCAGGCAGAGGTACCCCAGTCAAGTGGATCACCACAAAGGGCAGAAGGGAGTTCCCCTAGCTACTAAGGAGGCCTTGTAGGGTAGACAGGAGTTTCCCCTGCCACTAAGATGGAGAAAGAAGTTCTGACAGCCAAGTTGAGAGCTGCAGAAGACTGGCAGGGATTCCCCTAGTCATTTGGGGGATGGCAGAAGGCAGGTGGAATTTCCCCAGCCATATGGAGGGCAACGGAGTGCTGGCAGAAGTTGCCCTAGCTGTTTGAGGGGTAGAAGTTCCCCAGCTGCTTGGAGGGCATTGGGGTAGTTGGGTGCGAGTTTCCCCAGCTGGGTGGAGGCAGGTGGATTTGTCCTAGGTGGAGGGTAGTGCCCTGGAGGCCGGCAGTAGAACATGAAAAGAAAGAGAGGGGGGAAACTATATAAAAAGAAAACCAGACAGCATGACTGTGGCAGAAACGAGAGAAGAGAGGAAAAAGTATAGAAATTGATGATCCCTGACCACCTGACCATGGGGCTGGAGGAATTTAAATCCTGCCCAAAGGTAGTGGCAGCTATGACTGTATTGGAGTAAAGCCCTTGGGCTGGCCAAAGTAGCCTGGTGTAAGGCGTGGCTTTAGCAAAGCCCCAGCTAGCCTCTGTAGTAGTAAGCCAAAAACCTACAGCTCTTCAAAGCCTAGTAGGTCTGAGTCTACATTCCGTATATACTTGATTATAAGCTGACAAGAACATCAGCCGAGGCACCTAATATTACTACGAAAGCTGCTTTAGAAATGTACAGAAACAGCTTATACTTGAGTATGTACAGTAGCTTTTATATGCTCCTTCTGCCCCCTGGAAAAGTGTAGTTTCCCTCTCAAGGTTCTTCTGTGTTGTTTTCTGCAGATTCCCTCTGTGTGTGTTTCTCAGTCACTGTCTTTCTGGATCTCAAAAAGATTGACTTATGAAGGAAAAAGAAATATTTGGAAAATAGTATCAGGACAACTTTATTTCAAAATGTAGGCATTCTAGAAGAAGAACATGTTAAAGAAAGAAAAGAGGCCCCAGCAAGTAAAGGAAAAATAGTCCTCTGGGTAAAGAAGGATCTGAGCTTATAGTTACAAGGATTTATATCGTTCTAGGTTGGGCTGTTAGGAATTAAATTAAAAAAGATACTCTGCATATCCTGAAATATTAGTAAAAATTGTTGTCTTGAATTTTTTAAGGCAGAGAGAGAGACAGAGATAAGCTATTAACAATACAAAAAAATAAGACAAACATCAGAATTCCTATCTGTAACCTTGTAAGTTACTAGACCCTGGAATGGTATCTAAGAAAGAGAGAGAGGCAAAGGGAGAAAGAGGAGGAAAGAGAGACAAGGCGGTGGAGATTACAACAAAGGATTTTCAAGAATTCTCCAAAGTTAAGAGTACATCACTCATATACCAGACCAGAAAATTCAAATATAAAAAGATATTGATAAGTCAGAGTAGTGATAAGTAATTACTTTTTCTACTTATGTGTTTAATGACCAAGGAAGAATTCTAACTACATTCTAAGTGATTCCAGCTAAACCTAGAATTTGTTGTTGAGTTAAAGTAGGGAAAGGATATAAACGCTTCTCAAAAAGTCAAAGCAAAGAGATGAAAGAAGAGGAGAGATAGAGGATGAGGAGAATTAGTGTGTTGCGTATGGTGGGGGAATACTTAGAGCAGACATTCTGTTTTTAAATAACATTATTATTTTATGTCTGTGATTAAAAATACAGAGGAAAGGACAATTGTCAGAAATGGAATGAAAATATACAGTGGAGTTTCTAAATTACCAAGGTGGAAAAAAATGAAAAAACAATGGCAACTTAACAAAACAATAGAAAAGAATAATAGAGAAGAAAAAAACTAATCTAAATAGTAAGTACAGAGTAATATAGAATAAAAGAAGACCTGAGCAATCTCAGCAAACATAAATAAGTTAGAAAAACCCATTGATGACATTATTCATCATGAGATTAAAACAAAAAATACAAGCACATGCATAAAATAAGCTTACATAAAATAAAAAACCCTGTCCAGCCCTTTTTAATATATTTAAAGCATTTATTTGAAAGATATGTTAATGTAATTAAAATAAAAACAAAAAGTAAAAGCAAACAAAAAATCAAAGAAAGCAACTACAAAAAAGTATAAATAAAATGTTGTGCAAATTCCGACCCAAAGTATACAGGAGGAGAATACTAACATCAAATAAAGTGGGATTCAAAGTTAAAACACCAAATAGCATAAGGGGTGGGGCTCTGCAATGATAAAATGCACAAAGGAAAGGACAGTTATAGAGTTACATGTTCTAAACTGCATAACAATAATCATAATAATTCCAAGGCAAAAGGAAAGAACTATACAAGATTATAATTTTAGTGGGAATTTTGATTATCCCTCTTTGGATTTGAGCCAGGCAAGGGGTCATGGACACATAACAATGGAAAAACTTGCAAGCAGAAAAGCAGCACAGTGGGGGTTGCCCAGAGCTGTCATGTCACAGCATTGGCTCTGGATGCACACTATGTATGGTCAGCAGGCTAGATGTGCTGCTGAGGACAGTCCCAAAGAGAACAAGTCCTACCCCCCACACCAACGTACAGATGTATTATGGTAAAGAAGACCTGGTTTCGCTGAGTAGCTAGAAATATATCTAGGGATTTTCTAGGTCCAAGATCATTATTAGGGGCCTGCATATTAAGGACTCTAGGAATAGCCTGGTATGCCAGGAATGTTGGCTACAGCCACATGACTGTCTCTCAGCAGATCAGTTCAATCCAGTTGAGCCAGATCTCTACTAACTAAGCTACTTAAAGGGAGAAGAAATGAGCCGCCATGGCATCCAAATTTGTCTCCTACCAGTTTAGATATTTGTATTCGAAGTTAGAAGATAGACAAATGAAAGAATAAAATCAATAACTAACCTTGATGCAATGAAAATTGAACCTCAAAGCCTTTAACTAGAGAACATACATTATTTTTAAACTGTCATATAATCTTCATGAAACTGATTAAAATAAGAGTAGAACCATTATAGCAAACACTCATTATTTAGTGGAATTAGAAATAAATATGATCAAAGGGGATTAACTTAGCTATTCGGAATCCTGATGACATGGAGGATTTTGCAGTGGGCTGATAAGAGCAATTTGTACTCCTTAGCTGCTCCAGGGGATAAAGATGAGGCTGCCTGTTCCTGTAAAGGTTTGCAGCCTGGGAAATCTACAGGGGTGCTTCTATTTTGTCCCGTAGGATCATTATGAGTTGGAATTGACTTGTTTGCAGTGACTTTTTTTGAGAACTTAACTATTTGAGAGTTAGGAACACCATCCTGGAAGAAGACTTGATGCATTTGAATCCATTCAAATGGATTCAAATGAGTGCTGGCAGAGAATATTGAATGTATCATGGACCAGCAAAAGAACAAACAAATTTGTCTTGGAAGAAGTGTGCTCCTTCAAGGCAAGGATGGCAAGACTTCATTTTACATCCTATGGACATGTCGGGAGACACCACTCCTTGGAGAAGGACATCACATTTGGTAATGTAGATGGGCATTGAAAAAGAGGAAGTTCCCCAAGGAGATGGATTAACACAGTGGCTGCAACAATGGGCTCAAGCCTAGGAATACTTGTGAAGACTAAGCAGGACCAGGCAAGATAGTGCTTTGTTCTGTTGTGCATAGGATTGCTATGGGCTGGAACCAACCTGATGGCACCCAACAGCAACAACAGCACCTTAGATAACACCAGCATCAAAGAGGAAATTTTAAAATGATTTCCTATCTAGAAAAAAAAAAGAGAAGATTTACTGAAATAGAAGATAACAACATTAACAACAAAAGTATAAATGCTAAATAAATCCACCAGGAAATTAAAAGAGGAAATCACATAACAGTGAATGCCCAAAATGTATTAGATTAAATGAATCAGCCATTCTTGATGAAAACTGAAAGGGAAACATGGGGACTATTAACTGAAAACCATAGTAAATTCTATCCTAAATAAAAGACACCAAGATGATTGCAATTGCAATAAAAAACTAAGGAGAAGGATGCCTAAATTATTATTATTATTATTTCAGAATACTCCTCAGAGGCAAGGATGGCCCAGATTTCTCATGTCCTTTGGACATATTATCAGAAGAGGAAAGTCCCTGGAGAAGGACATCATGCTTGGTAAAACAGAAAGGCAGCAAAAGAGAGGAAGATCCTCAATAAGATGTATTAACACAGTGGCCATGACAGTGGTCTCCAGGATAAGAATGATTGTGAGTGTGGTGCGGGACGAGGCAGTGCTTCGTTCTGTTGTACATGGGATCACTATGAGTCCAAGCTGACTCGATGGCACCTAACGACAAAACAACAATTATTTTGTAGATTTTAACAAATATAATACAGTGAGAAAAATTAAGTGAATAACATAAGCATTAGAAAAGAATAGGAAAAACCATCTCTCCCCATTACTAATAATATTGTAAGGTAGTAAGAAAACAGAGTCTTGGGGGAAAATGGATTAAATACACCAGTCAAGAGACAGAGAGTAGCAGAAAACAAGACCTATCAGTGTACTGTCGACATGAGAACAACTTAGACATAAAGACAAAAATAGACTCAAAATCAAAGGGTGAACGATATTTAATACGTAAAGTTGGATACAAGACTATTATGCAAAACAACATATATTCTCCACTCTATCTATAAGCACCAGAAAATGAGACCACTTAAAATAATGACAAAATCATTCAACGGTAAAGACAAAGAAGATATATGAGACCCAAGCAATCTGAAAACATGGAAAGGCACATTCCATTTTTGGATGGGAGGACTTAATATAATAAAATTAAAATTCTACCAAGATAATAGAAAAATTGTTCAACTTTTCTTTAAACTGGATGGGGAGGTTCTTGAATTACACATGGAAGAATCTTCAAGAAAAAAAATCAAGAGGAAGGAAAACAGAGGGGGACGACTTGCTTCATCCTCAATATATACAGTAAAGTGTCTATAATAAAAGCAATACAGCATTTATAGAAACATAGAGAAATAAGTCAATGGAACAGAATGGATAATCCAGAATTTGGTGCCAGGATAAATAAGAATTCAACATAAATCAGTGTAGTGGTTAAATTCAGAGAGAAAATAATGAAATCCTTAATAAATTATGCTGGCATAACTGGACACCCTTTGTAAGTAAAACACACACCTTACTCTTACATCAAACACAATAATAAATTCCAGATGTGCAAAAAAAAGTAAGACAAATGTAATAGAAAAAAAGACATTAAAATATTGCAATAGACTATGGGAGTCAAGGGAGAGCCCTCACCAAGATTAGAAACTCTCAAGCAACAAAAAAAAAAACGAAGTAAGGCAGAGCATAAGCCATTTCCACAAACCAAGTGCACAGATAACTGTTCTTGTTAGGTGTGAGTTACTTCTCTCAAGATAACCAAATGAAAACTGCCTGATCCTCTGCCGTCCACATAATCATTGCTCTCTTAGAGCCCATTGTTGTTAGCCATCATGTCAACCCATATCCATATCCTTGAGAGTCTTCCTCTTTTCACCGTCCCTCGATTTTACCAAGTATGGCAGGCTTCTCCGGGGAGTTGTCCCTCCTGATGACACGTCCAAAGTATATGAGATGAAGTTTCACCATCCTTGCTTCTATATTTTCCCCAAGAAAAACCATTTTGCTCTTCTGGCAATCCATGGTACTTTCAACATTCTTTGTCAACACCACAATGCAAAGGCATCAGCTCTCCTTGGGTTCTCCCATACTCATGGTCCAGCATTCACACGCATCTGACATGGTTTAAAAACCCAGGGCTTGAGTCAGGTGCACATTAGTCTTCAAAGTGACATTGTTGTTCTTTAACACTTCTAAGAGGTCTTTGCAGGAGATTTGCCCATTGGTTTCTTGACTGCTGCTTTCATGGATGTTGAGGAAGGATACAAGTAAAATGAATTCCTCGACAATATCCTCATCTTCTCCATTTGTCACGGTATTTAAAATTTTTCCAGTTGAGTAGATGTTTGTTTCTTTACATTGTGCAATCCGCACTGACGGGAATAGTCTTTGATCTTCATCAGTAAGTGTTTTACCTCCTCTTCACTTTCAGCAAGTAAGGTGTGGGATCCGCACATCACAGGTAATTCATGAGCTGCCCTTTAATCCTGATGCAGCATTCTTCCCAGGTAGTTCAGCTTCCAGAATTATTAACTCAGCATACAGACTGAACAAGTATGGTGAAGGGATGCAACCCTGACACATGCCTTTCCTGAATTTAAAGCATGCGCTAGCTCTTCGTTCTATTTGAACGACTTCCTCTTGGTCTGTGCACTGGTTTGCACGTGAGCCTAATGAAATATTCTGGAATATTCATTCTTCACGATGTGTTAGTCACAATCTGGTATGGCTGTATGATTCACACAGTTGAATGCCATTTCCCAGTCAATGAGACCCAGGTAAACATCTTTTTGGTAGACACTTTTCTGCTACTCTCTACTTTCAGATAAAGTCCATGTGACACCAGCAATGATATCCCTTCTTCTACATCTTCTTTTGAATCGGGATTGACTTTCAGATGGTTCTGTGTTGATCTACTGCTGCGGCCATTTGGGAATTATCTTTAAGATACTTTTGCTTGTGTGTAACATGTATACTTTTTGATAATTTCTACAGTCCATTGGATTATTTTTCTTTGGAATAGGCACTACTATGGATCTATTCCAGTCAACTGGCCCACTTGCTATCTGTCATTTTTCTTGGCATAGATGAGTGAGGGCTTCCAGAGTTGCAACCATTGATTTGCATCAATTTGTGGGAACATTTCAATCGGCATTCCATCAATTCCTGGAGCTGTGTTATATGCCAATCAGTTTGGACTTTTCCGGTACTATCAGTTCTTAATCATAGGCTACCTCTCAAAATGCTGAACATGGACCAATTCTCAGTCCAATGATTATGTATTTCTTCCATCTTTCGGTGCTTTTTGCACCATTCAGTCTTTTACTTGTTGGTGTTAGGCGCTATCAAGTTGGTTTCAAATCACAGCGACCTTAGGCACAATAGAATGAAACACTGCACAGTCCTGCGTCAGCCTCACAACTGTTCCTGGGCCTGAGCCCATTGTTGCAGCCACTGTGTCCATCCATCTCATTGAGGGCCTTCCTCTTTTTCACTGCCTCCCATTTTAATCAAGCATGGTGTCTTTCTCTGGGGATTTGTCTCTCCTGATAAAAAGTCCAAAGTATGTAAGCTGATGGTCATGCCAACCTTGCCTCTCAGAAGCATTCTGGCCATACTTCTCCCAAGACAGATGTGTTTGTTCTTTTAGCAGTCAATGGTACACTCAATACCCTTTTCCAGCACCGTGGTGAGACATCTCAACAATTGCTTTGACTCATCGAATCCTTCAATATTTCAGCTGGAGGATTTTTTCCTTCAATTATTTTGACTTGATTAATACTAAGCATATTACTAGATAAATAATAAGTATGGAAAATATGTAAAATACAGATTCCAAAGAATTAATTTCTGTTATATACAAAGTGCTCCAACAAATTGTCAAAGGACATATGAAGTAGTAGAAAACTAGACTGTGCACCGCAGACAAATTACAGAATGAATAGCTAACGACTACATGAAAAGTGTTCACACCCATAAGTAATCAGGAAAATGTAAAGTGATAATAAAGTACTGATTTATACCTATTAGATAAAAAATAAAAGAAATCTTAAACTCATCATAGGGAGATCTGTGAGAAAAAGATAGGCTAATACTTGCTGAAAGATATGCAAAATTTGAAAAAAAATCTTGGAAAAATTAAATTGTAAAATATTTTGTATATCCTTTGAGAATAGGCAATTTCACTTCCAGAATTTTTTACCTTTGAGGGGGCATAGAAATAGATGTACCTCATGCATGAAGCCATATGTGTTTATTGCAGTACTGCTTGTGGAGACCAAAAAGTGAATCTCTTACGAGTAGGGAAATAGTAAGCAAATAATGATACATTCACACCACAAAATGTTGGGCAATTGTAAAATAAGGACTCCGGGACCAGATGCCTTGGAGCAATTTCCCAGGGGAAAGTTTGCATGAGAAATGTGAGATGCAGGAAAGTGCATATCAAAGAAACAATAGTAGAAAAAAAGTATATGTGTGCAATCATGCTGGACTCTGTGTGTGTGTGTGTGTGTGTGTGTGTGTGCAGGGCTATCTGATATTGAAGGAAAATATATAAAGGCCTCTATAAATTACAAACTTAAAAAAAATTTACCTTGTTCACTGGGGAATATGGTTGAGATGCTGAAGTGGATGGGAGGGGTTGTGGCAGGCAGTCAAATGTATCTATGAAAACACTGGCGTGTACGTATGCGATTTTCCTATTTGCAAATTATTTGCCCCTTGGCACCCCATATGGTTCTGTGCTAACAGACTGAAGTGAGATCACATTTCTGGTGTCCCCAGTGTGTAGGGAGAACAGACGGAAATACTCTCCCATGAAACAAAAAGCAACAAATTACCAACAAATTAGGACTTCTACCTGTAAAAAAAAAGAGGCCACTAGGCAGTTTGGACTAGGATGACAAGGCCTACGTCACTTGGGGCCATCATTTTATGTTCAACGGGTAGCATAGTGTGGGCACTCAATGTTTGTTGAGTGAATACAGTGTGTGGGGGTGTTGGGAAAGGACTGCTGGGGTGGCAGTGGGTGGGGCAGGGGGAGTTAGTGCAATGCTTCTGAAAGATGAGTTCTTTCAAATTTGCCAGGAATAGGACCTTTCTATTTGTTTTGGCCAAGGACTTATTGATGTAGTAAACAGCACCTGTTGTTCTTATCATCAGATGGTGATCACCTTGGGAAACTCATTTACAAAAACGATTTTAACTGCTTTTAAAAGCGACTTAACCATGGAGGCATATGATTTGTGAACACTATATCAAGAAAACCATTAAAAAAGAGAATGTTGGTAGAATGTGAAAAATGTAACCAACGTCACTGAACAATAAGTATAGAAATTGTTTAATGGAATCCTGATTTGCTACGTAAATTCTAGTAAACACAGTAAAACATATATGCTTTCTTTTCCATTTTTAATTTCTCTCCAGGCCCCTGGTCAGAGCAAATGGTTAATTGCTCAGCCAGTCTATGGGCGGTTGTTCAGTTGCATCCACAGGGCCAGACGATGGACTTCTCAGAGAGCACAGCTACGGCAAACCCTCCACAGCATAGTTCCACTCTGAAATACATGGGGCCCCCGTGAGAGAGACTCGACTTGACAACAACTGGTTAGCCTATCACTCAGCCCATTAGTGAACAACGAATCCACAATATTACTGATGTACAGACTCCTGGTGGCTCTGTGGGTTAGGTGTTGGACTGCTAACTGCAAGATTGGAAGTTCAAACCCACCAGCCACTCCTCTGGAGAAAAATGAGGAGTGGGCAAAAATCTCCAATGAAGATTGTCTGGATACCCTCTAAAGGGCCACTGTGGATTGGAAAGATGAGGCTTTCTAGTCCTCATTGAGGGTCTCCGAAACCCATTGGAGCAGTTCTACTTTGTCCTATTGGGTTGTTCTAAGCTGGAATTGCCTGGAAGGCAGTGCTTTGTTTCAATATTGATGTAAATGCTATTGGTTGGTTTTCAAGCATTACGCCTGATGAAAGCATGGGAGACATGGGTGTGATTGCTGGTTAAAGGGAACAGCTCTGACTTGTCAGGCCCATGTCAGAGGTAGTGGACAAAGGTGGGGTGATGGTGAGATAAGGAGTGATGGGGTATGACCATCCTCCTCTTACCATATGTCAAGTTAGGAGGTAAGTTGAGAGAGAAAGAAAAGAAAAAGGATGTTCATTTTATTTAAAGATTCAAAGGAAACAGATAATTAAAATATGTGTAAATAGTAGGCATTGGGAAGAGGTAACAAGGAGAGTGTGATGGTAAATGAACCAAATTGTTATTGTTAGTTGTGCATGAGGGAGGTCTATCCAAGGTGACTTATGCATAACATGAAGGAATGGTGTTTAGTCCTGTGTCATCTTCGTCCTCTGAGATATGCGTGAGCCTTGTATGTCAAACCGTCTCACTGAGGGTTCCCCTCATTTTAACTAACCTTCTCCTTTAAAAGACACAATGTCCTCTTCTTGGGATTGATCTTTCCTGATGATATGTCTAAAGTAAAAAGCTGACGTCTTGCCATGGAAATGTTCTGTTTGTATTTTCTTCAAAAGCAGATTTGTTTATCTTCTGGAAGCCCACAGTATGTTCAATACTCTTCGCCAGCACCACAGTTTGAAGGCAGCGGTTCTTCGGTTTTCCTTATTCCTGGTCCAGCGGTAACATGCTATGAGGTGATTGAGAAGACCATGGCTTGGGCCAGTGTATCTTAGTCATTAAATTGACAGTTTTCTTTAAAAAATGTCATATTAAGTAGCCAAACTATGTCTATTTTATAGTTTATATATAGTGGTAAAAATGTATTCTTTAGCTTTATAAAGTAATCATCAGGGGGAAAATTTTTTTTAAATCCTAGAAACTGAAAAAAGAGCTTGCTCTGGGAAGTGGGGCCATGGTTGGTGTGGGGGGGAAAGAAAGTGCGACTTTTCATCATAAGCTTTTGTGTACTATGAGCTTTGTTACTCGTGTGCACATCTTGATGAGAAAACAGACAAACAAACCCTCTGTTTTGTAGCAGGTGAACCACACTAGCCTCCAGCGCTATGGTATCACAGCAAACTAGCTACGGCTAATGACTTTCCTGGTATATGTCAGCTTCTCACAAAGCCCCCCAATCCCAGCTTCTTCCCTCAAGGTGACTCCTTCTGTAGGAGTCCATTTTTTGTTTTAGGGCACTAGCTCTCACCCTACCCCTAGACAGACTAGCTGAACCTCATCCCAAACCTCTCATCTCCAAACTTTTTCCCAGGCTCTGGCAGGATGCCCCAACTGCCAACAAGTAGGAACATTGGGATTATGGTGGCAGAGGCTGGAGGTGGTGGTGGTGGTGGTGGGGAGGCATTACTTGTCAACTCTTATGCTTCTAACCACTCTGAAGTCCAGATAAATTAAATTTTCACTCATTTCTTCATCAGAATGCACGGATCCTCATTTTAGTGCTTATGTACATTATCTCAGTTGATTTTTTTTATAGCCCATTAGCTTCAGTGTTGCATGGAGCCATACTGGCACTTGAAACAAAAGGAAAAACCAGGTATACTGATCCTTGTTTTTATATAGAATTTTGGCATTTTGTTTAGCATGGATCATTTTGCATTAATTTTGAGTTTTAGAAATAGTGAGTTGAAACATTATTTTGATTACTACATTTTTGGCATCTTCTTAAACTTTGTGTTTGAAGCTAGTACCTCAACCACCTCATCCTAGACCTGTCCGCTGCCCTCTGGTCAATTCGGATACTACCTAGGGTTTCCAAGGTTGTTAAGCCTTTAGTCTGGGTAGACTAGAGAAACAAATCCAGGAAGACTCGTGTATGTAAGAAAGAGCTTTATATAAAAGAGTAATAGTATATTGAGAAAACATCCCAGCCTAGTCCAAATCAAGTCCATACGTCTGATATTAGTCCATATATTCAATACCTGTCTTTATGTTCCTCTTCAGACTCACGCAACACATGTGATAACGCAGGATGCAGGAAGATCACAGGCTAGTGGGTGGAGTCTTGTGGATCCAGTGTCAGTGGAAGCATCTCAGTGCTGGTGTGGGTCTTCATGTGGCTCGTCAACAGGATGACCTCCAAATGAGGTAATCAATCTGCAATCTGATTGACAGTTAGCCATCTCTTTCTCCTACTGAGTGGCTAACAGGCTTGAATGCAGACCTTGCGGTTAGCAGTCCAAGGCTTGGCCAATAGTTGGTACCAGCACCCCCTTTACCAGTCCTCCTTATCAGTTCGGTAAAGTAGACATTATTTTCATGGTGTTACAGCAAAAGAAATTTCAGTTTGGAGAGATTGGCTAACTTGTACAAGGTCTTAACAATGAGCAATGAACAGAACAACAATTTAGACCCAAGTTTGCTTGGCTTCAAAGTTCATGGTCTTAACACATTATTCTGTCTTTCCATTGAAGGGATATAATATAATAAAACAATCTGTTAAGATCTAGGAGTGTCACTTGCTACCAGCACGTGAGTGCTTGTGCATTCTCTTAAGGTATTTTATTTTAGATGAAGTACTCTTCTAATTTAGAACATTAGAGGGATCCTGACTCTCTTTGTAAAGGGCCCTGATGGTGTTGTAAGGAGTCAGGTGCTGGGCTGCTCACTGCACAGTGGAGGGAGAAAGAGGGAGATGTCTGCTCTTCTCACCCTCTATGGGTCTTCACGAGTCCGAATAACCTGGATGCAGCAGAGTGTGTGTATGTGTGTGTGTTCAATTTTCTTTGTAAGTCCAAGGAGTTTGATTAATAATAGCGTGTTTCCATATCCGTGATCTATCCTCTTCTCAAAAACTCGAGAGGGAGGGACTACCTGGGTTTATTTTTGTCCCTTTTTTGAATGAAGATACTGAGGTTTACAAAGAGTTAATGACTTACAGACCTGCACCTCAGATTGACATGGAATTCAGTCTCCTTGATGCCTACCCCCCCCCCCACCACCACCACCCCCGCCCCACTGCTATTAGTGGTTGGAGTGCCTACCGTTCTAGAACGGAAGCCCCAAGGAAGAAACATCTCATGATCCTTGCATTAAACAATGCGATGGTAAGAGTACTGGGGAGGAAGGAATGAAGGTCTATCAACCTGGTTTGTAGATCATCAAGTCAATAAAAAAACAGCATTTTTGAGGCTCTTCCTGTGGAGTAAGTAGTTTTCTCAGAAAACTTCTCAGATGCAACCTGCTGCTGTAGACTGGTTTATTAAGTTTTGGTTTGAATGGAATGATCATTATTTATCTTCACCAAGAATCCCTCCACCAGGGAAGAGGAGAGATGGTATCTCCTCCTCTCCCCACCTTCTCCTTTCTTTGGTCTTCTCCAAATATCCCACTTTTTAAAGTATGGCTGTATAATATTTTATTGATTTATTTTTAAGTTGATGGATATTTGGATTTCTGGCTATCATTTTTTAAAATCATTTTATTGGGGGCTTTTACAGCTTTTATAACAATCCATACATCAATTGTATCAAGCATATTTGTACATATGTTGCCATCATTATTTTCTAGACATTTACTTAATATTGAGCTCTTGATATCAGCTCCTCTTTTTTCGTTCCCTCCCCCCGCCCTCATGTCTTGATAAATGATTATTATTTTATATCTTACCCCAACCACTGTCTCCCTTTCCCCATTTTTTTCAAGTTGTGCGGTGTATAAACTCCAGACCAGCAGAGGGAGCTCATGCTAGTTGACGAGCCATTCAATGGGTGCTATATGCAGTGAACCAATGAGTTGTTAGCTCAACAGCCTCAGCTCAGTCTCAAGATAGCAGCGCCACCAGACCTTGAAGCATAAATTTTACTGGAGTCAGAAGAGAAAAAAGATCACCACAGCCTCCCCACTGATCTCTTGGTTTCTAGCTTCACTTTTCTCAAAATCATTTTCCACATCAAAGTCAAAATGATCATTCTCTACTTCAGTGACTCCTTCCCTTCCCTTAGGTCAAAATCCAAGCAGAATGGTTGTTTGCAAACATTCCCAGCCCCATTTCTCACAACTCACAGCTCAACAATTCCGAACCCTTTCAAACCCCCCAATTCCCTAGCCCACCTCACACATCTAGAGCTGTGCACAAGGTCTATCTGCTTAGTCTATATTCCCTTTCCTTTATACAACCTTTGCTTGACTAACACTCCTCTTTCTTCAGTTCCTGTTTTCCTTATTGTTTTGCCCAGAAGCTTTCCCTGTTCTCTACAATGAAGGGCCCTTCCTACATGTTCTCCGTCATCCTGTCTTGCCTGGTGTAGCTCTCGGCCTAGTGTGTTTTTGATGAACTTCCCCACTAACTGTGAGCTCATGACCCCCTGGCCCCCTGGTCTCTAGGTTACTTCATCTTGCCCTCCCGCGTGATCTCAGACCTCACCCACTCGGTCTCCTGCTGTAGGCCCTAGTGGCTTCATTTAGTGCACCTTTGCCCTGATGGGAACTCAGTAGAAGGTGAGTTTGAGGCTTGAAATACCTGTTAGATACTTTGTTCTACAGCATTTTCCATTTCATGAAAGACTTATACATTTTGTTAAAATGCAGGTGTCTGGGCATCAGCCTCACAGATTCTGCTAGATCTGAGGCAAAATCCACAAATCGGCCTTTTAAACAGATTTCTCAGGTGATTCTTAGGAATGTGAGAATTGAGAACGACAGCTCTAGGTTCTATCGATGCTGGAGAAATTCCCCTTCCACTTTTGGCGTTGCCACAGAATATAGTCAACAAGCCTGTCCATCAAATGCCCCGAGAGTCCACTTCCTTGGACTATTGGAAATGAGCTGAGACCAAGGGCTCAAACAGAAAACAATGATGGCAGCATATGTACAAATATGCTTGATGCAATTAATGTATGGATTATTATAAGAGCGGGAGGAACACACAATAAAATGATCTTTTAATTAAAAATGATAAACACATATGGGTGAAGAAGGTAAATAAACAAATAAAATAGAAAAATAAGATGAAAATGATGAGTTGCTAGGAAGAGGAAAGGAAAATACATGGCTTAGGAGACACTGAGCTTCTCTTAAACACACACACACACACACACACACACACACACACACCCCACCCCCACTCGCTGATATCAAGTCAATTCTGACTCATAGGACCCTACAGAACAGGGTAGAACTGTTCCTATTAATTTCCAACACAACAATTGTTCACTTGAGTCTTTCTACCTCAGGTTCCTGAAGTTCCTGTTAAGGGTGTTGAAAAAAATTCAAGAACAATTAATGGTGATTAAACAACATGATGGACATAATGCCATTAAACTGTACATATAAAGATTTTAAAATATGAAAAATGCATTGTTACTTACACATATACCATACAGACACAGCACAAACTTACACAAAATAAACATCCTTCTCAGACTCTTGAATCTCCTTCAAGGAAGGGTTTGGGGGACTGGTGACCCCTCTGCAGAAGTGTCTCTGTGCTCTCTAATTCCCCTTTCCCCTTGCTCCCCTCACTTGACACCTCATCTTCTCTGCATTTACCCAGCCAGCAGCCATCAGGGGTGGGTGTGAATGTAGGGAAAGGGCTTTATTCTTCCAGTGAGCAAGATCGAGGCCTCCCTGGGTGAAAAGCAACCTCGATCCCAACATCCTTGGTTGTTCCCTCTCCAGGTGTTTGTCTAGCTGTGAGTGCTAAGCACTTGGTAAATGTGATCATGAGAGGTCTAATTTGCTGTGCTAACAGATAAAACAAGGGAGCTGAGTGGGTGGGGGAGCAGCAGGGCTTCCTGGGAAAGCAAATGGCAGCTGCATCTGGCTCATAATGCTCCCTCATTTCCCCCTTCCTCTGCTACCCCTACTCAGCTTGAACTAATTAGACTGCTAGCACTCCATAATAATGAAGGCTAATAAATGGCTAATGGATAGTCTTGAACAAACAAGCCGTAAGGGCTGTAGCCAAACCTGGATTTCCCCATTCCCGTGCCCCTTGGGAATTAGACCTGTACCGAGTGAGAGCCAAGACAGGTGGAATGTCTCAGATGCTTCTCAGGCACCTGAGGCCTGAGCCAGAGAGATCGGAACCAGTCCATTCCCTTCCTTTCCCAATCTGCTGACAATTTGCCATTTCAATCAAGGCTCCTGGGTTGGCCAGCCCTTAGTTTGTAAAGAGAGGTGGAAAACCAGCTGTCTCCACTGCCACCAGTGAGGCACCCCCTCTCCCACACCACCCCCACACCACCTGATAACAGGAGTTGGGAGGCCAGTGTCAACCTCCCCTGAGGCGCTGTGCACTCAGAACAATCTTCTTTCAAAGACAAGAACAGATGGATTGCATTTTCCTAACTTTTAGCTGGTTCCAATGTGCAAACAGTTAAGATCGTAATGTTAACATTTTCTCGATGTTTTATGTGCGTATAAAATATTCCTGAAGAATGTGCTTTTGAATGCAAAGTTTGATCCAATTATAATTTTATAGAGTTTATAAAAACATAAAAAGTATGTTTTTTGGGTGTCTGAGACCCTGTTGGCCTTTACAGTAAACTTGGAAGCTTGCAGGGAAACATAATTGCCACCATGTCAGAGAGAGAGCCCTATGGAGCTTAAAATTATGAGCACATTATGTAAATATGGAAACATCCCATAGTCTCTTGGGGTGAATGAGATACTGATGAATGGAATTAAAAACAATCCTGTGGTCTTGGATCAGATTGGAAATGGTTGTTGTTTTCTGTCTTTGAAGAGCCATAAAAAAAAGAGCGAGAGAGAAGAATCGCTAAACTTAACTTCTGTGGTTTAAAAGACAAGGTGGCTCCATGGGAAATGGCCATTGCCCATTAGGGAGGGAGAAGAAACAGCCCAGGGGGAAAGCACAGAAGCCCCCTTTGCTATGTGCGTTGACAAGTCAGCAGAGTGTAAAAGAAGGTGACACTTGGAGTATGGGATGTAAGAGGACAGTCCCAGGAATGGAAATGGGGGGAGGCTTCCAGGCTCATTTTCATGGGATTGGGGCAACTATCTTAGCAATTTGAGCCTCAACACCTTGCTCATAAAAAGCGAAGCTTGGGTTAGGGGATCTCTAATATGCTATGATTCGCTCCGTCTGTCTTCCCCAAACTCCTCACAAGCTGTTGGAACACATGAGACAATTATCAGTAGCATGTCTGGAGGGTGGTGTCTATTAAATGAAAGGATGTCCGGAACTTAGTGTCCAAAGGACTTGGGGTTTGGGAAATATCATTGCACAACAACCCTGCGTGTCAGCAGATTTGCTTGCTGTCTTCCATTCACAAGTAGTTTACAACATTGACACCTAATTCTCATTAAGAGATGTCAATTAGGCGTCACTCTGGATATACCATAGTGAGAATGTGTCCAGGATGGTAAAGAATAGTTTTCTTAAGGAAATGTGGACTGGATTTCTCTTCAGGGACTGCTCCAGCTCAAGCCACTTCCCTGTGACAGTCAGGTGCCCCATGAGGGTGAGAGTGTGTCCATTGCACACATCTTGGGCAGGTCCCCTAACTCTGCAGTAACGCAGCTTTGCCTACCACCAATTGTTCTCACCTGAGTCTATACCATTGATTTGGAGAATTCTCAGCTCCCCAACCTGGAGGAAACATCGATGATTTTATCTTGCACACAGGGGAAATGCGTTGGACTCAGAGAGGCCGTGAAGCTTGACCAAAGTCACGTAGGCTCTCATTTTCAGAACTCCTGCCCCTTTGATAGAATCCTGCCGGCATCTTCGTGTCCACGGGGGCAGTTTGAAGAGACCCGTGTGGCTCAAGTCAAGTGAGTCAGGGAGCAAAAGGTAGGAGGTGAAATCAGACAGAAGAGCAGGCTCCTAGAAGCTCTTGAATCATGCCAAGCCTCTTCTCACTTCATAGCTCTGTACTAAATGTTCTAATTAGTCTCTCTGCCTGGAATGGTCTTCAGATAACTGTGTGGCATGCGCCCTCACTTCCTAGAGATATTTTTGATTATGTAGGGAATTACACATTACAAAATTGGTCACAACTTTGGTTTTTGTTCTCAGTGAGATGAGAATTCCTTAGATGGTTTTGAGCAAATATAACTCGATATGATTTATGTTTTATAAGACTCACTCTGGTTACTTTGGGTGAAAGGAAAGAGAGAGATGTGATATTTGCATTAGATCGGGGAAAAGAGTTTTCAAGTTAGAAGTGATAGAGACATGGAACAAATTCTGAATATTTTGAGGAAGAACGGAAATGTTGACTATTTTAACTTGAGTTATCTTTTAGGCATCGACATTGGACATGCTGACTAAGGGTTGGGTTTCTAAGCCTAGAAGGAAGGTGAGAGGTCCGGGTTGGAGACACAGGTTTTGGAGTCCCATCTTTTAAGTGTCATTTAAAGTCATGCGACCAGAGGAGATCACCTTGGGAGTGAATGGAAGGTGAAGAAGAAAGAGGTGTGAAGTCCTTGCCCTGGGAATTTCCGTGATTTGAAGTTGGAATGCTCAGGAGGACCTAGCAAAGAAAACTGAAATGAAGCAGGCAGCAAGATAGAAAGAAATCAAGATAAAGTGGTGTCTTGGAAGCCATGAAAGATTTCAAGATGCAGAGAGTAGTAGATGAGAGAGGTTGAGGCCCAAGGACTGGCGTTCTTGGTAACCTTGGCAAGAGAAGTTTTATGATGAGTTATGAAGATGGAAATGTGATTGAATGGCTGGCCTGTGAAGAACTCTGGGTCAGGTGGACAAGGATGAGGATGAAACCTACCCCTCCCCATTGCAGGTGGAGATCTTGGGTGGTCTAGTCAAGCATCACTCCATCTGCCAGCGTCGGCTTTCGTGAGCATGTCACCTACTTGGGGCCCATGGGGAACACAGAGGAAGTTGGTTGAGAGGATCAAGAGAAAAATGTGTCTTTATTCCTAGAAAGAAAACGCTGGAAAAGATGTGCTCTTCTTTTGCTTGATTTCTGGATGTGGCACATCAGCTGGATAAGCTTTCCTCCTGAGCATAGGAACCATGCTTCCAGCCTAATCAGAGATCTGGATGACGAAAACCTCACTGTCTCGTCTCCTAGGTTTGGGGCTTCAGTGCATGGCAACATTGCCAGCAAAACTACAGCTTTCCTTTGGTTTCTATCTTCTGATCACCAAATCCATTCATTCATTCATTCACTCATTCATGCCACTGATGTTGTGGTTCTATAGATTTTTGCTTTCTGCCTCTTTAAAACCTCTTTTCTGTTTAAAAAGTGGACTCTAAAGTTGGGGAGAAAGAAATCTTTCAGACTCCAAACATTGAAACGGGAATGGAAGACTCTTTAGCATCAAGGTGGCCCCCAGAGACTCGCTTTGAAGGTGAGGGGTTCAGCCAGTGGGTACAAACACATCACAATGAGAAAGCTTTGCTATTTAGTCTCTCTTTTCTTAAGGCCTTTCCATCTCCCAAGCAGACTCCCTGGGAGCTCAAAATATTTCACAGGAAACTAGACAAGAAGTTCTTGGAAACATACAGAGAGGCCAGCTACGTGGGGGTGAGCAAGAGGTAAAAGATTTTTGTTCCAAAAGGAGGAAGTGCAGTGGAGGATGCTTTCATTTAGCCTGTGATGACAAGATAAGAAATTAATAGATTTAAGCTGCATCGAGGAACGCTGAGATAACAGTGGGTGATAAACCTCCCAACCAGATGGTGCTCCAGACAACATGGGGGGGGGGGTGTCCTTGGGATCTGTCCAGCCCAGCCTTTCAGCGTGTTTCTGTGCTTTCACGGCCTTAGCCATGGCTTCGCTATGACCTTAGGAATGGGTGGGAGGTGGACATAACAGCCCGGGAAGGAACACATGCAATAAGAAAGGTCTCTGAGCTTGTGGAAAATCCCGGAGTCAACCAGGACTAACCCAGTGTAGGAGATTTGCTTATTTATTTCAGGAAGTGGAGAAATCTCTGGGTTCTGTCAGGAATCTAGGACTTCCCAATGTGAGTTTCCAACGAAGTGATCAAATTTACTGAACGTCAGTAGGACTCTCCCACTTGGTTGTGAGAACGATGGGAAGAGTGGAGAGAGTGAACACTGGAGGGAGGTCTTCTTTCTGAAGCATCCCTGTGAACTTAGCCAGCCCCCAGATGAGTGGTACGGGGAGAATTCTGGTCTCCAGAAGGGGGAGTCGATGTCTGTTAGCAAACAAGTCCTGACCTCTTGTGGCTTCTACTCTTATGAACCTCTTCTCCCCATCTTGGCTAAAGTCTAGTCCCACTCCTTTTTTTCACACCAGTGGAAAAAAGAAAGAAAAGCCAAATAAATGCCCTAAATGGATTTACAGAATGCCTTTGGCAACAGCCAACATCTCTAGAAACTGTCAAAACAAGCATCTTTAAGGCACAGCGTCGACCAACTCATCCAGACTCACTCCCTTGAAAGGGTGCTGGAAGGAGAGGGCTCCCGACTCCTGGTGTTCTTTTCCAGTGTCTTGGTCAGATTTAGTCCCTCCATGCCTACCTGGGTCTGTCTTCTTCCTATACCTCCCTTCCTCTTCATATATACCCCTCCATCTGGGAGGAGAAGCCAGTGCAAAGAACAGCAGGGGAGCCTTCCCTTCCTCCTCACCATCTTGTAACTCTTGTGAAGCCCACCCCCAAAGTCCTCACTCTGAGCTGTGGAAGACTCGGGTAATTTGAACCTGCATCGGTGGATAGCTTTGTCTGTGTTTACAGATAAAAGACAAGCTGCAAGAAGCAGGATTGGATTTGTTATTGGTAAGTCAAACCAGCTGTGATCTTCCGTCGATGCCTGCTGCCTTTGCAGATGCCAAATGTCATTTGTGGTGGGAGCCACTTTTCTTCCCAGAGAGTTTAGTTTCCCTGCATGATTCCAGCTTTCCTCCAGGCCTCCCCTCCCACCAACTGCTTTCCTGTAAGATGTCAGTATGTTGGGTCAGCCTGTGCACTGCCTCATGTCCCTTGGGGAGGATGATCCAGGCGAGGTGTCAACAACACCTCTTGGAAGGCTGTGTGGCTGGGTGAGGGGGGCGGCAATAGTCGGGAAGATGGGCTCCTCCCTAACAACTTTACATCCTCTCCATGTTTAAGAAATCAACTTGAAACTCATCGTCATGAAGCTAAATGGAGAACCACATGGGGAAGAAAAACAAAACAAAACAAAACAAAACAAAACCCTTGACCTAGTTTGCCTCTCATTGGAGTCCCTGGGTGCTGCAAACAGTTGTTGTCCTCATCTGCTGGCTAAAAGGTTGGAGGTTCAAGTCCACCCAGAAAAACCTCAGAAGAAAGAGCTGGTGACTAGTTCCCAAAAAATCAGTTATAGAAAACATTAAGGAACATAATTCTACTAACACACATGTGTTGGCAGAAGTCATAGTCAACTCAACGCAACTGGGACTAGCTGGGGGGGGGGATATTAGAGTGATTCTATACGTATTTTGGGAAAATACATTTCAAATCTGTAATATTCAAACATGCCTGCAAAATAATTGAAATAGTCCTATTCACAAAACCTGGTGACATGGAAGAGCAGCAGATATGAGAAAAACTCTAAATAAGAGAAATTTATGCAGAGGCTGCAGCAAGGAGCTGAAACACCCGAACAATCGTGAGGATGGGGCAGGGCCAGGAGGGGTTTCCTCCTGTTGTCCTTCAAGTTGCTGTGGGGCAGAACTGACTCGATGACACTCAGCAACTCTCAGGGTCGTGGAGTCAGTGCGGATGCAGCATGGCCCTATAGGTTTCCATGACTGTAGCTGTTTACAGGAGTAGAAAGCCCTGTCTTTCTCCTGAGGAGTGGCTGGTGGTTTTGAACTACTGACCTTGCAAATCTTTAGAAATTATTTTAGTTGTAGAATTCATATTTATTCTGGTTTTTCCTTTTTAAAATTTGTAATCTTTAAAAATTATTCTATTAGGGGCTCATACAACTCTTATCACAATCCATACATATACATACATCAATTGTATAAAGCACATCTGCACATTCCCTGCCCCAATCATTCTCAAAGCATTTGCTCTCCACTTAAGCCCTTTGCATCAGGTCCTCTTTTTTTCCCCCTCCCTCCCCTTTCCCCCCTCCCTCATGTGCCCTTGGTAATTTATACATTGTTATTTTGTCATATCTTGCCCTATCCGGAGTCTCCCTTCCCCCCCTTCTCTGCCGTCCATCTCCCAGGGAGGAGGTCACATGTGGATCCTTGTAATCAGTTCCCCGTTTCCAACCCACTCACCCTCCACTCTCCCAGCATCGCCCCTCACACTCTGGATTCCCTGTGCCTCCAGCCCCCATATGTACCAGTGTACAACCTCTGCCCTATCCAGTCCTGCAAGGTAGAATTCGGATCATGGTAGTTGCGGGGGAGGAAGCATCCAGGATCTGGGGGAACACTGTGTTCTTCATCGGAACTACCTCGCACCCTGACTGACCCATCTCCTCTTCTAAACCCCTCTATGAGGGGATCTCCAGTGGCCGACACTTGAGCCTTGGGTCTCCACTCTGCTCTTCCCCCTTCATTCAATATGGTATACACACACACATACATATACATATATATATATTTTTGCATGATGCCTTATACCTGGTCCCTTTGGCACCTCGCGATCGCACTGGTTGGTGTGCTTCTTTGCTTCTGAGCTAGATGGCTGCTTGTTCACCTTCAAGCATTTAAGACCCCAGACACTATCTCTTTTGATAGCCGGGCACCATCAGCTTTCTTCGCCACATTTGCTTATGCACCCGTTTGTCTTCGGCGATCGTATCATGGAGGTTTGCAGCCAATGATATGATTTTTTGTTCTTTGATGTCTGATAACCGATCCCTTCGGGACCACTCGATCACACAGGCTGGTGTGTTCTTCCATGTGGGCTTTGTTGCTTCTGAGCTAGATGGCCGCTTGTTTGTCTTCAAGCCTTTAAGACCCCAGTCACTATCTCTTTTGATAGCCAGGCACCATCAGCTTTCTTCACCACATTTACTTGCTCACCCGCTTTGGCTTCAGCAGTTGTGTCGGGAGAGTGAGCATCATAGAGTGCCAATTTAATAAAAGAACGTATTCATGCATTGAGGGAGTGCTTGAGTAAAGGCCCAAGGTCCTTCCGCCACCTTAATACTAAACCTATAAATGTAGACACTTAGATCTATTTACCCATCCTCATATTTATGTTTGCATGTACATGTCTTTGTCTACACCTCCATAAATGCCCCTTGACTCCCAGCTCCTTCCTCCATCTCACTTGACTTTCCTCCTGCCCCACTACCATGCTCCGTCACCACCTGGGCTACAGCTATACATCTTCTCTACACAACCTTACCCTTGATCATTCCCCAACAGGCCTGCCACTCCCCCCTCACTACCTTTTTGAGTCCCATGTTGTTCCCTTGTCCCTGTGTTTGTTAACACCACTTCCTTATCCCCCTCCCCCTCCCCCACCCCAAGTCCCCCTGGAACTGTCTGTCCCATTGTTTTTCCTCCAGATAGTTCATCCAGCCTGTCCTATTCAGACAGACCTGTGGAGACACTAACATGCATGAAATCAAGACAGAGGAAAACAAAGCAACAGTATACAACCAGACAACAAAACAACAAAAACAAACCACTGACAAAGAATAAAACAAAACACTTCACAAAAGAAAAGCTTGTAGTTCGTTCAAGGATCGTTTGCTGGCCCTTAGGAGCGTTTTCCAGTCCAGTCTGTTGGGGCACCACGCCCTGGCCCCGAAGTCCACTTTCAGCATTCCCTGGGGACCTTGCCACTCCATTCCCTTGTTGTTCCGCTGCACTCCCTCAGTGCTTTGCCTCCGTGTGGTGGAATCAGGTGTTCATACAACTCTTATCACAATCCATACATGCATCAATTGTGTAAAGCACATTTGTACATTCATTGCCCTCATCATTCTCAAAACATTTGCTCTCCACCTAAACCCCTGACTTTAGCTTATTTTCCCCTCCCTCCCTCCCTCATTAACCCTGATAATTTATAAATGATTACTTTGTCATATCTTGCACTGTTTGACGTCTCCCTTCACCTGCTTTTCTGTTATCTGTCCCCCAGGGAGGAGGTTACATGTAGATCCTTGTAATTGGTTCCCCCTTTCCAGCCAACCTTCCCTCCACCCTCCCAGTATCGCCACTCACACCACTGATACTGAAGTGATCATCTGCCCTGGATTCCCTGTTTCCAGTTCCTATCTGTACCAGTGTACATCCTCTGGTCTAGCCAGATTTGTAAGATAGAATTGGGATCATGATAGTGGGCGGGGGGTGGGAGGTGGGAGGAAGCATTTAGGAACCAGAGGAAAGTTGTTGTTTCATCGTTGCTACGTCGCACCCTGACTGGCTGGTCTCTTCCCTGAGACCCTTCTGTAAGGGGATGTCCAGTGGTCTACAAACGGGCTTTGGATCTCCACTCCACACTGCCCCCTCCCCCCAATTCACAATGATATGATTTTTTGTTCTGATGATGCCTGATACCTGATCCCTTCGCATTGGCTGATGTGCTTCTTCCATGTGGGCTTTGTTGCTTTTGAGCTAGATGGCCACTTGTTTACCTTCAAGTTTTTAAGACCCCAGAGACTCTATATCTTTTGATAGCTAGGCACCATCAGCTTTCTTCACCACATTTTCTTATTCACCCGCTTTGTCTTCAGCGGTTGTAAGACTGCAAGTCTTTATAGGAGCAGATAGTCTCACCTTTTTCCTGAAGAGAAGCTAGTGGATTTGAACTGCCCTCTTGCGGTTATCAGCCCCAAATTTCACTTGTTGCATCCAGGGCTCCTAGCAATCTTGCAGTTTTCTGTTTTCTGCTTTCGTCATGCCTTGGGGATGCTTCCATGTGGCATAGAAGGACTCCTGACTTCCTAGTCTCTGAATCTTCTTCTTCTTGATTCTCTTCTTTTATCTTTGGTATCTTCTAGGTTCTCGTCGAATACAAAAACTTAATCTTTCACTTCATCAATTACATTTATTTACAAAAAGAAGTTTTATATAGTAAATATTAATTTTTCTTTATGTATATTTTGTGTTACTGCCTAGAAATTCCTCCTCAAACCTCAGGTTGGATAAATAGTTACCTATATATTTATTAATTTATGAAATAATGCTCTCCTATTTCACCCTTTATTCTGTATGTAACTTATTTGAATGGTGTGATACGAAGTAGAAATTAAACTTTGTTGTTATTTTTCAAATGGTTAACCAGATTTCCCAGAATAATTTCCCACTGCAGTGAAATGCTGCACAATGGAGAAATGTTCTTGTTCCAGGTGCAGGAATTCTGTTCGTGTGATGTTGCTAATTTATCTCTATCCCTTCCTTCACTACTTTCCTGAAGAGCTCGAGTGATTGTTTTTCTATTTAGTCAATTTTGGGAAAACTCAAACATACTTAAGTTGATTTTATCTTTCATGTTAGACTAACATTTCTCACTGAGAATGGTCTTTGTGCTGCAAATGCTTTTGGTTCTTATAACTAACATATGAGTTTGTAGCTAACTTATGACAGACATTTCTCCTTACGTGGGTTCTGAAGAAATTGAGGTGATAGAGACGAGGCTTTCTTATTGATAAGTGTTAAAATGGAAGATGTAGTTTAATATGACAGCCAAATGCAAACAAATCCAGCAGTAGATGGAAATATTAGACCAAGGGAATCCTTCCAAAGTGTGAGGAGAGCTTATTCCTGGAAATAGGAGAATACGTGTTCTTTATGGGAAACTTATTTCCAAATGGAAGACAAACAGAGTTAGACTGAGCATGTGCAATATCTCCTCAAATTTATCCATAGATATGTTATTTTCTTCTCTAGAAAGGGGGTCTACTATTCATCTGTCAGTTTGTCCTACTGCAGTGGCTTTTACATTGTTGTGGTGTTGGAAGCTATGTAACTGTATTTCAAAGAAGCTTCTAGACTGTGAATAGAGGAGCAGGAAGGAAGGGCTGATTCGGTTTTTAAAAGTTAGGCACTGAAAACCTTAGGAATATCAATGGAATATTGTCAAATGTAGTGTTGAAGGGGGTATCCCTCATGTTCAAGACCCTCAACATCAAACTGTGGAAGAGCTGCTTCCTCAAAGTAGGGTTGACCTTAATGATGTGGATGGAACAAAGCTCTGAGGACCTTCATTTTCTGATGGCGCATGACTCAAAATGAGAAGAAACAGTTGTGAACACTCTAATAGTTGGAATATGGAATATATGCAGTATGAATCCAGGAAAATTGGAAGTTCCCAAAAATTAAGTGGGAAATCATACCATTTACATTGCTGGGAAAGACAAATTGAAAAGGAATGGTGTCATATTAATTGTCAAAAAGAACAATTTGAGATCTATCTTGAAGTATAGTGCTGTCTGTGAAACGATGATGTCCATATGCTTACAAGGAAGACCTGTTAATGCAAGTATTATTCACACTTATCCACCAACCACTCAAGCTATTGGTAGAAAAAAAGGAAAGAATTCCATCAGCTTCTTCAGTCTGAAATTAATTAAATATACAATCAAGATGCATTGATAGTTAATGGCATTTGGAATTGGAAAGCTAGAAACCAAGAGAAAGGGTCAGTGGTTGGAAGTTTGACCTTGGTGATGGAAATGATGCTGGAGATCACATCATAGGATTTTGCAAGACCAACATTTTCCTCATTAAAAAGACATTTCCTGATGCAAGGGGCTTAAGTGGAGAGCAAATGCCTTGAGAATGATTGGGGCAGGGAATGTATGGATGTGCTTTATACAATTGATGTATGTATATGTATGGATTGTGGTAAGAGTTGTTTGAGTCCCTAATAAAATGTAAAAGAAGAAAAGAGAAAAAAATGATTAGGGCAAAGACTGTACAGATGTGCTTTATACAATTGATGTATGTATATGTATGAACTGTGAAAAGAATTGTATCAGCCCCAATAAATTGTTAAAATAAAAAAATTTTTAAAAAAAAGAAAAGAAAAACCAAACCAAAAAAAAAAAAAAAAGAAAAGACATTTCCGCAGCAGAGTAAAAGGTGAGTGGACCTTGCAGGTGGAATAAATAGGAATCAAATTGATTGCATCTGTGGAAAGAGAAGATGAAGAAGTTCAATATCATCAGGGGAAAAAAAGGGCAGGGCCAACAGGGAAAAAGACCACAAATTGCTCCTATGCAATTCACATTGAAAGAGAGAAAAAACAACATCCATTAGAGCCAAAATATGACTTTGAGTATGCTCAATCTGAATTTAGAGACCATTTCAAGAAAACAGCTTACACATTTAGCACTAATGATTAAAGAGAATTAGTTGTGAAATGTAGGATAACATTAAGAACATTAAATATAAAGAAAAAAAGGACAAAATGCCTATCAGAAGAGACTCTGAAGCTTGTTCTTGAAGTACAGAAGCGAAAGCCATCGGAAGAAATGCTGCAACCTGAGGGCTGAACCGAGCATGTCACGGCCGCTTGAGAAGACAAAGTAAAGTATTATAATAAAATGTGCAAAGATGTGGAGTTAGAAAACCCAAAGGGAAGAACACTCTCAAGCTCAGCATTTCTCAAGCTGAAAGAACATAAAAATAAATGAAAACCTCAAATTGCAATATTTGAGGATTCTATGGGCAAGATAATTAGTTATGTATGAATCGGAACACACAATCACTGTACCAAAAAACAAAAACAACAAAACCCTAGTAGACATTCATCCATTTCAGGAGTTAGAATATGACCAGGGAATGATTGTCCCGAGAGAAGCAGTTTAAGCGGCACTAAAAGCACCGGGAGAAACAAACTTCCAGGAACGGATGGGCACACCATTACGCACAATTCAGATGCCTCGATTTCTCTTCAGTCTTCTTCATCCCTTGTCCCATTTTTCACATGCCTAGGAGTTAACTGAAAACACCATGGCTTGAGTCAGGCACACCTTAGTCCTCAAAGTAACATCCTGGCTTTTCAATACTCTAAAGAGATCTTGTGCAGCAGATTTACCTCATGCAGTGCATCTTTTGATCTCTTGACTGCTGCTTCCATGAGCATTGATTGTGGATCCAAGCAAGATAAACTCCTTGACAACTTCAACCTTTCCTCCGTTTATCATGATGTTTCCTTTACATTGAGTCAGTCAGTCCATACTGAAGGCTGAAATCCTTGAACTTCATCAGCAAGCACTTCAATTCCTCCTTACTTTTAGCATGTAAGGCTGTGTCATCTGCATATCATAGGTGGTTAATAAGCCTCCCTCCAATCCTGATGCCACATTCTTGACATTTCAATGTAGGAAAGCAAAAATCCTCACAACTGGACTAATAGGTAACATCATGGTAAGTGGAAAAAACATTAAAATTGTGAGGGATTTAATTTTACTTAGATTCATAATCAGTGCTCAACAAATCAAAGAAGGCATCGCATTAGGCAAACTTGTGACAGAAGATCTCGTTACAGTGTTAAAAAGCAAGGAGATCTCAATGGAGAATAAGGTGTGCTTGACCCAAACGATGGTATTTTCAGTCACTCTTATGCATGTAAAAGGTGGACACTGTAGAATGAAGATCAGAGAAGAATCGATGCAGTTGATTTGTGATGTTGGCAAAGAATGCGGAAACTACCATGGACTGCCAGAAGAACACACACATCTCTCTTGGAAGAAGTACAGTCAGAATGCTCCTTAGAAGCAAAGCCAGTGAGACTTTGTGCATGTACTTTGGACAAGTCATCAAGAGGGACTGGTTTCTCAGGAAGACATTCTTGGTAAAGTAACAGGTAATTGAAAAAGAGGGAAACCATCCGTAGGATGAATTGACACAGTGGATGCAACAAAGAACACAACAATTGTGATGTTACAGGACTGAGGAGTGCTTTGTTCTATTGTATATTGAGTTGCTTTGAGTTGGAACCAACTCAAGGGACTTGTCAAGAACAATGGGAAAGGGAGTAAACAAAAGGCTGGGAAGAGGCCAGGAAAGTTATAGCAGTGCAGTCTTTTCCACTTGGAAGAAATCTTGGTTTTTATTCTAAATTTACAAACACAAGTGCTTTCAGACATAAATATGCACAAAATTTAAGATATTTTGGTGTTTTTGTGCTATAATCACATTCTTTTGAATTATTGGAACTTCATAATGCTTGTTAATATTTGGCAGAGTTAGTTACTCATTTTATATTTTTAATTCAAATATTATTGATAATGCATGGTTCTATATTTTGGGAGGAACTTTATAATGTACTTTGTTATTAAAAACATCTAAAGGTTTTTTATTGGAAGTATGTTATTTTGAAATGAATTAACATATTTTAAAGATGTTAATTTCTTATCTGGGGTAGTATATTTCTCTTATTCAAGCCTTCTTTAAACTTCTAATAAATTGTATACTTTTATTTATATATAACCCAAAGTGTGGTGAAGAAGGCAGATGGTGCCTGGCTATCAATTGGAATAAAGTCCGGGGTCTTAAAGGCTTGTATGCAAGCAAGCAGCATCTAAGTGAGGAGTCAACTGCATCCACAAAAGGGAGCAAACCAAAATTTGAATATGGTGCAAGAAACTCATCAGAGCTACAATGATGAACACTCAATCTGTGGAGGGCTATCGGGGATGGTGGGAGCCCCCGGCCCATCAGCCTGAGCCACTGGCACATCCACTCTAGTCACAGGCCAGGGTCTCGAACAGCCTTCTTATCAGGCAGTGACCATCACAACTTTGATTATGCCGGATTGAATGTGATACTTAATCAGTTGACCACCCTGACTTTGTTCTGGATGCAAATATCTCTTACTTGTTCCATGACAGACGTTTCTTCTGGCTTTTTGAATGTAGATGGGGATTTTTCCCTTTTTATGCATTATTTGTAATTTTGTCTGTATACTATTATGATTTTATCCGTACTACCTTAGAGCAATTTTTAAAAATTGCTTTCTATTGGGTCTCCTCGCTGTGAAGCACAGGAGGAGTGAATGCATAATGCTAATAACTGATACTAGGGGACATAGGGAATGCAGGGGTGGGTGGTGGGTGATAGGGATGGAAAGGGGATTTCAGGAGTAAATAATGAAGGTGGGAGGGAGGAGGGAGCATTAGAACAAATTGTGATTGCTCAACTCATTTTAAAGGAGATTTAACTAAGGGAGGGGGCAATGCTAGAAAATTGATGTGGTAATAATTGCACAATTCTCCTTGATATGATTGAATGATTGAACTATTGAATTGTGTGATATGTAAATCATGTGCCAATAAAACTGTTGGGGGAAAAAATCTTGGGAAGGGATATTTTACTTTAATTATTATAACGTGTATACTTAAAGAATATCAATATTTTAATGTTTCTTAGGGAAACTTTTGCATAAAAATATTTGCAGGATGTTAAGCTTAATATTTGACTTATTAAAATGGTATATTAGATATCTAGATTTTCTTTAATCTGTTAAATTCAAGTTACAAATAATATCTTATGTATAAAATTAGTAAAATATAAACAAAACTTGAAAATATTCCTTTGATTAAATTTTAATTAATGAAAGGTCAGTAGGGCATATTTCTATAAACAATCGGTCCTATTTACAACTTAGTTAATTAAATTCCTTCAATCATTAAAACTGTATAAGTTTAACTTAGTTGATTTCGTTTTCCACACTTCAAATTCCTCTAACAAGGATTGTCTTCCCAAATACTTGAATAACTCTATTAAATCTGATAGAACAAACTGATAAAAATGGCAAATCTTAAGAAACATTACAGTGCTGTTTGAAAACTTAGCTGAAGTCTTATACCTTTCAGTTTACAACTATAAAATCAATTACTCAATTACATGTTGTAAAATGGAATTACAACTCTAATCTGTTAGATTTTTCTCATATGCCAAAACTCTTAAACCCTCCAATCAATTTAACTACCAAATACACACAGATTATTTTAGTGATTACCGAAACCTATGCTTGAAGGCAAACAAAAGTATTAACATAACAGTTTGATTTATTTTCTTATCTATTTAATCCTAAACTTCTCTCTGGTTTACAGACACCCATGAAGGATTCATTTTTACCATCCCAAGTCAACAGAGGTTACTGTTGCAATCAACGTGGGGAAGACAGTTCAGCAGAGTAAATTTACAGTGGGTCAGAGATGTTTGGCTACATTCTAGATCTAATTCTCCTGGAGTTACTCACCAACTGCTGATTCATTTTATAATACAAAAATAATAAAACATCCAAACCCACAGCCATCAAGTTAACTCCAACCCATGGAAACCCCATACAGGGTTTCTGAAGCTATAAATCTCTTTTTAAAAAAATTTTTAAATAAATCATTTTATTGGCCAATTTTATAGCTCTTATAACAATCCATACATCAATTGTATCAAACACATTTGTACATATGTTGCCATCATTATTTCCAAAATTTTTTTATACTTGAGCCCTTGGTATCAGCTCCTTCTCCCCCTCCTCGCCCCCCCCCACGATCCGCCCCCCCCCTCACTGCAATGTAAATCTTTGTGAGAGCAGACAGTCCATCTCTCTCTGGGGGAGCAGCTTGTGAATTGCACTGTTGACCTTGCAGTCTGACACTTACTGGACGGGACCTCCAGAACTTCTTAATTTTGAAACCCAAATCAAAATCACTGCCATTGAACAGATTCTAACTCACAGTGATCCTATAGGACAGATCTGTCTTTGTGGGGTTCAGAGGCTGTATAATTTCATGGGAGCAGAAAGCTTCTTTCTCTAGCCAAATGACGGGTGGATTCCAACTCTGACCTTTCGATTGGCAGCCCAACACCCTCTCCACTACAGACACTCCATACTCTTTGGAAGACATCGATATTTTCTGAATTTAGGATATAAATCCCAAACAAATCAAGTCCACTTCACCTCGTGACCATATAGGACAGAATAGTTAACTGACCACAGAGTTTCCAAAGCTACAAATCCTCATGGAAGCCGATCGCCCGTAGAGCTGCTACGTTCCAGCTATTGACAGTTCAGTTAACAGGTGGTTTAGAATGTACCATAACTTAATTATTTAGTCCAATTCAATGTCTGCAACCTCCAGTTCAGTTTGCTTTCTATCATGCGTGATGTTGTTAGGTACTACTGCGTAGAACACTCCCTGGTTCCGTACCATCCTCACAATTGTTACACTTGAGCCCATGGCTCCAGCCACTGTGTCCGTCTCTCTTGCTGAGAGCCTTCCTCTTTTCTGTGGACTCTCTACTTTACTAAGCATGATTTCCAGGGACTGGTCCCTCCTGATAACATGTCCAAAGCATGTGATAGTGAGACTCTGGACTTCTATGGAGATTTGGCTGTATTTCTTCCAAGAACCGTTTACTTTTTCTTACAGTCCAAACCACACTTAATATTCTTCACCAACACCATAATTAAAAGACATCAATTCTTCAGTCTTCCTTCTTCGCTGCTCAGTTACGGTATCCATATGAAACAATGGAAAATATTGGTGTTTGGTTTGGCACACTTGAGTCCTCAAAGTCACATCTTAGCTTTTTAACACGTTAAAGTGTGTGTGTGTGTGTGTGTGTGTGTGTGCGTGTGTAATTTGCCCAAGGAAATGCACTATTTGATTTCTTGAACATTGTAGATCCAAGTAAAATGAAATTCTTGACGATTCCACTTTTTTTCCTGTGTTTATCACGTTGTTGCTTCTTGGTGCAACTGCCGGGCTTTTTGTTCTCTACACAGTGAGTTGTAGCGAATGCTGAAGGCTGTAGGCTTTGATCTTCATCAGTGAGTGCTTCCAGTTCTTGACCCAATGGCAGTGAGCAAGTGAGTGAGAATGCTTTGAACCATTTTCTTGATATAAAATACTTTCTTATGCCAAATTATAATACGTGTAAAAAATATATCTCACCGGCTTTGCTTCTTGGGAGAACCCAGCCTACCACACAGGTTGCTAATGATCTACCTTTGATCTTGAAGCTGCCTTCTTTTCATGTAATCCAGCTCCTCATCCTGTTCAGCATGCAGAAGGAATAAACATGGTGAAAGAATATAACCCCGACACATGTTTTTCTTGATTTTAAATCAGGCACACTAACCGTGTTTTGTTGAATGATTGCTTTTGGGTCTATGTATACGTTTCATGTGAGCACAATTAAGTGTCTAGACTTACCAATCTTTCACAATATCATACATAATTAGTTATGATTCACACAGTGTAATACCTTTTCATAGATAACAAAATGCAGGTAACTATCTTTCTGGTATTCTCTACTTTCAGCCAAGAGCCATCTGACCTGGTCATTGATCTCTCTCATTCCACATTGTCTTCTGGATCCTGCTTGAATTTCATGCAGTTCCTTGTTACAGCTAATTTTTTAGTGATCTTCAGCAAAACTTTACTTGAGTGTGCTAACCATGATATTTAAAAAAAAATAATCTGAGCCTTCTGTTTAGGCCACCTTTCTTTGGAATGAGTACAGATAGGGATCTCTTCCAGTCAGTTGACCACGTAGCTGTCTTCCTAAGTGCTTCACTAACCTGTTGAAACACTTCAATTGAAATTCCATCAATTCCTGAAGCCTTGTTTTTAACTAATGCTTTCAATGCAGCTGGATCTTCTTGCTTCCGCACCATTGGCTCTTGCTCATATGCTACCTCCTGCCATGGTGGACTGTCCACTAGTTCTTTTTGGTGCAGTGACTCTGTATTCTTTCTGTCTTCTTAAGGTGTTCCTGCATCAGTCAACATTTTGGCCACGGGATCTTTCCCTCTTGCAACTCAAGGCTTGACATTTTCCGTGGTTCAGTTTTTCAGCCCATCAGTTTGTCGTATTGTGATGGCTCCTGCGTTGCTGGTACGCTGGAAGCTATGGCGCTGGTCTCTGAGTGTCAGCAGGGTCACCCAAGGGGAAACAGTTGCATTGGAGTTTTCAGGCAATGAAGAAGGAATTGGGTCCACACTTTGGAGGCAATCGTCACAGAAAGTCTTATCAAACATTCAAAACCTTAAAACATTATCAAATGCCAAAGGCCTAATGAATGAAAGCAGAACAACTTTGGAACTTGTGGTGCAGGATGGGGCCCTTGGGTTGGAAGGTGCTCAGAAGGTGACTGCACAGGATCTGTTTTCTCAGAGTTCAGTTGACCAAGATGATGGGAATGGAGTAAAGCTTGTGGGAGTGGAGTCTTCAAGATCTTCATTTACTGATGGGACCTGACTCTAGGTAAAGGCAAAACAGCTGCAAACATCTGCTAATCATCAGAAGTTGGAATGTGAGAAGTATGAATCCAGGAAAATTGGAAATTGTCAAAAAGGAAAATGAAGTATATAAAGAGCCATATTCTAGGCATCTGTGAGCTAAAATGGATTGGTATTGGCCTTTCTGAATCAGAAAATCAGATGATTTACTCTATCAGGACTAACACAATCAAGAAAAGGGCCGTGGCACTCATATTCACAAAGGGCGTTTCAACATCAATCTTGAAGTACCATGTACCTGTGATAGGATTATATTCATGTGCCTTCAAAGAAAGCCAATCGATACTACTCTTATTCAGATTTATGCACAAACCACCAAAACTAGTGAAGAAGAAATTGAAGAATTCTACCAATGACTTCTGTCAGAAACTGATCAAACGTGTAATCAGAATGCATTGATTATTATTGGCAATTGGAATGCAAAAGTTGGAAACAAAAGGAGAAAACATAGTTACAAAATATGTTGATAGAAGGAAAGCTGGAGATCACGTGATAGAATTTTGCAAGACCAACAATTTGTAGATAGCAAATTCCTTTTTCAACAACACAAAAGGCAACTATCCACATGGATCCCTCCAAGTGGGGTATGCAGTAATCAAATTGATTACATCTGTGGGAAAATATGATGGAGCAACTCAATAGCAGCAGCTAAGCCCAGGCCAGGGACTGTCTGTGGAACAGACCATCAATTGCACCTAAGTAAGTTCAGGTTAAAGCTAAAGAAAATTAGAACAAGTCCATGAGAGCCAAAATACGACCTTGAGTTTATCTCACTTGAATGTCTAGAACATCCCAACAACAGAGCCGATGCTTTGAACATTAATGACAGAAGACTTGATGAGCATCAAGAGTATCGCTCATGAAGAAAGCGAAATGTCTTCAAAAAAGACAAGAAAAAAGGAAAAGATCAAAGTGGATACCAGAAGAGACTTTGAGACTTGCCCTTAATCATTGAGCAGCTAAAGCAAATGGAAGAACGGATGAAGTCAAATTGCTGAACAGAAAATGTCAAGGGGCAGCTTGAGAAGATAAAGTTAAATATTATAACGAAATGTGAAGTACTCTAGCTATTTGTAACTACCATATTGGGCAGCTGATGTTGACAGTTTTCATTCTCACTCTATTTTAACCACAAAAGCAACTTATAATTGCTATAATTATAATATATTATAATTATAATGGATTATAATTTTACAGTTGTTAGATAAATGAGCAAGTATCCATTTTCATGAGTGCTTGCTTTTGTTGCTTAAATCTCATGCCTTCCCTCTGACTTTTCTGTGCTTATTGCCGAAATACATTGTTTGTGGTGCTTTTAGCAAGGGTTTATTATACAAAATTATCTTAATCCTTGTACAAGGGCGAGTCAAAAAGCATTGCTACTAGGGTTCCCATGCACGTAAGTGTAGGTTTCCTCCAAACAAAACATGCCTCTGTGACCCGTGGATGCTGCAGACAAGTTCTCCGGAGGGTGCCTCCAAAAAGGGGGTGGTGATGGTGGAGTGTGTGTGTGTGTGTGTGTGTGTGTGTGTGTGTGTGTGTGTGTGTGATGGGAAATAAAGAAATTTTGAGACTAGGGTTAATATAAAATTTTTAACAAGACTCAAGTGGACAGCTTCCCAAATCACTGGTGCTTTGCAACCCTGTAGAATTATGGATTGCGTGTTTTAAGGAACTCTGAGGTGCCCTTGAGAATGCGTTCAAGATAGACAGGTCAGCTCAAAAGACATGGTGTCTGTTTTCATGGACTCCAAAGGGTAATATTGACAGATTGTTTTCTCAAATGACAGAGGAAGACCACAGGGGAGTTTCATGGCAAACTTTAAAAAAAAAATTGAAAACTGCATCAGTGAAAAATAAAGTCCAGGAAAATGGCACAGAGGCGTGTTTTCACATCAGGATGATGTACTTGCATCTTCAAGGGCAGCAAGGGCTCCTAGAAGAATTGTGTTGGGAAACTTCACCCCATCTTCCTACACCCCTTATCCTGCTGTGTCACATTTCTCACTGTTTCTAAAACCGATTGAGCATGATTTGAGTACCCCCAGGGTGCTCAAGCTGCTCTTTACATGTGGTGTATATCAAAGATCACAGAGATCTTTAGGGGAACCATTGGAGAGTTGGAAACACCTTGAGAAATGTATAAAGGAGCCCTGGTGGTGTTTGGGATAAGGATGGGGCGCCTAATTCCAAGGTCCGAGGTTCAAACCCACCAACTGATCTTCAGAATAAGGGTAGATTTGCTTGTCTCACAGGTTTTTAGCTTACGAAACCCATACTTTTTGGCTTACCTTTATATGTCTGAAAATGTTCTGATTAGAACTCGCTCTTGAACAATGGCTGGCTGCTGTTAAGGCCATTCCACTGGCTCCGATTCATAATGACTCTGCGCACCAGAAGGAAAGAACCACCCGGGTCTGCACCATCTTCACAATTGTTGTTACTGTAGAGCCATTGTTGTGGCCATGGGTCAGTCAATCTAGTTCCTTGAGGGATTCTCGCTCTTTCTTTCTTTTATTCCTCCCACTTCGCCCCCCCCACCTTCTACTTTCCCAAACTACTGGCCCTCTACTTTACTTTTAATTGTCCATTTATCATGATTTCATTTGCTGGTCCAATTGTGAGGGATTTTTCTTGTCTTTACAATGAGTTATAACTCATACTTAAGATTGTACTATTTGACCTTCATCAGCAAGTACTTCAGATCCTCTTCATTTTCAGCAAGCATAATTGTGTCATGTGAACATTGCAAGTTGTTAATGAGTCAATTCTGACTTCTAGTGACCCCTTATAGGTTTCTGAGACTGTCAGTCTTTACAAAGACAGGCAGCCTCATCTTTCTTGCATGGAGTGATTTGTGGGTTTGAACTGCCAGTATTGCTATTAGCAGTTCACCTTCTAATGCACAGTGATGGCAGGTATGTATGTGTGTATGTGTGTGAATAGCACTATCAAGTCCATTTTGACTCATAGTAACTCTAAGTTGGATTTCTGAGGCTGTAAATCTTTTCAGGAGCAGACAGCTTCAGTTTCTCATGGCGAGCAGCTGATGAGCGTGGACCTATACCTTTGCAGGTAGTAGTCCATCAACTCAAGAGCAGTGAGTTTTGTTTTGTTTTTAATAACACAAAGCATGAGGTTCTTCTCTAAGTAATCGATTTCTCCTGGCAACATGTATCAAGTATATCATGAGCTGAAGACTCAGGTCTTCATATCTGAGGAACATTCTTCCAATAGAGATTTGTTTATTCTCCATCAATATTCTTCATCAAGTCTTGTTGGTCTTCCTTATTCCTTGTCCACCTTTTGTATGCACACGAGAGAATCAAAAATACCATACATTGGGTCAACACCGCTGTCCTCAAAGTGGCATCTTTGCTTTGTTACACTTTAAAGAGATATTTCGCAATAGACTTGCCAATGCAATACATTTTTTATTTCTTGAGTGCTGCTTCCGTGGATGCCAATTGTGAATCTAAATTAAATGAAATCCTTGACAGCTTCAATCTTTTCTAGGTTTATTGTGGTCTTGTTTAAGTTAACAATAGTGATAATTACTATTCATATCCTTCATAAAAGTGATTTGTCTAGTAAAAAGATGTATCTAATGTCATCATCAAGTATGATATTGGAATTGATACATAAAAATATTTTTACAAGATTAAGAGAGTATTTCTTATGACCAGCTTAATATCTTTAAAACATAGGAAAAATGACTGCTAAATTCTTTTCTATACTTTTTTAGTTTCCCTCAAGATATTCATATGTTTTGACTTATTATTGTGTTAATGTATATTGATTTAATAAGATTGAATCATCCTTCGTTCCTGGAAAAGAATCTTACTCGGTCATGGAGTATTATTCTTTTAATATACTGCAGGAATCCATTGCTAATATTTTAGTTAGAATTTTAGATTAAAATAATAAGTGAGATTAGCTTGTAGTTTTCCTTTTTGTGCTTTCTTGGATTTTGTTTTGAGAGCTATGCAGACTTTGTAAAATTAACTGGGAAGTTTTCCATCTTTTCATATGCTCTGAGAAAGTTTAAATAACATGAGAATTATCTGTTCCTTGAAAGTTTGAAATAATTCATCTGTGAAACCATCAGATTATTGTCTCTAAATTGTTATTTTTACATTATTTATCTCTCTTTCAGAAGTAATTTTTAACATTTGCAATTAGTTATTTAAACAGGCTTACCACAGTTGTTCATATTTAACCCTTTATTTTCCTGGCTCAATCACTTACAGTCATTAGTTAAGATCATGATGACTCTTCCATTGTCTTTTTTAAAACAGGTCCGTTAGCATGTCACTCACATATCACAGAATTCCACAGTTCAGTCACATCAGGAAGAGTTGTACAATCATCATCACAATCAATTTTAGAACATTTCTTCATTTTTTTTGCCTTTAAATAGTGTTGTATGTACATCATGATGACCCATTCTTGAGCTCTCATTTAGTTGAACATTATTTTAAAGTCTCTTCATATATATATATATTTCAGAACCCTTGCTTATATAACTGTATGATTTCATCTTTCATTCCTATATTTTCCTTGGGTCACAACCTTTCTCAAAATGTGTATTCTTTGCTTTTAGCATTAAAAACATTGTTGCATAGTCTATTATTTGTTCCTCTGAAGGTAATCTTTTTATAAAGGAATATTGTTTTGGGTTCCTTAGAGTACTTATCCTGGAATATGTATGGACTTGAATTTGTATTATCCTTGAATATGTATGCACTTGAATTTCCACTCACTGACTTTTGTCTAGATGTGGTTGACTTTTTTTGATGTATATTCTCACATCTTTTTTGGGGAAGGATACTCTCCTGCCTTAGTATGCCTGTTTTATACATATGCACACACGCATGCACACACATATTGAAATTACCATGGACTGCCAAAAGGACAAACACATTTGTATTAGAAACACAAACAGAATGCTCCTCAGAAGTGGCTGCAACAATAGGTTCACACATAACAATTGTAAGGCATTCAACTGTGTGGATCATAGCAAACTATGGATAACAGTGTGGAGAATGGGAATTCCAGAGCACTTCATTGTACACAGCTGGAACCTGTACATAGTCTAAGAGGCTTTTTGTTGTTGTTTTAAAAGAGCAAGGAAATACTGACTGGTTTAAAATCAGGAAAGATGTATGCCAAGGTTGTATCCTTTCACCATATTTGGTCCATCTATACGCTGAGCATCATGGGAGAAGCTGGATTATATAAGCTCAGCAGAAGGATCGGAGGAAGGCTCATTAACAATACTCACAGAACACAGCTTAGCTTACTGAAAGTGAAGAGGACATGAAGCATTTACTAATGAAGATTAAAGACTGACCATCAGTGCGGACTACATTTCCATGTAAAGAAAACAAAAACACGCATAATAACTCGATCAGCAAACATCATCATACTAAACTGAGAAAAGGTGGAAGCTGTGAAGGACTTCGTTTTACTTGGATCTACAATCAATGCTCATGGAATCCACAGTTAATAAACCAAACAGTGTGTTGCGTTTGTGCAAATCTGCTGCAAAATGTCACTTTAAACTGTTCGAGACCAAAGTTGTTACTGTGCCTGACCCAGGGCATGGTAATTTCAATGGCTTCATATTCATGCGAAAGCTGGACAACAAATAAGGATGAACTGTGAGGAATTAGTGCTTCTGAAATGGACTGCCAGATCCACTGACATCAAGCTGAATTTTACTCATGCTGTTGTTCGGTGCCGCCCAGTTGGTTCTGGCCCATAGCGACCCTATGTACAATAGAACAAAGCACTGCCCTGTCCTGTATCATCCTCACAATTGGTCCTTTGCCTGAGCTCATTGTTCCAGCAAGTGTGTCAGTCCTTCTAGTTGAGGGCCTTCCTCTTTTCTACTGCCCCTCCACTTTACTAAGCATGATGTCCTCCAGGAACTGGTCTCTCCTGATAACATGTCCAAAGTATGTAAGATGTAGCCTTGACATCCTTGTCTCTAAGGAGTACTCAGACCTTATGTCTTCCAAGACAAATGGATTTGTCCTTTTAGCAGTCCGTGGCATTTTAAATATTCTTTGCCAGCAACACAATGTAAATCCATTGATTCTTCTTCTGTCTTCTTTCTTCAGTGTCCAACTTTCACATGCATATGAGGCAATGGAAAACACCATGGCTTGTGTTAGGCACACCTCAGTCCTCCCAGTAACATCTTTGCTTTTCAATACTCTAAAGAGATCTTGTGCAGCAGATCTACCTAATGCAACACATCTTTCGATCTCTTGACTGCTGTTCGCATGAGCATTGACTGTGGATCCCAGCAAGATTGAATCCTTGGCACTTCAACCTTTTCTCTATTTATCATGATGGTTACTTGTTGGTACAGTTGTGAGAATTTTGATTGTCTAAACATTGAGTCATAATCCACACTGAAGGCTGCAATACTTGATCTAAATCAGCAAGTCTTCACTCTCACTTTTCCCCAAGCAAAGTTGTGTCACGTGCATATCAAAGGTTGTTAATAAACTTTCCTGTAATCCTTATGCTGAATTCATCTTCATACTAGGGGTACCTAAAAAAGATCATGGGATTTCCCCCCCTAACCCATGTATTTAATTTTTTAATAAAACAATCCTGTCACTTTTAAAGTAGTCTCCATTAGACTTAATGCATTCATCAAATCTGTGATTCCAGTCTTGGAAAGATTTTTCAAACTCTTCTGTTTGGATGGCTGACAGCACCTTCCTCATTTTTTCCTTCACCTCTTCTATGTTGTCAAATCACTGTCCTTTCAAGTCCCTTTTCATTTGAGGAAACAAAAGAAGTCCACAGAGTGAGGTCAGGTGAGTAAGGTGTGTGGGGCAAGAGAGGCATGCTGTTTTTTGCCCAAAACTGGCACACTGAGAGGGCTGTGTGAACAAATGCATTATTGTGGTGGCAAAACCAATCCCCCTGTCTGCCACAAATCAGGGATTTTTTGTCACACATTATTACACACTCTTTTCAGAACCTCTAAATAGAAAGCTTGATTAACAATCTGACTTGGTGGAATGAACTCCAAATGCACTATCCCCCTCACACCACAAAAACAAATAAACATCCTTTTTGGGGGCGTACCCCCTCATATAATCCAGTTTCTCTGGTAATTTGCTCAACAAACAGATTGAATAAAGATGGTGAGAGGATGCAACCCTGACACACACCTTCCTAGTTTAAATCATGCAGGATTCCCTTGTTCTGTTTGCACAACTGCTTCTTGATGCATGTACAAGTTCTGAAGGAGCACAATGCAGTGTTTGGAATTCCCATTCTTCTCAATGTGATCCACAGATCGTTATGATCCACACAGTCAGGTGCCTTGGCACAGTCAATAAAACACAAGTAAGCATCTTCCTGGTATTCTCTGCTTTGAGCCAAGATCCAGCTCACATCAGCAATGGTATTCCTTGTACCATGTTGTGTTAGTTCAGGTAGACTGCAAAAACAAATTCATAGACACTCACATGTGTATAAGAAAGAGTTTTATATAAAGAGTAATTGTACATTAAGAAAATATCCCAGACCAGTCCAGATCAAGTCTAGAAGTCCACTATTAGCCCATATGTCCGATGCCAATCTATAAAGTCTTCTTCAGACTCATGAAACACAAGCAATGACGTGGAATGCAGGAAGCTCACAGGCCAGTGGGTGGGAAGTCTTGTGGATCCAGTGGCAGTGTAAGCATCTCAGTGCTTGCAGGGGTCTCTACATGGCTCCTCCAGCTCCAAGGCCTCTGGCTGCATGAGGGCAGCTTCATGTGGTTCAGAAATGTCTTTCAGAGAGTGAGTGAGTGTCCGGCCTCCAGCAAGCTATTTATCTCCTTAGCACCTCCAAATGAGGTCATCAAGCTATGACCTGACTGACAGGTAAACTCCACCCCTTCACTCATAATCCTCTCAAATTGACACTTTCATACAACTCTTTAGCCATATATAATTTTCAAACAATAAAATCATATCTGTACCAAACAGGATCAAACTAAACTGCAGACAATTCAATATGTGCCACCCTCATTTAAGCATAACATTCTATAAGTGAACAACACAATAACATCCTACGCCTAACAATTGCAGTTCAGTAACATCTGCACCTTAATCCTGTAATCCTATGAGTATATTCCCCCACCTATGAGAGTTTGTAAACTAACCACTTCATGCCTTTATCCTCCCCATTTTGGGCATCCAATTTCTACACTGCCCATTTATATCCACCCAGTGCTCTGCGGAGACAATCATCATCTGACGTGAAGAACCTTCATTCCAGTTGGAATCTTGTGAAATCCACATCCATAAACAAAGTCAAATCAGGACAGGCCACCCATAAAGCCTGCAGCAACATGCACCAGTTCCCAGTCTCAAAAACCTTCTCCTCATCTGGTCAGGTTCTGGTCAGCTCAGTGTGGGCTGCCTCACTTAGCCTCACCAGGGTGTCCATTGGTCACCGCGCCTTTAGACCTCAGGCTTGTCACAAATTCTCAACAAGCCTAGCCCCTTGTGGTAAGTCATGAACTTCAGACCAATCTGTTCTTCTCCTCTAGTTCCTGTAAACCACGTCCATGGGTGTCTGTGGCCAGACTCAACCCATGTCTTTATTGCTGCATTTCTCCCACTTCTACTCAACAAGTGGATCCAGGTGGTCACCTAGCAAGCATTTAAGCCTGTCACAGGCTCCCTTTAATGTTCAATTCTAGAGAGGAGTTTTCTTCATGGTTGCAGACTTCTTCCAGCTTCTGACAAAAACCACTAGTACAAAATTCAAAAAGCTAAAGAGTTCCTTTTTCTTCAATCTGTCAACAGTCCCCAGTCAAGTCTCTTAGAATGCAAATGTCCTGAGTACTCCAAAGCAGTGGCTGGGGCTTATCTTTTCAGAGTCTTCTTTGCAGGCACATCCTAAATCCATTTAAAGATCAAATTTTAATGGCTCAAGGCAAGTGGGCTTACAAGCTCTCTATTTACATACTTCCCAATAATAATTTCTATAAATCCTTATATCAACAATAATAATCAGAAGAAATCAGTATAAGCAAAGTAGAATCAGATACTAAATTCTTAAAACTGTCATGTTCAATCCTTATTTAGTTTATCCTAATCCTTATCTATTCTACTGATAGAAAAATATGGGATTAGACTTCTGAGAGCATTAAACCAGAGTCTGGCTTTCTATTAGCCATTTTGACCTTCTGCCAGCCATTTTTTACTCAGCAGCTCTGAGAAATTCAAGGGGCGATTTTGCCACTTGAGCTTGAGATTCACATTTATCACAATCATTTTTACCATTTCAGACAGGATTAACCAAAGACAATTTCTAGGAATCAAAACTTTAAATAGTCAAGTAAACGTATCTGACCTCTGGCTAGCCCAAGAAGAAAAACTACCATGAGGGGAAGGAAGGTCCACAAACATCCACTCTCCATCTTTATGATTTGTTTCTCTGGTACCCTGAACTCTGGTAGCCCCCTGGCAATGTGCTGCTGCAACCTCTGTTGGGTTATCTTCAGCAAAATTTAATTCATCTGTGATAGCTATGATACTGTTTTATAGTTTGGTCACCTTTCTTTGGAGCGAGTCAGATATGGATCTCTTTCTGTCAGTTGGTCCAGTAGCTGTCTTCCAAATTTCTTGGGACGGAGGGCTAAACCCTTTCAGTGCTTCATTAACTTGTTGGAACATTTCAAGTGATATTCCATCAATTCCCAGAGTCTTGTTTTTGGCTAATGCTTTTAGGGCAGCTTGAAGAGCTTCTTACTTCAGCATCGTTCGTTCTTGCTAAAATGCTACCTCTTGAAATGGCGGAATGTTAACTAGTGCTTTTTGGTACAGGGACTCTGTGGGTTCTTTATATCTTCTTTGGATGCTTCCTGCATCGTTCAATATTTTTGTCATAGGATCTTTCATTATAGCAACTTGAGGCTTGCATTTTTTTCTGGAATTCTTTCAGTTTAAGATATGCTGAGCATGTTCTTCATTTTTGGTATTCTAACTCTAGATTGTTTCACATTTCATTATAGTATTTGACTGTTTCTTTTTGAGCTGCCCTTTGAAAAATTTCTATTCAGTTCTTTGACTTCATCTTTTGTCCATGTGCATTAGATACTCTATGATTAGGAGCAAGTTTCAGAGTGTCTCTGACATCCACTTTGATCTTGTCTTTATTTCCTGGCTTCTTAATGATCTTTCACTTTCTTCCTGAATGATGTTCTTGAAGTCCTCTCACAGGTCATCAAAACCTTTATCATTGGTGTTCCATTCAGAGCACCTGCTCTTGACATGTTCTTGATATTCAAATGAGGTAGACTCAAGGTATTTTGGCTTTCATGGACTTGGTTTAATTTTCTTCAACTTTAACCTGAAATTACATATGAGCATTTGATGATCTGTTTCACAATCAGCCCCTGACCTGGTTTTATCTGTGGCTACTGAGCTTCTCCATCAACTTTTTCCACAGATGTAGTTAATTTGATCTCTGTGTAGTCTGTCTGGAGAAATTCATATGTATAGTTGCCTGTCATGTTGTTGTAAAAAGGAATTTGCTAGGAGCAAGTTGTTGGTCTTTCAAAATCCTATCATGTGACCTATAGTTTCATTTTTTTTCTGCCTAGTCGGTATTTCCCAACTATTTTGCATTCCAATCACCAATAATTATCAATACATCACATCTTGATTGCATATTTGATCAATTTGTGACTGAAGTCATTAGTAGAATTCTTCAATTTCTTCTTCATAAACTTTGGTGGTTGGTTCATAAATTTGAATAACAATTGTGTTGATTAGATTTCCTAGAAGACACATAAACTTAATTCTATCACAGACAGCATTGTATTTCAAGACTGATGCTGAAATTTCCCTTGTGACTATGAATGCCACACCAGCCCTCTTGATTGTGTTATTTCTGGCATTCAGAATTGGAAGAAGACAAGCAATCTTTAATTTAAAAAATGACACAATTTTGCTTGTTGAAAACCAAGAGGACTCTTGAAACTTTTTTGAAACTGATTAAGTTTAAGACTACCGCCTTCAGTAGGCACTACAATTCATTTTTTCTAAACAAAAATCCTCACAACTAGACCAAGAAGCAACATTATGATCAAGAGACAAAAGATTGATATTGTTAAGGATATCATTTTACTTAGATCAATACCCACAGAAGTGGCAGTCATGCAATCAAATGCATTGGGAAAATTTGCTGCAAAAGATCTCTTGAAAGTGTTAGAATTCAAAGATGCCACCTTAGGATAAAGGCATGCTTGACCAAGCCATTGCAATTTCAATCCCCTCGTACGCATGCATAAGCCAGACAATTAAGATGAAAAGCTAAAGAATTAATGCCTTTAAGTTCCTCTGCTATGAAAGAATAAGAATTATACTACAGACTGCCATGAGAACAAACCTGTGTGGGAAGTAGTCAGAATGCTTGTTAGAAACAGTGATGGAGATACTTCAGTTCACCTATTTTGGCCATGTTATTGGGAATGAACAAGACATCATGCTTGGTAAAGTCGAGGCTCAATGAAAAGTGGAAAATCCTCAACAAAGTGGGTTGACACATCAGCGACAACAATGGGTTCAGATACAGCAATGATGCCATAATGGCAGAGGGTTGGGCAGTGTCTTGATCTGTTGCATATATAATCTCTGTGAGTTTGGACTGACTTGATGATACTAAACAGCAACATTAACAAGACCATAGACAACAACATTAACAAGACCAATCCTTCAGTTTTCTTATTTTTTCCCTCTCTGACTTTTCATCTCTTAAAATTTTAATAAGCTTTTTGTATAAGAATATATTTAGATTTACAGAAAATTTGTAAAGAGAGTTCCTATATATGCCTCTCCCCCTTTTATGATTATCATCTTTAGTATATGTATATACTCTTTACATATAGTATATGTATATATAGTAATCAAGATTTTCTGCCTTTTAACCCAATGTCCTTTTCTCTTTCAGAATTCCATTCACTATATGTGATAGGTTGTGTGTCAATTTGACTGTGCCAGTATTTTCAGTGGTTTGGCATTTGAAGCTTAGTAATATCTCATGATGTGACCTAACACCATGTAGTTAAACCACAATAGAATCTTATGTGAGGAGCCAAGCAGTTGCAAGAAGATTAGGGTGTAGTGCAACCCCTTTACTCAGATCATTGACCTGATGCTATTAAAATAAGTGTCCTCTCAGGTGTGACCAATTTCCTATGTACACCATAGGAACACTTGCTTTATTTTCTGCTGTGTCTTGAGCTTATTATATCTGGTGTGTTAATCTCTGGTTCTTTGAATTTCAAAGGCTTGCCATAGTGTCTGTAGGTCCTAGGAGCAACCAGTGATCTGTCATCTCACCTGCTGACCTTGGAGACATCTACCTCTCCAGTCATAAGCCTGACCTATTGACTTTGGATTCATCTACCCCTGCAGCCACCAGCCTGGGGGGTTTCCAGAAGATCTTGGGTTCATCTGCTCCCAAAGCTACACAAGTGAGAAGAAGCATCTAGCTTGGCATCTTATCAACAGACTAAGACCTGAACTGGACTTGGCTGCTTCCATAACTGTGTGAACCATTTTCTTGACGTCTATATATCTCTCTAACACACACACACACACACACACACATACACACACACACACACACCCCATTGGCTTTGCTGTTCTAGATAACTTAGCCTAACACATCATACTACATTATATTTGGTTGTCCTATCTCATTTTGTTCCTCTTCATTATGTCAACTTCTTAGCCTCGTTTTGGGTAATCTTGACATTTTAAAGAGGTACTGGTAAGATATTTTGTAGCCAGTTCTTCTATCGAAATTTTTCTGTTGTTTTTCTCATGATTAAAACTCCAAACTCACTGCCATCAAGCCTATTCTAGTATGTAGCTACCCCATAGGGCAGAAGATAACTGCTCCTGTAGATTTCCAAAACTGTAACTCTTTAAAAAAATTTTTTAAGATAATTTTATCGGGGACTCTTACAGCTCTTATAAAGCATATTTGTACATGTTGCCATCATCATTTTCTAAACATTTACTTTTTATTTCAGCTTTTGGTATCAGTTCCTCTCCCCTCCCCCTGTGACCCCTTTGATAAATGATAAATTATTATGATTTTCAGGTCTTACATCAACCCCTGTCTCCCTTCACCCACCTTTCTGTTTTTCCTCTCCCTCAAGGGGTAGGGAGTGGGGTTATGTGTCAATCATTGTGATTCCTCCTTCCTCCCCTACTCTCTCTATCTCCCTGCTATCCTCCTGGTAACGTTACTCCCATTTCAGTTCCTGAGGGGGTCTTCTGACCTGGATTCCGTGTGTTGTAACTCTTATCTGTAGCAGGTACATGCTCCTGTCTAGCCAGAACTGAAAGGCAGGACTAGGGCCATAATAGTGGGGGGTGAGGAAGCCTCAAAGAACTAGAGAATATTATGTGTTTCATCAGTGCTATACTGCACCCTGGTTGAACCATCTCTTCCTTGTGACCCTTCGGTGAAAAGATGTTCTATTGGGTCTCTGCTCTGACCCCCTGAGTTCTCAGAACTGTGTTTTTTGTTTGTTTGTTTGTTTGTGGTCTTCTGATGCCTGTTACTTGATCCTGTCAACCCCTCATGATCACACAGGCTGGTGATTCTTGGACAATTTCAATCTTTTCTTAGTTTATCATGATGTCTCTTATTGGTACAATTGTGAGAATTTTAGCCTTAGCTTACTTTACACTGAATTATAATCCATACTGAAGGCTGTGTTCTTTTATCTTCATCAGTTAATGCTTCATGTCCTCTTCCCTTTCAGTAAGCAAGGTTGTGTCGTGTCACTATTGCAGGTTGATAATAGGTCTTCCTGAAACCCTAATCCTGAGTTCACTTAAAGAATGAAGAGGAAATGCAGCAGGTTTATGAATATTTCTCGCATGAATATTTCTGCCTCTTTGAGTTTTCTATTCTTATAAAGAGTTACAATTTCAGAAACCCACAGGAGCATTTCTACACTTTCCTATAAGGTTGCTATGAGTTGGAATTGACTCAATGACACTTAGTTGAGTTGTTTTAAAGAAAACTGCTTTGGTTATAAAAATACTAATATTATTATAGTGATACGATATCTTCGAATCAATAAAATGTTAATAATTGGAGCTAAGGTCCAGATGGCAAACTAGGTTGATATAGTATCCAGAAGCTCTACAACAAAGTCCTTAGAAAGCAAGCAAAACAGATATGCATGTCAATCCTGGAACCCAGAACTTCAAAGGAATGGATAAAGAAGTAGATCAAATGCTGATTAAAAGAACAGCTGGAATAAAACCAACAAACAAGGCAGCATATAGGGTGGTAAATTGTCAAGGAATGATCGCAAGCACAATTCTGATCAAGGTGGTTGTGGTTTTGTACTGTCGAATCCATTCTGTTTCATAGCAATCCTATGTGCCTCAGAACAAAACACTGTCTGGTCCTGTACCATCCTCACAATTGTTCTTATGTTTGAGCCCATTGTTACAGGAACCAGATAATTGACTCTGTTCATCCAGACCTGCACTGGCATGTACATCAGTAACTAGCAACCAGTGAGCTGTCATCCCCAATCCCTACCCTGCACAACTACTCAGTGACCCAAGGTGTAGTCCTCCGTCTCCCTGATCACACATCTGTCAGTCAAATTACCCTCCAATATACAAGCAACAGATTAATGCAATAAAAGAACAATATCTAAAGAACAACAGACAACTTCAAATCTCTCTCTCTCTCTCACACACACACACACACACACACACACGATAACTCAAACAACTGACCAAAATAGAGGGCCATATAATATTGCAAAGGAAAAAATACTATTGAAACTACCTGATAAGGAATTCTAAGATTTAATTCCTTTCTTAACCAATAGATTAAGAGAGAGTGCAGACAAAACAAAAACAGCATGAAAACAATAGATAAAACAAAAGAAAGCGCAAGAAAACCTGAGAAGAATTCAAGAAAACAGCACAAAAACAAATTAGCAAAAGAATGGAAAATTAAAAATCATGCAAAAGTGGCAAATAGATATCCAGATTTCTAATAAAATTTTAGAAATAGATAACACATTGAAGGTCTCTTAATACCAATCTATTTAGAAGACCAGTCAGAGAAAATAACAAAAGAAGATGACCACAAATTATTTGGAAAGTAACTAATAACTATTTGGTAAGTATCTTATATGTGATCAGAATTCCAGGACAAGAAAAGCTAGACAAGGGTAGAAACAAGCATTGAGTAAATTGTTGAAGTTTCATTGGAATAAGACTCTGCTAATATCATGAAATATGAGAAGATATACATTTAAGAAACTCAACAAATCTGAAACAGAATAGACTCCAAAAGAAAAGAAAATTACCAAGCATATCAATATCAAACTTCTCAAAACCAAGGACAATGAAAGAATCCCAAAACCAGCTCATGAAAATATATAAATGACCTATAAAGGAGAATCAAAAAACCTAAGTTCATAGGTGTATTATGTTAGACAGATTTCTCTAGAGAAACAAAACCAGGACACTTATAATTTTATATCTATCTATCTATCTATCTATCTATCTATCTATCTATCTATCAAGATAGATATATACAGCATGAAGGAATAGAACAGCTAATTAGTCCACACAGCAGTACAGAGGGCTCACTTCAACTAACTTCTGTGAAACAATTAATATCCTGGAAGTCCTTCAACTCATGAGGTCTGCTGGGTCCAAGATCAAAGAAGCAGACAGCTGAGTCTTCTGTAATGCAATGCAGGCAGTCTGGCCACAGGTAGCAAAGAGCAGGGCCAGTCACCAACAGTCAGCCAGATGACAGGATTCAACAGTCCCACGTTCAAGCAATGTATATACCAGCAGCATGGCGAAGCAGGTGTCGAAGGAACCTCAAGCTCTAGTGACACAATCCATGGGTTGGGTGTCCCATAGGTAGTGTAACTTGCAAGTGGAGGCAGAGAACTAGCTAAGGTAGCTGGCTGTACATTGGTCCAATCACCAGAAAGCAAGGGAGAGAAAAGCGGGGCTTGCCAAACCATTTATCTCTTTGCCTTCCAATCAATAGTGACCTTATTAATCCAATATGTTCTTTTTGGCCAGGTTTGCACAATAGATCTACCTATCAAAGTCTGCCTCTTGCCAACTTGGCACCTGGACACAGTTCTTTAACCATATATGATTTTCAGACATTAATGAAATCACAATGATACCTAACACCAAATATCTGTTATATATATAAATGAAAACATACCAAATCTAAGTGTATCTGGTACATCATACATGAACAAAAAAGATATTCAATAAGTCCATATAAAGAAAATACACCAACAATCACAAACCTTGCTTTTACAATTGATCACGTGATCATAACTGATAGGTAGAACTACCTTCTTCTACTACCAATTCTGTATTACCTTTCCCCCCCGACCAGCACCTCAGCTACTGTGGTTGTTTGCCTGGTGGGGTGACCAACACCTTCATTCCTGAGGGTCTGAGTCATTAGACATTTTGTCAGGATTGGGTTGCTGTAGTTTATCATTTATTTTAATCACCAGGCATGGTAGTACTAAGAGTTGGCCTATGGGATCTCCTGGATTCCAGACGTATTCTTCTTTATCTTCATTATGTAGCACCAGTCCAATTTCTCCTAGGTAATCAGAATCAATCACACCATTCAGTACAGTGACACCCTTCCTGAGCTGGTGATCCAAAGGCATGAGAAGCCCAAAGTGACCAGGGGCATTCTCAGGTGCCAGTTCAGTAGAATCCCTGCTGGGTTTCCAGATGGGAGAGCTCCTTCTTTTGGGACCAGGACCTCTAGGGCTCAAATGCATAGGGTTGCTGGGACAAGAAGCAAAAATGCTCCAAGTGGAACATTAGGAGTAATTGTGAGTGATGCCACGTCAGCTTCCACCCCTTGGTTCCTGGACCCATGAATCATGGCTATTGGAGACATAGCACCATATATTGGCTGCTGGTTTAGAGCATATACAGCCTCCTGGAGAACAATATTGCCCCAGCCCCACAAGTTGTTGCCACCTAGTTGGCACTGTAATTGTGTCTTTAGGAGTCCATTTCATCGTTCTATCAAGCCGGCAGCTTCAGGATGATGAGGAACATGATAGGACCAATAGGTCATGGGCCCATTGCCACATTGCATTTGCTGGGAAGTGAGTTCCTTGATCTGAATCAATGTTATGTGGGATGCCATGCCGGTGGATGACGCATTCTGGAAGTCCACAAATGGTAGTTTTGGCAGAAACATTATATGCAGGGAAGGCAAATCCATATTCAGAGAAGGTGTCTATTCCGGTAAGAACAAAACATTGCCCCCCTCCATGACTAATATATATATTAGTCATGGAGGGGGGCAATGTGTGTGTGTGTGTGTGTGTGTGTGTGTGTATATATATATATATAAAACTTCACCCAAAAATAGCCAATAAACTTTTCTTTTGTGGTTGTTTTAGTTCTTTCTTTCTTAATCATTTTATTGGGGGGCGCTTATAAATCTTATAACAATCCATCATTCAATTGTATTAAGCACACTTGTATATATGTTTCCATCAACATTTCCAAAACATTTTCTTTCTACTTGAGCCCTTGGTATCAGCTCCTCTTTTTGCTCCCTCCCTCCCTGACCTTCCCACCCTTGTGAATCCTTCAATTATATATTACTGTTGTTATTTTGTGTCTTACACTCTCCATGGGTGAAGGGAGACAATGGACAGAGAATGTTCTCCAGAATAGACCACATGTTAGGCCACAAAGCCAGTCTCAGTAAACTTAAAAATACCAAACACTACAAAGCTTCTTCTCACATCACAATGCCATAAAATTAGATACCAACAACAAGAAGATTGAGGGAGGGGCGCGGAAATCAAATACATGGAAAAAATAACATTCTGTATAAAACGTACTGAGTGGTAGGAGAGCTAAAAATAAAGTTAAGTTTTATGAATAAAATAATAGTGAAACATAACCTCTGATAATCTCTGGAAACAGAAGACTCAGGGTTCAGAGGACAACTGAAAGCAATAAACACACATCAAAAAACAGAAGGGAAAAAGCAGTACCTTAACTGAACACCTCCGAGAATTAGACTAGAAAGAGAAGAGGCAAATTATATGTGTCAGAGAAGAAGCATGTGATCCCACAGCAGCACAGACTGATGTAAGAAGTTGAATAACAGACCTCTATGAAAGCCCAGAGGAAATGGATAAATTTCTTGAAACATACTACCTAACCAAACTAGCATTCTAAGGCAGAAAAATTCAACAGACACACCACAAAGAAGATCTTGAGCAGGCCATTTATAAACCCAACTAAAAAGAAGTCCTCGTCCAGAAGTCCTCTGTGGCATAATTTACCAGCTCTTAGGAGAGATGCTGAGGCCAAGTCTGCTCTACTCCAGAACAGAGACATGGAGGAAATACTACTGAACCCATTCTATGAAGCAAAGGGCCATGATAGCAATATTAGATAAAGACACCACTCAGAGTGAAAATTAGAGCTCACATCCCTGAGGAACTTAAAACTCAAAAGCCAAACTCATTGCCAGTGAGTCTATTCTGACTTATGGAGACTGTAAGGGTGGGGAGGACTGCCTCTGTGGGGTCCTGAGACTGTAAGTTTATTGGCGTAGAACTCCTCATCTTTTTTTTTTCAATGCCCAACTTTCACATGCTTATGTGGCAACTGAAAATACCATGGCTTGGAGCACGTCCACCTTAATCCTCAAAGTGACATCCTTGCTCTCGAACGCTTTAAAGAGGTCTTGTGCAACAAGTTTGCCCATTATAATATGTCATTTGATTTCTTGAGTGCTACTTCTATGAGCATTGATTATGGATTCAAGCAAGATGCGATCCTTGACAATGACAATCATCTGTCTGCGTACAATGATGTTATCTGTTGGTCCAAGTGTGAGGGCATTTGTTGTTTTCTTTATGTTCAGGTGCATACTACAGCCCTTGATCTTCATCAGCCAAGAACTTCAAGTCCTCTTTGCTTTCAGCAAGCAAGGTTGTGCCATCTGCATATAACAGGTTGGTAATAGGCCTTCCTTCAGTCCTGATGCTTACTTGTGATGGTGTTTACTTGTGTTTTATTGACTACACAAAGGCATTCAACTGTATGGATGAGAACAAATGATGGATCACATTGATCAGAACGGGGATTTGAGAACACTTCTCTGTATTCACGTGGAACCTGCACACAGTGCAGGCGGTCATTCGAACAGCCCGATGCAGGACTGGGTGGCTTCAAATGAGGAAAGGTGTGCTCAGAGCTGTAGCCTTTCACCACATTTGCTCAATTCAACCTGTACACTGAGCAAATAACCCAGCACATGATTTAGAGACGTAAAATATTCCCAATCCAGATTCCATCATTATTCTTTAAAGATATGGAAAAAATAACCCCAAACTCATCACCAATTTATTATAGAAAGGCTAGAGACCCTGGATAAGCAAAGAATTGCTACAGAAAAAAAGTAGGAGGCCTCACACTTCCTTATCTCAAACCTGAACATATGGCCTCAAAGTCAAAACAGCCTGGTACTAGGGAAAGACAGGAAGCTTCAGGAAATGGGTTTGCCCCCCAAAGGTCCACCAATAAAAACTAGCTGAGCCCATGAGGAAAAAGATCTCCCAAAATGATCAAGCACATGGTAGAAGGCTATGGGAAAAGACATGCACAGTAAGGCCCAGCTATGTCCCATGCGTGCACATTTACACATGCTCACTCAAAGCATGGGCATGCGTGGTAGGGACCAGTTACATCACATGTCACATGCATCCTTGAGGACATCCACTAAGAACCCACCCATGCCCAAACCACGCCCTCTGAATGGATGGAGGAGAGCAACGGGCGGGGCAGACGGGCGCACAAGGAGGAGGCAGAGCCCTACACGTTCTTTTTCTAGCTGCTTCCCCTTTCTCTGAAGCCAGCCTGTTCTGGTTGGTGAGAGTGTGCTACCAAAACCTTGGCTTTAACTCACAAACGCTCACTTTTACTTACTGTTGTGCTTCTTCCCTGTGACCTCTTTTAGCACAAAGAAGCAACAACTTAAGATAAGCATCTCCTAACAACGCTGGCACAATGACAGACACAGACCACTGGAGCAGAAGTGAAGACTCAGAAGAAACAAGTCCATGCACCTGTGGACATCGGATCTTTGATGATGGACTGAGAATCACGAAACAGGGAAGAGATAGTCTCTGTAGCACACAGTGCAGGTAAACTGGATATTCATTTGCAGAGAAAGGAAATCGGAATCATGTGTTTCACCACATACAAAAATAGATCCAAGATGGGCCAAAGACCTAAATGTAAAGCCAGAAACCCTAAAGATTATCGAAGAAAATATAAGAGAAAACTTAAGGGCTTAAATACCCTACCAAACATAACTAAAAAATGCACAAAAGCAGAAGACAAGCTAGATGAATGTTTGTTCCAACCCGTAAGAGCCCACGTCCGACAGAAGCAAGCAGTCCGGTCTTGAGCACTGCTCACAGTTGGGTGACGGCCAAGGCAATCTACAGTAAGAAGTAGGTCAGCCCCAAATGGTCAAGGCAAAGGAAGAGCCTGGGAGGCACACGAGAGTTCCAGGCAGCAAAGGTAAACACTCTTCCATATCCTGTCCTGCAGTAACCGTCATAAACCACCATTATCTGCAAATGGACATGCGGACAGACATGCAAGGTGATGAGGACCAGGAAAGCCAATGTCTCTACACACACAACATAGATTTGACAGAGGATATTTCCACAGCCAGACTTACAGAGGCTGCACATATCTCCATGAGTATAATAAGACATATAGATGACAGAGTGATGAAAACTTCTTAGCCATAACCAAACATCTTGAGAGAATGACTCGCCAGGCTTGGAGGCACAGGTCCATAGTCTTGGGGGACATCAACAGCAAAACAGAAATCCCAAGCAACACCCCCCCACTCCCAAACCAAACTCACTGCCATTGAGTCTAGTCCTTCTCACAGTGCCCTCTAGGACAGGGTAGAACTGTGCCTGTGGGTTTCTAAGACTGTGACCGTTTGTGGGAGTAGAAAGTCCCGTCTCTTGCCCATGGAGTAGCTGTTGTCTGAGCTGTTGGCCTTGTGGCTAGCATCCCAATGTGTAACCCACTGTGCTATCAGGGCTTCCTGGGGACATCAATGCTCCAGCAACATGGAGTTCACAAGGACAGTGTCTGTGTCCAGCTTTGGAAAGAAGGGACTGGGGGTTAAAAAGCGTATAGGCTTATAGCTACCATGCTTGCTCTCTACCTGTCCAGAACAAACAGCCATATAGAAACTCAAAGACACAAGAGAGGATGAATGGACCACTCTTGGACCCCAGTTTCCATGATCCTCAGAGAAGGACTAGGTGGTGGCTAGTTCGTCTATATCACTGCTCTGAAAGGGAGCCCAGTAGGAAGTCTGGATAGAATGGAAGAAAAACGTGGAACAGAACTCAAAATCATAGAACGATCAGGCTTACTGGCCTGATACAGGCTTATGGTACCTCTAAGACCGTTGCCCCTTACACACCCTCAGGTCTGAAATCAAACTCACCCTTGAGGCTCAACTTTCTAGGCTTAAATGGTGAACATCACCAGAGGAGGTTCTGCTTAGAACAATCAACCATTACAGATCAAAAGGGCAGCATCTGCCCAGAGATAAAGCGTAGAAGCCAGGAAGGGAGAAGAAAGAAGGACAAATGGGTATGCTAAACACAGAGAGGAACTGGGAGGAGTGCTCTTATTTGTGGGGATTGTAACCACTTCCAGGAGTCAAGATTAATAGTTGAATGGAAAATCAATTAATAGTTGAATGCTCTGTAAACTTTCACCCAAAGCACAACAAAAGTTTGTCTAGTCTTCCCCCCAACAGTTTTATTGGCTGATAATTCACATATCATGCAATGCAAGAGTTCAATCACATCCAGAAGAGGTGTGTAGTCATCACCACAGTCAATATTAGAACATTTTCTTCTTTCTTGTGCTCTTTGTTATTAGTTCTCCATTTCCTCCCAACCTCCCCTGCCATACCCCAAAGCAACCATTAATCCAGTTACTGTCTTTCTAGATTTGCCTATCCTGGATTTCCTATACAGAAAGACATTAAAACAACAACAGCAGCAGCAACAACAACAACAACAACAAAACCAGGAATAACAATGTAAAACAGATGAAAACATCAAGCAGAAAATGTTAAAAACTAGAGCAAATCTAGAGGGATCAAATGACAAGGTGCTAAATTTTAATCTAATTGCATCTGCAACCATCCACTTTCTGAAGAATTCTTCACATTATCAGGGCTGTTCACATCCCTGGTCCATGGTGAGAGAGGATTCCTCAATGGCTTGATGTCCAGGCGCTTCCCCTCTTTTTTTTTTTAAATGGTAATAGCTTTGAAATGGGTCAAAAGGGAGATCAAATGATAAGCTATTACATTTTGACCTAAGGATGCCTACCTGCCAAATTGACTTTACAATGGGCCCTTAACTCTGATTGGAGGGGATTCACTAATTTTCCAATTCACGGTTGCAGGCTAAATTCATGTGTGGACACTCTCAATGGATTTTGGGGCTTCTATCATCAACCATATGTTTGTTTGGTTGTTTTTAAATGTTAAAATTACCCACTGTCATTGAGTCGATTCTGACTCATGTGGATCCTACAGGATCCAGTAGAACTGTCCCCTTGGGTTTCTGAGACTGTAAATCTTTATTGGAGCACAAAAACCTCATTTTTCCCCCCATGGGAAATGTAATGGAGGTTGTAATCACTGACCTTGCAGTTAGCACCTGGATGTGTGGTCCACTATACCACCAGGGCTCCTTTTAAAATGTTCATAATTATCAAATACATTTATAGTCTCAAATTTTTCATTTTGCTGGTCAGTAAAAATTTAGGACCATCAGTTTAACACTGGACCCTGGAGCAGAAAGAATTTTGTATCCTGCGAGTGGCAATCCCTCCTATTGTGATAGGGACCCAGTGAGCATCTTCATGGTGGGTCCTTGGGGCTGCCCATGCACAGAGACACAGAGTGAGCGGGAGCTGAGGTGGGCTGACCTTGCTCTTAGCCCTTATCTCTGGCAGCCCTCACAGAACTTTTGGCCAAGAAAAACTTTCTGAGACCCCGCAGGGCTCTCTGATGGTTATACAGCTCGTTTGCTATTGGCTGCTATCCTACAAGTTGGTGGTTCAACCTGTAGAGTAGCGTTCAACCTTTAGGCTTGGTGACCCATTTCCATGAAGATTATAACTTAGAAAACCGTATGAGCAGTTCTATGTTGTAACCCAGGAGGCCAACTCACTCACTCACTCACTCACTCACTCACTCACTCACTCACTCACTCACTGTCATTCGGTCAATCCCAAGTCATAGTAACCCTATAAAGTAGGGTAGAACTGCCCTTGTGTGTTATTTTTTAGAGGAACAGAAAGTCTTATTTAAGTCCCTTAAAGGAGCTGATGTGTTCAAACTGCTGGCCTTGAGGTTGGCAGCTCAACATGTAACCAACTCAGCCATTTGAGTTCCTGAATGGGAATCAAATTGAGGAGCAAAAGGGTTTGGGTTTATTTGCTTGTTTGTTTTTCAGAGGACTTATCTAATCCACGTTTCTCAAAACACTGTCACTGAGTTGGTTTTGAGTTATAGTGACCCTGTAAGGCAGGGTAGAGCTGCCTCAGTGGTTTTCCAAGAATATAATTCTTTATGGGAATAGAAAGGCTCTTCTCTCTTGCAAAGTGACTAGTGGTTTTGAACTATCATCCTAGTGGTTAGCAGACCAACATGTAACCACGCTGCCACCAGGGCTCCTTCTGCTGAGCAAGCAACCTCAAACTGCTGTTTGTGTTAGCTTAGGTGAATTATGGAACAAAGACTTTCCACTCCTTGACAGATTCAGATATTTGAGCTACTATATTTAAAACAAACAAATAGGCAAGCAATTTATTCATGTCAGGATTTGTTTGGTTATTTTGTTTTTGTTTGAAAGGGTGGTAACCAGTATTGGAAGGGAGGTGGTAGGAAGAAGGAAACTCACTACTTGATAACGGTAATGATTGAAAAATTCAATGAACGCAACTAATGTGGATTTGTCCACATGAGGAATGTTGAGGAGACAAATGATTTGCTACATATATATTCACCCCAATAAAAAAAAACTGCTAGCTAAATTATAGTTTCGTGTCTCTAGGATTAATTGATGAAACCTCTCCCCAATTAACTAGCACCAACTTCGAATTTGCATTATTGGTGCCTTTTCAGAATCCAATGGCACTTAAAAAAAAAGAAGAAGAAGAAAAAGGAAAGTGCTCAATAGTTCATTTCAACTTCACCCAAAGGTCCTTCAAGCAGGACCGTCGTTTTTGGCTCAGGGCATATGCTTTAGGCTATCTCCAGAGAGCTTTTTCCTCCCCGCTGGTAGAAACCCTGCTTTGAGGAGTCTATTCAGGCCCCTTCACATTTGCATGTCTATCAGGGGTCTTTCACAGCCCAATGGCCCCAACAAGTCCTTTCCAATGGCTGCATTGTTCTCCGGAACCACCCCAAACCAGAGCCCCGGCTTCCTCAGCCTGGTCCCGCCAAGTGAGGATGAAACACCTGTTCTTTTTCTGGGCTGTCTAAAATCTTTGCGCACTTCAGGAGGCTCACCTTGTGGCTTGCAGGGATGCCTGTTTGTGGGGCAACATGTGGATTTCCCTTTGGGGAGATCATCAAGAGCCACTTCGATGCCTTCGAGCTTCCTCTGTAGTGCTTCCTCTCCACTTGGCCACAAACAGCCTGCGCAGTATTTGCTTTTCTCTCCCTGTGTATAAACTTAAAATGCTCCCCGAATTAAAGTCTGTACGAACATGAAGTGATCACATTGGCAATATAGTAAAGCCAGCATTTTAGGAATTCCTCCATGTTATTCCAACAAACCCACTTACCACAGAGTTGAACACGATTGTAGGTAGCACCACACAGGTTTAGATAGGGTTTAGCTCATCTATAAGTCTATGAAGTGCTCTTGCATCTCTTGCATACATTAATTTGATACTTACACCGACCCGAAAGTAAGGCAGGTTAGTAATATTTCCAGGTCTCGAATGAATTAGCATTTCTGTAATTGATGACTTACCTAAAGACATTCAATTATGATATGTGGAAGTAGGGCAAGAACCCAGACTTCACACCTTCCTTTGTGTTGCCCTTTCCTCCCTGTCCCCTGCTTGTGGACAACTTCCTAAATAAGGTACAATCATTTTATAATAATCAAACACCATGCTTACTGAGTTAAAATATCACACAATTGCTTAGAAAGCAAGACATAAAATCCAGCTAACACAGTAATTGCCTACTAACTGACATGTGCACATAGTTTAAACTTGCTTATCTTCTCGGAGTTCGATGAAGTTATGTGTTTAACACTTTTATGTTGCTGCTCTTCAGGCAATTTCACTTGACAACTGAGGAACTTTATTTACTGTTTTCCAGAAGGGCGGCACGTTTGAATTTGGACAATCATCTCTGGGTATCTGTATATATTGTATGTAGCTACTCTGTACTTCATAGACTACCTCATTATCCAAATTTTCACATTGACGACAGTAGTAAACACGCTCCCCTCTATCTACTTTGTACATTGAATAGTCCCATCTGGCAGTATCGGATGCTGAGGTGTAAGACGGACGGCTAGCAGGCTGGGATGGCTATAGGCATGCACCCGCTTAGCAGCTGTGTGGTGATGAGACTTGGCAGCTGTGTCATGATGCAGTCATCCTCCATTTTTGCACAACATAGGTTGTTTTTTGGGTGTTTTTTTTGCACAAAGATCTGGTCTTTGCCAACTAACCATGTGATGAGCGAGGCAAGGGTGTATAAAATATTTACCTGATTGAATCTCCAAGGAGAAACTGTCATTTTGGATGTTTTGCAGGGATAGCTAGATAGAGCTCAAAGGAGTAGTGTGTATGAGAAGAAATGTAAAGCCCTGACCACGCAAACACATGTGGCATAATAGGCATGCAGGCTGAGACCCTCGGGCCTCCTGGCATCTCTGGGAGCCTCGGCTAGCACGAGGAATGGTGGCACAGTGTTTGGCGGTATTTTGTCTGGGATACCCTTCCCTTTTCTCCCTTCTGCTTGGAAGGATTTTCTTGGCAGACTTGTAGTCTGTGAATTCACCATAGTGCCACAGGGAGCGCTGGTTCAGTGCTCCGCTGGTCACTGAACGGTTGGTGACTTGAACCCCTTGAGTGGTTCCACGGGAGAAAGACTTGGCAATTTGCTCCCCGGTGGCTCACAGCCTGGGGGACCCTGAGTCACTCCTGTGCTGTCACAGTCACTACAAGACACACAACAGCAGGCCTTAGCACTCCTCCGAATTGCTGAGAGCGAGACTGACGGTGGGAAGGAAAACTGGGACTAAGTAAAGACAGGAGCGAAAAGTCCCCAAGTCTGCTGGGAAGAGCATGTTTCTGTTCCACAGAGTGGGCTAAGCCCGCAAGGCCTCCTTGAGAAAGGCTCCTAAACCCCATGTAGGGCCGCAGATGGGCCTGGACTCAGTGCAGCACAGAATGCTCACTCAGCTCGCGGCTGCTTCTGCCCGCCTTTCTTTGGGAATGTCCAGCAGTGAGGGCAGCCGTGTCCCCGTGGTGCTTCCCAAGGAGCAAGCAGAGGAGGTTGCCAGACATGAAAGGTTAAACACTGGTGTCAATAAAGTGAAGGCGATTTGGGGGGAGGTGGAGTAGGTCAACAGGGGAATTGGGGAAAAGGTGGGGGAGGTGAGAACCTTGACATGCCTGTCCCAGGGTTGAGAGAAAACAGACTGCCCATTCCTCCTCGTCCTCCTGAAACTGCAACCTGGAATTGTGTGGCTGTGGCTGCATGTCACTCTTCGGCCTCCCCTGGCTTTGTGGCGTGACGTGGCCTTCAGTGATGTACTCAGGACGTTGCACACAGGACCTCTGCAAAAGCGGTCTTATAAAACCACCCCAACCTTGCCTAGACTTTAGCTGCTTCAGAAACACAAATCACAAGCATCGGTTAACATATAACCCGTGGTTACAAACCAATGCCCATAAAAACTTTGTTAAAAATTTTGAAGTACAATGTGATTAAACTATTGAATGTATGATGCATGAATTATATGCCAATAAAACCGTTGAAAAAATTAAATAAGTAAGTGAAAACATTTTGAGGCATATGCAATGTTTTGTATTAGCAAATGGGTGCTGCTTGTTGACGTGGGACAATCACATGTAATTGTTGTATTACATAAGGAAGATCTTTCAGTGTATCTGAAAGTGTTGCATATTTTTTCATGCATAGAAAGTACAGTATACCATGTATACTAACGCCAACATTTGCCTGACGTCAATTGCACTTGAGCTGGACCGAACTTTCTGACAAACAGATTGGACTGAAATACAGACTCTGGAGTGGAAAGAGTTCATACCCTACAGATTACCTGTACTATTTTTGGAATTGCCATAAAGACGGGGACATATTTTTCATATGGCCCTCATGGTCACCAAACTTCCTGTGGTAAAGTGGGAGGGGGGTGGAGGAGTAAGCTTCGAGTAAATCAGAATGAAATCTGAGAACAGTAGAGAATAAACCAAGGGCTCAAATGAACCCCTTTGAGAACACGGGGTTACCGGAAAGCCTCTCTCTCTCTCCTGAGAACATTTCAAAACAATTTGGGGAATTGTTAATACATTTGGCGTAGGTGTGAAGCATCTCCCAGTGACTGGGCCGAGTGGATGTCTGTAGTGTTTGTTAAGAAAGAAAGAAAAGCCGTATTCCTCCCCCAGTCTCACATCCCCCTTAGGACTCTTCCTAGCGTGGAGGAGCAGCCCTGGCCTAGCCCTGGCCGGCCTTTCACGCTGGCTGCCAGGAAGCTTGCTCCGAGGAGTTCTGCCATCTCAGAGAGCCGGAGAAGCATCCACCATGCACTCGCGGAGGCCTGGAGGCTGCGGCACCCACAAGCAGGGACTGAGTCTACTTGCTGGCTATTGATAGATTGATTGGTCAGCTTTGCCCGGGTTTCTGGACTGAACCCAAGATTCTCCCTCCCCACTTTGCCTTTTTTATCTATAAAGTAGAAAAAGAGAGGATTTCTCCCTTTGAGAACCCAGTACTATAAAAAACAACTCACTACCACTGAGTTGACTCAGAGCAACCCTCTGTGACAGGGAAGAAGGACCCCTTTGGGCTTCTGCGAGTGTACCTTTTATTGTTAGCACAAAGCCTTGTCTTTCTCCAGAGGACCGGTGAGTGGTTTAGAACTGCTGACTTAGTAGTTAGCAGCCGAGCATGTAACGTAACCACTTCACCACCAGAGCGCCTTAAGTGGTTGATCTCTCTCCCACAGTGATGGGCTCAGTTCCTGTCCTGAAGAGTGGCTAAGTGTCCCACTTGGTCTCTTTTTTCCCCCTGACCAGTAAGCCTTATCTTTGTAATGGTTTTATTGGGATGACCATGAAGTAACTTGCGCTCAATAGGGAAAAGCGAGCGAGCGAGCAAGCCGAAAAAATATAAAACGTGGGGGGGGGGAGGGGGAGGGACGTAGAGAAAGGACTGGAAAGAAAATGGTAGCGAGGAAAGAGAGGGACAAAGAGAGAAAAGAGGAGGCAGGGCAAAGGAGGTGATAGCAGTGACGAGGCATGACAAAGGGCAGACTGACAAGTGGTCAGGGTGAGCCTGTCCATCTCTACTGCATCTGCGTCTGGGGAGACTGGGTGAGATTGGACTTGAAAACCTTCGGGGATCTGTTTTCCTGGGCAGTCTGGGGAAAGCATTGCGTGGCCTGGGCAATGTGTAAAACATGCTTGGGGTACCGGTTCCTGGGATAGGAGGGAGGGAAAGGAACCTTCTGTAGACGTTGAAAGTCAGGATTCCAGCCTCAGGCTTGTTCTGGGAATCCCGAGAGACCAGTTTGCAGAGGGTGGTGGGCGGGGGTGGGGGGCAGGTTCTCACAACTGGAAGAATTTCTATGTGTCTAAAGTGGGATAAAAAAGGTATCAATGTCTATGAAATCATGTCTCTAAAATTTAAAACATGACAGTTACCATTGTCAAAGGGCAAGGTATAGCCAGAATGTTCCTTAACATTGAACATGGCATGACTACCTCTTGCCTACTTTGGACATGCTATCCGGAGGGATTAGTTCCTGGGGAAGGACATTGTGCTTGGTAAAGTGGAGGGGAGATGAAAGTGAGGAAGACTCAGGAGGTGATGGGCTGACGCAGTGACGCACCAATGGGCCAGGGAGGGGACTCAGCAAACCCAATGCTGGTGGGATTCAGCACAAGTAGTACTTGATTATTTTTTTTTTTTGCGTTCAAAGAACCGGTTGTGAAAATGGCAGCTGCAATCAAGGTTGTCTCTAAGGCGGGCGGTTGGGCTGTCGCCCAATGTGGAAAGCACAAATTTATCTTCTCAACTCTTTATTAATGTTCATCTGCGCAAGCATGTTCTAAGCACTCGTAGTAATATTCATTCTGTCCATAGGTATAAAAAATTAGAACTATGCTTGTAATATTTATTTATTCATTTTATAAAACTCATTGTTGATGAAATACATTTTTGTTCCTTGCATTTGTTGCTTCTTTAAACAAACATAGAACATAGAGAGAAATGCCAAACAACCAGAGGATGACAAGCTGTCATTTGTTTCAGCTTCGTGTCATGCCACAAGCTCCCTTAGGACTTTGAGTGAGCTATACAATTCTCACAAGTGTTCAAAGAGCTAAAAATACTGTCAGAGCCACTGCTGAAAGGGGTTTTACAAAGATGAACGTCATATGTTCAGGGAAGAGAAGTCATCTACCTGTAGCTAATATCAAGCACAGTGACTATTGTCTACCTCTAAAGGAATGGGATCCAGCTCCTACTGCGACAAGATTGTTATGGATAAATCACACAGCTGATGATGCTCGATTAGAAGTGAAGAGTATTACAAATGAGGACACCAATCAAGAAGCAATATGGAAATATCTTAAGTAACAATTTTGTTGTTTTTTGCCAGGTATCATTTAATTATTTTATTAACATTTTAGAACTCTTATACAACAAGATCTAGTTGTTTGTTTTCAATACCATTTCATTGGGAGCTAATACAGATGTCATATCATTTCGTCATTTGATCACATCAAGCAGTATCGTACAGTTGCTACCACCGTTTCAAAGCACTCTCTTCATGAACTCCTTGGTATCAGCCCCCTTTATTCCCCCCACGCGATTCCCCCAGAAACTCTTATGCCACTTGCTCTCTATATAACAGTGGTTCTTAACTTTCCTAATGCCTTTAATACACGTTCTCATGTGGTGGTGAGCCCCCCAACCATAAAATTTTTTTCCTTGCTACTTCACCACTGTCATTTTGCTACTGTTATGAATTGGGAGACCCCTGTGAAAAGGTCGCTTGACCCCAAAGGGTCGCGGTGACCCACAGGTTGAGAACCGCTGCTCTAGAGAGTCATCACTCCTAAGTTTCATATACCGAAAGACAGAAAAACAGGTAACAACAATTCAAGAAGGCTACCCTCAATGACAAAATACATCAGAGATAAACCCCAATATGAGAGAAAAAAACAATCCACAGAATACCTTGAAAACCAGACCAGGCCCAACATGCATCAGAGGGGGGAAATCAACTGACAAGGCAGTAACTGGTCCTGTGCGGCTTATCATTTTGATCTCCTCTAGTCATCTCTCGAATGCACTGTCTGGCAACCAGTTTATTCCCATCCCTCCATTACCGAGCGAGGAAGACCACTGGAGGCTCCTTTCCTGTGTAGATCCTATAAATGTACCCACACAAGATCGAGTTTTGTATTTCTTTTTTTATTGTTCCTACTTAAGTATTAACTGGATGACGTAATAAACCACCTTTCAATATATATTTGTAATCATTAAAAATGGCCATTCGGGCAGCGAACCAGTTGTTCAATTATTTGAACCCCCACACGGCTATGGGCTCACCCGGCACGACAATTTCAAGGACGGGAAAGACAGCAGCCGCAGTCTGCTAAGCTTATAAGTCGGACTCATAAGCTATGAAGCAGGACCCAGTGGATGCGAACGACAACGTATGGCAAGATAAAAAACCAAAATCAGTGTGAAACTGTCATGGTGGAAAGTCAAAACCTACCGCTACCAGGTTGGAGCCGTGTGTCCCTACTCCCTCCAGCTCCCGAGTTGAAGACGTACAGATGTTCGCCACTCTCAGCTCGTGGCTCCTCAGTGAATTCCGAGAAGGGGTGCTGTTCACCCTGCGCCCCCGTGCTGCCTTATAATCACCTGATATGAGAAATCCCAAATGGATCCGCGAAGCTTCATCACAGGCTGACTCTTGGAGAGAGTAATCAAATAGAGATAAGGCTGGAAAATCATTGGATGGGTAGACTACCTTTAGGCCTCTGTGACTCAGTCACAGACATGGTATACCCTCAAAGTGGGGAGGTCCCTGTCTTCTCATGGGGTGGTGGGGAGGATCCTGGTCCCCCCTCCCAACACTTCTCCCCCCTCTCACAGCTGGGAGGTCTTTATCTCCTTACAGTGGGGGTGGAGGTAGGGAGCTCTTTGTCCGCTCACCATGGGAGCTCCTGGCTCTGACATGGGATCTAACTGCCACAGGTTTGAGTTTTGAAGGTGACTCTATGGGTCGCCTTCAGGGACCATTGGTTCTTTTCTCTGATTTTTTAAAGTGAGGACTCTGAAGGACCCCTGAAGGGGAACTTCTCTCAGGGCAGGGTGCCATGGCAGGGAGGGCTTAGAAGGAGTGGGCGTCCTGTCTTTCATCTGGCTAGTGGCTGTCCGAGCGACCCTCTCACCCTCCACCAGAGCCAAGTGAAGGACAAGGAGAAACAGGGAGGCTGAGGGGCTGAGCTCAGCTCAGGAACTGCTAGAAAAATGCACGCTCCACCCCCAGGCCCTCCCCATTGTGCCCCCACTTCCCTGTCCCCTCTCACCACCCCCAACCCGCTGGTAATGCAGGGTGTAATCTTGCTTCTAAACACAGAATTACAGAAAGCCAGGGGGAAAAAAGCCCCGAAAAGAATAATTAATTTCTGCTTCCTCATGCAAATCCTCTGGCCAGTCATTTAAGGTTCAAAATAGGACCAATTCAGTTCCTCGCGCAAATTCCTAACTGAAGGCATTTAGAAAAGAAGAGAGCGGGAGAGGAGAGAAATTGAATGGATTTACTTTTCTAAGAACCAGAATTAACAAAGGTTCCATTTTCCATGGTTATGGGTCTGGCTAGACAGCCCTCACTGACAAGCTCTCCAAACACATGTGCTGGCCTGTTGAAAAGGCCGCAGTGTTGACTGACAGATAATTGAAGTGACAAATTGTTTCATTGTATTTGGCAGGGAGAGTGCTGTATTAGATAATTATGGGGAACAGAGGAGCTCTGGGGTCTCAGGTCACAAGACATGCCTGACCCTATTTTCTGAACACTCTGAATGGAGTGCCTGGTCCCAGAGGACCTGAGTGTGAGCCTTTCTCCCCCTCCCCCATTTTGGGTTGCTGTTGAGGGTTTTTTCTTCTTTCATTTCCCCCTCTGCCCCGACTCCCCTCCCCCACTCCACCCTCATGATGAAGAGCTAAGGAATACAGGGACCTCCAGAGCTGAGAGCACAGGTCCTGCTCCCACTCCACCACTGCCCTTGCCTTTTAGGAAAAACAAATTGTGGGATTTATGCGTGGTGGCAAGTTGGCAAACTCTTCCTCGCTCTGCTGCCCATGCTGGGCTGAAAGGCAGCAGGCGACTCCTAGAGGGGTCATGAACAGGAGAAGCGCAAACCCAAGTCACTATCACAGTAGACCCGAGCTCTGTGGGTCTCTAGGATTTTCAGTGGCTGCTTTTTTAAGAAGCAGACCATCCGATGAGCTAGCTTCTAAGGTGCCTCTGGATAGACTTAAACCTCTACCCTTCGGGTTAAGATCTGAGTGCTTTAACCCTTTGCATCCTTCAAGAACTCCTGGAGGGAAGGTGATGGTGACAGAAGAAGTCATGTCCATGGTTGAGGGGCCAGAGAACAAGGTTAAAGCAAGGTCTTCTGGGTGCAGCCTCGCGAGGTGAGACGATTGGGTAGCAGAACCATCACATTTGCCAGCTGAGGAGATGAATCCTGAGAAGTGGCATGAGTGTCACCCAGACTGGGAGCAGTGAAGGGGGATCCATGCTGCCTGTGACCCTCGTCATCCAGTGCCATTTCCCTGAGCAGAGTGCCTTTGGAGAGGAAATGATAAACCGTTTATCTCAGTGTCAAATGCAGACAGTGTTCTCTTCTGCCTTCATGACACCCTCCTGCTGTCCAAGAAATGGAAGTGTCTTCACAATAAACTCCCTGCACAGGGTGGACTTTCCCTGTGGCACAGTGGACATGAGAGAGTAAAGCCTCTAACACGAGCCCTTCCTCACTGATGCCCCGAAGAGGTGCAGCAGGGCGTCTGGAGCAGGTCTGAAGAGCTGGGTATAAATTATATTCTGCTCATTCTTATGGGAATGAGCCCTGGTGCAATATGCCAGGTCACCAGTTCGAAATCACCCGCCTTGGGAAAAAGATGAGATTTTTCTACTCCCGTGAAGAGTCATGGTCTTGGAAACCCAGAGTAGTAGTTCTATCCTGCTCTATAGGGTCTCCATGAGTGGGAATCAATTGAATTTACTCAGTCTTACAAGTGAGGCCGATCCCTGGAAAAAGACATCAGACTTGATCCAAAGAGGAGGTCGGTGCACAAAAGGAAAGCCATTGAAATGGATTGATTGGCACGGTGGCTGCTACCATGGGTTGGACCCTAACAAGGACTGTGAGGATGGTGCAGGACTGGGCAGTATTTGTTCTGTGGCACATGCACAGTCCATAGCAGTCGGAACTGACTGAAGGTCATCTAATTACTGACTTTCAGGGGAAGGGAAGGAGCTGACCTTTCTGCTTTTGAGAGAGCCCTAGCAGACTGGCCTGTGAAGATTTTCAGTATAAACTTCATTTCATCCTTCCTGAGCTTTGATGTTTCTGAAGAGTCACTCTCCAATGGAAAGGTTTGGAAATTATGCAAGTTCACGACTCTGGGGTTTCTTTTTAAGCTGTGTTTTCAATTCCCCACTCCGCCTCTTTTTTGTTCTTTCTTTTGACAGTTTACTCTCAAAGGCACACTCAGAGAAGGACTTTGGAAGGTGGCTTGCTGCTTTCCCCCCCACCCCCCACCCCGACTTTATTTTCTTAAAGAACAAAGGTATGGTGGAAACCTGAAGGTTTCTGGAGTAGGTGTGATGCACTGAGTCCTGCGAACTTTCTCTGAAGGTTTTAAAAATCCAGTATCTTAAGAAAAAAAAAGTGTTCTCCCGTGGGTTTAAAGGAGGTCTTTTCTAGAGGAAATGCATTTTCTGGCCTTAGTTCAGGACTGATTATGCAAAGAAACCCCTTTTCGTGACCTGCAGAAACTGCTTCCCAGTTCAAAACCAGTGGCTGCCAGGTTGCCTCTGACTCACGAGGCCCTCCCACTGTCAGGGTGGATTTGTGGTCCACCGGGTGCCCCATGGCTGACTTTGGGGAAGCAAATTGCTGGGCCTTTGTTTGTAGACACCTGTGGGTGGGCTAAAACCTCTAAGCTTGCAGTGAGTAGCCAAATACATTAATCTGTCCCAACACCCAGAACGCCAAGCTTCCTAACACCAGAGTGAACTCACTGTCATTGAGTCGATGGCGGCTCACAGGGGCCCTAAGGGACAGAGTGGAACTGCCCCTGCGGGTTTCCCAGACAGCAACTCTTTACCGGAGTCGACAGCCCCTACTTTCTCACAAGGTACGGCTAGTGGTTTCGTACTGCTGACCTTTGTGTTAGTAGCCCAACGTGTAACCACTATGCTACCCGGACCCCAAAGCTTCCTAATAGAGGACATTAATGATAGGATTGGGAGCTTGAGGGCAAGGAAATCAAGTAGGTGTAGGGCAAGCAATGAATAAAATGGTTTTAACATCTTGGCGTGAGGGAAGAATATGGTACAACAATGCAGCGGAGTCTGCCGCCAGGACTGCATCAATCCCCTCCCTCCTTGCACTGCACGCTGCGCGCCTGCCCATCAGGAGGCTGAGTCAGACTCCCCGCTCCCCGTCTTTAATCTGGGCTGGCACGAACGACTTGCCCGAACAATACAATCTAACGGACCGGTTATCTGGGGATTTCTAAGACAGGGCAAAGGGTCTTTCCAGCGCCTGTCTGAATCTCTAGGAATGCTGGTGTCTTGAAATCCTCCCTCCTCGCTAGTCGCCATGCTGTGAGAAGCTCGGGAGAGACGGAGAAGCTGTGCGAGGATCCTCTGGTCAACATTCACAGCTCACCTCCGGCTGACAGTCACTTATCACTGCCAATCATGTGAGGGGGCCATCTTGGACATCCGGTCTCGTCTAGCGTTTCAGGGACTTCGGCCCTCACTTCCCACCTCCCTGGGAGACACTAAGCCCGAACTGCCAGCCAGTCAGCTCAACACACAGACACATGAGTGAGAGATAACAATTAAGTGTTGTTTTAAGCCCCTAAGCTTCCAAATGGCTAAGCCTGCAGCAATAAATAACCTGAACAGAGAATGAGGCATTTGCTCTGCACGTGGAAAGGTGCTAAAGAGAGAGGGGACTCATCAGAAGGATGGGAGGCAGATGGCCTAATCTAATGAATGTGGATGAAGGAGAGACCTAGGAGGTGACACCGAAATTCTACTCATCCAAAAGGCCCTGCTCAGAAACTGACATGCCACTGGGCCCCAGGTGCTCTGAAATTTGAGAGCGGGATCCAGTCTCTTGTATGATTTTGAGTTTTCTGCCGCTCAGTCCAGGACCTGCTACTGGGGTCCTTTCCAGAGCAGTTGATAATATGCTAGTTGGGCACCAACTCCTCCTTCTGGTCTCAGGATGTGGAGAGAAATATTTGCATGGTACACTGATCTACTGGACTGATTGTGTTCTTATGTCCTTTGATTTTTAATCACTCTTCTTTCCTCTGGATAGGAAGAGACCAATGGATATGATATGTTCGAGCTCCTGCCCAGGAAGGGGTGGTACACCTAGGTAGGCGTTACATCTAGGCCAGGTGAATTTGATTCAGCCAATGGGGTCGATCAGTATCTTTGACCACGCCTCCAAACAGGGTTGGAACAGGAGTGGGGCCCTGAAAAGCCAGAGGTTTTGCTCTCTGGCTCTCTCTCCCAGCGACTGCCACACAGTGCGGCTCAGCCAGGCTGCAGTCCCAGAGCTGCCCCGAAACCGTGCCCCGGACTCTGTATAGTTGTGTTCCATTTGCCGTAAAATCTGAAACTGCTTCTAACTTTCATAAAACTCACTTGGATCACAAGCCAGGCTTCAGAGTGAATCCTTTCTCCCACGAAGCCAAGGACTGAGGTATGTCTCTCCCACGAGAGAGATCTAACAGTTTCACCTTAGCTAGCTGCTCATGAGCTTTTAAGACCCCAATAGCTGCTTACCCAACTAGGATGCAGACCACTGTCTTTATGAACTGTGTTATGCCAATTTACCTGCTGGTCCCCAAAACGATGGTCCTGATGCCCCAGGCCCAGTGACTCATTCCCTCAAGGTACTCGGTTATGTCTTGGAAGTGCCCATAGCTTTGTCTTCTGTATGCTCCACCAAATCTATGGACATATTTGTAGCTAAGGTAATATACATATACAGATACCTTCTGTCAAACACACAGATATTTAGGGATAGATTCCTACTCTTCTCCCTCCCACACCTGTTCGGCCTACATGTCTATCTTAGAGTCTACTCACAGATCACCACTATTGCAGAGTTCTGTACAGCACATGTGTGGTGCCTTTACTTCTTGCAAACTTCCCAGTGTTTTTCCTGCCTTTATCCTTTTTAGCCAAGCTTCCTCTTGCTGTTTGCTACCCTTGTCCCCCTCGAGCCTGCTTTCACTCAAGCTAACACATGTCTACTGCTCCCTGTCTTCCCCTTCCAACCTGGTAACCATCAAATAATATTGCCTTTTTTCCCCTAGTGTGAAACATTTTCTTGATTTTTTAAAATAATAATAATCTTCCCCAGATCTGCCTGTCTGTGATGACACAGCATAGTGTCCTCCAGTGTTGTGAGCTGTCTTGCACTGCGTGGTTCTTCTTTACCATTGCATAGTATTCCATTATGTGAATGAGCCCATCTTTATCCATTCTTCCACTGATTAGCATTTAGGTTGTTTCCACCTTTTTGTTATTGTGAACAGTGCTGTGATAAACATGGGTGTGCATCTATCTATCTATTCATGTCTTGGCTCTTAGAGGGATTATTGGATCCAATGGTATTTCCATCCCAACTTTTGGGTGACATATCACTATCCAAAGTGGTCGCACCATTAGACTGTAACACCAGCAGTGTGTGAGGGACCTACTCTCTCTGTGCATCCTGGCAAGCACTCGCTATTTTCTGTGTTTTTAACATTTGCTTTGAATGGGCATCTTATTTCCTGCTTTCTTTTTCCGGTTAGTTCATCTCATTTCATTCTGTGGCATAGGCTCTCCCTCAGGATGACCTCTTGGGGCTCATGATCCAGCTTTTGCTTCTCCTAAGTCTCTTGTTTGGAGTTGGGCTCTGCATGTGCATGGAGCCTCTTGCAATGCGGGGAGCAGACACAGCCTCCTGCGGGCGCAGCCCTGCCCACTAGGCTCCAGTGTAGGCATTGGGCTCCTGGTGTGAGGAAGGCGGGTTATGTGCACTCCATCCCCTGTTCATGGTCTTTTCTGAAAGAACAGCAGGGAGTAGATGAATTTTCCTTGAGCAAACGCAGAAAGAAAAATTCAGATTTGACAGGGAAGTAAGTTAGAGAGTTGTCCTTCTTGCAGGAGGTGTTCCTTTAAATCACCACTAGTGGATTTGAATATAATTGGATTGAAAGAGGGGGGGAAGGCGGGGTAGAAAGGGGGAATGGATCTACATATCACCTCCTCCCTCAGGGATGGACAACAGAAAAGTGGGTGAAGGGAGACGTCGGACAGTGTAAGATATGACAAAATAACAATTTATAAATTATTAAGGGTTTGTGAGGGAGGGGGGAATGAGGAGAAAAATGAGGAGTTGATATCAAGGGCACAAGTAGAAAGCAAGCGTTTTGAGAATGATGATGGCAACAAACGTACAAATGTGCTTGACACGATGGATGGATGTGTGGATTGTGATAAGAGTTGCATGAGCCCCCAACAAATTGATTAAAAAAAAAAATAATAACCAGAGTAGCTTTTCTTCAGGTCGTCTCCACTGTGTCAAGTGAGCGTGATAGATGTTTATTGGAAAGGATCTAGCAGGATGGGTTTCAGCCTAAAGATAAAGTCCTTGATTGACTTCTCACAGAAGGAGACATTGTTTTTAACCCTTCTGAAATTAAAAACAAACAGCAAAAGAGGTGTGCAAACCCAGGGCCCCACAATCATCTCATGCCACCAAGTCTTTTTTAATAAAAAGAACCTTTGTGTGCCCAGTGGCGTGAACCAAATGAAGATTTTCAAATGAGAAGAGCAGGCGGGGAAAACAATATAAAAACAAACAAAACGAAGGCTCTAGCAGGCTTACACAAAGTTTGCTATTTAAAAACAGCATCTGAAGAGGTGGCTTTCTTTGTCATATCCCAGCCCTAGACAGGTAGATGCACCACCTTAGATCTCAGGGATGGGAGAGCAAAGAGCTGCGTAGATATGGAAAGACATTTGCATCCTAGGTTTTAAACTTCTGCCTCCACTCAATCCCTCCTGTCGAAAACAACAGACACAGACAGCAGGAAACACCGATGACCCGGTTGGGAGGAAATCACAATTTCTGCCCCTAGAGTGGAGGGGAGTTAGATTCCCTTCAATTCCTATTTACTGAGTGTCTACTATGTGCCCGGAAAGGGGTTAGAGTCTGAAGATGAGGGGAGAAGTTATGCAGTTTCTGCTCCCAAGAAAAATGGCAGTGGCAGTGTTTGCAGAAGAGCAGACAGGCTGGCATATGGTAGGTAAAAGCCCAGGAAACTTAGTACTTCCCAACTCTCTTGAAAAGACCTGCCCATGAGCAGTTCATCTCTGTGTGGTGCCTCTGGCCTCCACACAGAGGGGGTATCACTGCTCTGTGCATGTGGGTGGGGAGATGCTGAGCTTGCGGGCAAGTATTGCCCATCTTTCCCAGCACATCTGCTAGAGCTTTCATTTCCTTCAGGGTCTCCCCCCTTTTTCTCCCTCTCCCTACTGTCCGTCTAGCACAAATAATAATTAGTGAAGTCCCTTGCCCACTATCGAAATAAAATACAGCCAGAGAACTAAAGTACAGCCAGTCCATTGAGAGCCGGCTGAAGCCGGGTAAGAGCAATAATTCAAACCAGATGAACGGTATGGCAAACACTGTGGGCTCAGTATCCCAGGCTGACCCGACCTTTGAAACTTGCTGAAAGTTATCCTTGAAATTCCCCAGAACTCCTTGAATAACTTCTGTAAAAGGCTTATTTATCACAAAGTCATAAATAATATTTGCTAGGTATTTGCTCCATCTATCTAGAAAATGAATTAGGCTAGAAGACATGGACTGGGTGACTTGAGTGTGGGGTGGGGGTGGGGTGAGCAGGGGGTTGGGAGGAGACTGCTCAGAGTTCCAAAATGGAATAACGGAGACACGGCCGCTTTCTGTCTTCCGTAGGGTAGAGCTGCTCCGGGAATTCTCTTCAACACAAAGGTTTTTAATTTCATTGCTTCTACACAGGGGTGGCTGTAGATGGCTGTCAGGAGACATAGCCTGGGTAAATAATTTGTGTGATACTTTTCCAATCTCCAAGTTGTTTCTGGGCAAGAATCCCAGAGTACCTGCCCAAAGACCTTTAGATACTCCATGAATGCCTCTTGAGAAGGCTGCAGTCTCGATCCATCTATTCTTTCACTTAGCCATTCCTTCAACAAATCTATCTAAAGCCATTGTTTGGTTCTCTCTCTCTCTGAATCTAAATATGTATAGGACTTAGCTACATTACTCAAGAAAACGTATTTTCAGCAGAGAGGCAGAACAATACACAAGTAGAAAGAGATCAACATCTTAACACAGGTATAGAAACAGAACTATCGGGATTCAGAAGATGGTTTGATGGTTTCCAGCTGGTGTGTGTGTGTGTGGTAAATGGTGGGAGGGGGCAGGGTAGTGGATGAGAATCCTTTACACGGCCACATCTAAGCAAAATCTTGAAGGCTGGGTAGGATTTGGCATGACAGGGGTGAGTCCTTCCAGGTTCAAAGGAGTGGGTCAGAAGCAGATATATGAGGGGACTTAAAAAATGAAATTAAAAGATAATAGATGTTTTCCACACACTTTTTGAAGCTCCCTTATATGGTATGTAAAGGGCCTGGTCCATAATAGGCTATTAATTTTTAAAAGGAGTAGACAGCCTAGGAACTAAGGTCCAAAGACTCCAACAACAGCCTAGATAAAATGTAAAGAAGATGTGTGTGCTTAGGACCTACAAGATAAGAACCCACAATCAGCGAGCCCTCACCATGGGGAATAGAAGTTGGCAACTAATTGTGTGCGTGCTGGGAGCGGGATGAGGAAGGGAGATGAAGGACTTCTCAAACAATCATTAAAGATGTTTTGAAAAAAGTTATATGAGTATAGATAACATAATACTTCCCAGTTCCACGTCTTTCTTTCTTTTTAAAATTCCATTCACTTTTATTTCCATTCTCCCGGGAACTTTATAAAGACCACTCACTTGTACAATGCCAGACCAGCTGTGAGACTTGTGCACATGTGAAGAGAGGCTTCACGTGAGGCTTGTGGAAAGAGTTGAGTCTAGAGCCATGATGGATGAGCACAGAATGTCTACTAAGTTATCCTTCCCCCTCTCCCCCCCACCCCCGAGCTGTCGCTGTGTAGAGAAGTGTGCGTTGTTCCATAGGCCTTTGATGCTGAGCCCTTGAAAATACAGTGCTTACATTCCTAACAAAAATTTGGTCATCTGACACTCTGATCTGGGGTACATGCGTGGATCTGGATATTCTCTGGACTCCACTTGAATCAGGCCTTTATCGCGTGCCACTTGAGGTACGTGAGGTGTTTCTCTGATTGGGAAGGTAAGTTTGATAACTGTAGAGATATTCTAAAGCCTCTGGTGTATCAGGAAATGCCACTCCCCACAACTCTGTTGATTCCGTTAGGTCCAGTGTTTTTCCTCCGTATTGTACACTGCTGACTCCTGCTGTAGATGTGACATTTTTAGGTACATCAAAGGGAGACAGCGATGCTCATGAGCGCTTGGCAAATTATTAGATTGTATATATCTATTTTTTTGTTTGTGTTCTTGTTTGTTTTTTTTAATCGTTTTATTGGGGCCTCATACAACTCTTATCACAAGCCATACATACATCATTTGTGTAAAGCACACTTGTACATTCATTGTCCTCATCATTCTCAAAACATTTGCTCTCCACTTAAGCCCCTGCCATCAGGTCCTCATTTTTCCCTCTCCTTTCCCACTCCCCCCTCCCTCATGAACCCTTGATAATTTATAAATTATTATTTTGTCATCTTTCCCTGTCCGAGGTTCACCCACTTTCCTGTTGTCTGTCCCCCAGGGAGGAGGTGCCATGTAGATCCTTGTAATCAGGTCCCCCTTTCCAACCCACACTCCCTCAATGTTCCCAGTATCGCCACTCACACCACTGGTCCTGAAGGGATCATCTGTCCCGGATTCCCTGTGTTTCTGGTTCCTATCTGTACCAGTGTCCATCCTCTGGTCTAGCCAGACTTGCAAGATAGAATTGGGATCATGATAGTGGGGGTGGGGGAGGGAAGCATTTAGGAACTAGAGGAAAGTTGTATTTTTCATCGTTGTTACACTGTACCCTGTCTGGTTCGTCTCCTCCCCGAGACCCTTCTGCAAGGGGATCTCCAGAGTTCCACATCTTTCATGTGTATAATCAAGGGACACCAGTTACACCCATCTTGATGTGTGAGCATCACCACCATCAAGCAACAACGAACATTTTTTTCTTAGAAATAAATTTGTATGTCACAAATAATCCAAGTGTCTTTCAGTTTTACTTTGCATAAGTTTGTTTCCACTCAGACCCAAGTTTATATCTGATGGGCAAGAAATCTGGAAGGGTTTTTTGGTCTCTCCTAATGTATGTTACTTTGACTTCTATTTTGTCACATTGTTACTCTTGCTTTCATTTGACTTCTGTTAGCTTGATACGCTTTTCCATCATCTGATTTTCAGTATGTGTGTCCTTATAGCTAAAGGTTGTTTCTTCAAGCACCCATTCAAGGCTCATGCTTTCTTATCCATTCTGGTAGTCTTTTGTCTCTAAACTTGTTAGATAGTTCATTTAGATTCAGTGTTGTTATTGATCAGTATGGCTTTACTGCTGCCATTTTGTTACATGTTTTTTTTATGATGATTCTTTTTATAGATTTTCTGGTTAATACTTTCTTTGCTTTTTTGGTTTTAATCTTTGTACTTAACATGCTTATATTATTTTCCTCTTTTTGTTTTGTTGAGCCTTTACCTTGTTCTTTGAGGATTATAGGTTTTTATTTTTTTTTCCAAACTGAAGACGGTTTGTCTTTTGCAAACAATGAGCTATCTTCCCCATTTGACTAATAACTCTTTACTCTGTTCTCTCTCTCTCTTTATGTGTTTGTGTGTGTGTGTGTGTGCATTTGCCATTGTCTTCACTGTGGAAATGTTATCTAGGATTCTTTATTTTGGTTCATACAGTTGTTTCACTTTGTGTATTACTTAAGTAGAATGTTTTCTCTATAATAATGCCTTTTATGGTAATTTTCATTTGCTGGCTTTCATTGTTGTTGATTCTCTGCCCCCAAAATTCTTTTTGGTATTTTTTGTCAGGGTGGTCTTGTTTTTACAAATTTCTTTAGCTTTTACATATCTGAAAATGATTTATTTCTCCCTCATATGTGAAGGATAATTTTGCTGGGTATAGGATCCTTAAGGAGTCCTGTGGTGTAGTGGTTACTCTCTGGGCTGCTAACTGCAAGGCCGGCAGTTGGAAACCACGAGCTGCTCCTCTGAAGAAAGAGGAGGGTTTCTACTCCCATAAAGAGGGTCAGTCTCAGAAACCCTCAAGGACAGTTCTACCCTGTCCTACAAGGTCACTATGAGTTGGCATCAACTCGATGGCAGTGAGTTCAGGTGCAAGTTCATAGGATTCTTGGTTGGCAGTTTTTTACTTTCAAAATTTTGAATATATCAATCCATTGTCTTCTTCCCAACCTGGTAGGTCAGTCTTTATATGTGATTGTTCTTTTTTTCCCCATGCTGCTTTCAGAATTGCTTCCTTTTATTTGATGTTAGAAATTTCTACTATACTGATGATTTTCTGTTTGGAACTCTTTGGGATTGTTGAATAGACATGTGGTGTTCTGTCATAATATTAGGGAAATTCTTCTTTAATATTTCATCAACTACTTTCTCTATAGTTAGTATTTCTTTTTTCTGTTCTGGGATATTTATCAAATGTAAGTTGTTTCTTTTGATGGTGTCCCATATAATTCTTAAGTTTTCTTCAGTTTTTTCCCTCTTTTTAATAGCTTGCTATTCTTGTATTATGGTCTTGTGATATTTGCCTTTGAGATCATGGATTCTTGTTTCACTCCTGTTGGGTCCGCCCGACACACTGTCCAGTTACACCACTTCAGTGTTTGTCTTTGTTATTTATGTTTGGGTTGTTGAGTTATTTATAATTTATTTTACCATATTGCTCTTGTAGTTCCTTCCTGAGATTCCTGTCGTGTATCGTCTTTTTATTTATTTTTCTTCTTTTTATTTTTTTCTGTATATCTATTTTTTCCCTCCAATTGCTTAAAGTAGCTGGAGGTCATCGCCCTAATCTCCCTCATGGGAGGATCCAAAGCTTTCTCCTCTGGGCTCGTATCTCTGTGCATTCCAGTTAATTGTGCTGTGTTTTCCTGTTTCCAGATGTGCACAGAAATAGACAGTTGCTTTGAAGCCACAGCATTGATATATATATATATATATATATATATATATATATATATATATATATATATATATATATATATAGTTTTTGTTTTTAATGTTTGTCACTGGGCACAAAGCAATCTCCACGCACTTACTGCAGAACCCGGATGATCAGAGGGGGTAAAGCGGATCAGCACTAGTTTACCCTCAGTAGGAGCCAAAGGCAGAAAATAATTAAATATTGCCCCCTTTCCTATTCTGATTTTGAGGCTGGCTCCTTAGTCCCCAGGGAGTGCCGGGCAATAATCAGCATCCCCAACATGTGGAGGGAGAGCAAAGACTACCTGAAACATTGTCTGCACACCCTTCTGAGCTATTCCCCCAAGCCTGTACGTCACAGCAGGGCCCATATTCTGTTGGAGCATAGGCTGACAGGAGGCAGGTGATAGCACTAGGGTCGAAGCCCGAGCCTGTGGAGAAGCACTCAATCTCTGCCCTGCTGATTCTCTTCCTTAACAGATGCTCACTTATTACTGTGCCTCCACAGCATGAGCATACTCCCCCATGCCGGTGCTCTGGGGAATTCCCACTGTAGTCCGGTTCCGAAGAGCTCCGGCTGGGCGTTGGGAACCAGTCGACAGCTGACCTAAATCTGTAATGCATCGAGCGGGCTGAGGAGCCTCTCAGCTTCAGGGCCCAGCAGTTTGTGAATTCTCCTACCCAAGGTCAGACTCACCCTTCTCCCGATGATGATGATGGGGAAGAAGTGTTAGTGATTGTGCAGAGTTAAGTCGGGGTGGGTGAGAAAGAGGGAGGTTGTCAGCTCACTACTGAAGTCCGCCTGGAATGCCCCGGAGAGGGGCGGCTCCACAGGCATCCTGAAGGGCAGCACATAATCCGTGGCTTTTGGAAGAATTCTTTGTGTCAATTCCTCCCTCTGAGATGCCTAGATGTAATTAGCAGAAGTTTCCATTCCTCAGGGGAGGTCCAGAACTCAGGCCACTGAAATCTGTCTGCTTCCTCACCCCCTACCCCCCAAAGTTCCTTTGTAGAGGGTTTCACTGAGGCTCAGATATGTGGCCATATTGGATTGCTCTAGCAATTAGCAACGTTAAGACTACTTCCTGTCTTAAGCATGTGATGCTATCAAAGCACAGAATATGAGCTTCCATGACCAGGAAGTCTGAAGAAATTGAGAAGAGAAGCCTGTTGGGAGAGAGTATTGTAAAAGGGTGTCAAAGGTATCCAAAGCTCCTGACAAATGGGAGTAAAGGTGCAGGGATGTTTGCAAACTAAAGGGGAAGGGCAGTCCAGTGAGACACTGGAGATATGGTGTGCAGGCGAAGAATAAGGAGAGGCTCAGGGGGTGTCCACATTTGGAGAGGGAGAGAGGGAGGTGGAAAGAGCTCCTGCTCCCGCCATTGCAGTAATGTCAGAGGACAGACAGAAAGGCCGCTTTGAGATCTCGAGAGGTGGCGAGTGCTGCACACAGGGCGTGGGATTCTTCAGCTCCCGCATCACAGTCAGCTCTTGTGATGATGGCGTCATTTGGGGGTACTAATGGAAGTCCTGCCTCTAGAACTTTAAAGCTGCATGGGGCTTCAGAGGTCAGACATTTCAGGGTATCAACCCGGAAAGCCAGATCTGGACCAAGTCTTCCAGCAGCTCTGAGCCTGAATGACCCTGACGTTTAGGGTCATGTGATATGGCAGTGATAGGGTAGTACTTGTTCACCTTCCCCTTGCAGAGGGTTTCAGAAAAGGGGAAGTGTTAATTAAAAAAAAATCTGGGAAGCAGTCATCTAGAACTAGCAGCTAGCATTGTGATTTTAGTGGCCAGTGCCTGGAATAAAGTAGAAGTTAAATAAATATTTGCTAAAGTGAAAATAAAGCACAGGTCTTGCAAACCTTAGCTTCTGTGACCCTGAGATCAGAAGAACTAGATGGTGCCCCACTACTACTGCTGACAGCTCTTAAAGGGATCCCAATGGGAAGCCCTGGACAGAGTGGGAGAAAAATGTGACCCAAACTCACAATCATGGAAAAATTCAGGCTTCTTGAGCTGATGGAGACTAATGGAACCCAGGGGACTCTGGCCTGTAGATAGCCTTCAGGCCTGGCACTGGCTCAGCCTTCAGCCAAAGAGTAGGCAGGCCCAAAAGGTGAACCAGGAATGTTAGACCAGGGAACTTTGCACCCCTTAGAATAATCAGCCATTCAAAGTCAAAAGGACAGCATTTGTTCAGGGATAAAACTCCTAAAGCAGGAAGGGGTAAGAAAGAAAGACAAAGGAAAGGCTGAACACAGGGAGGAATGGGGAAGAGTGCTGTCACGTGGTGGGGATTGTAGTCTGTAGCACAAAACAAACTGTGCTACATTGTTGGAACGGAAAACCAGTTCACTCTGTAAACATTCACCCAAATATAATAAAAGTTTTTCTTTTTAAAAAAGTGAGGACAGCAAATAAAGTATGATTAGGAAAAGGAGCAAAGACTGAGGACTTTAGTCTTTGGAGTGTTCATTCAGTGTCTCTCACCACATTCGTAAGCCTTTTCTCTCCTAACACTGTGCTCTTGAGTGGAGTTGCACCTTAAAGGATTGTGAGGGCTGTTATGCTTCTTCACAAAACGTCCAGAGCGCTCCCGGAAGCCTGGGAAATCTCAGGATTCCTTAGGCGCTTTGAACGTTAGAAGTACATTCACCTAATCACTCTTTTACTCACTTATTCAGTCGCTCATATTTTTGCTTTCATTGTTTGCTTGAGAATTCATTCCTTCACTCCTTCACCCACCCTTTGACCCATCCATTAAAGTTCTTATTGAACACCAATTATAAATCAGGTGTTGGAGGAAGGGAGATATTCTTGGTGCTCTTATAAGGAAAGTGTACTAATAAAAGACAGCCTGATGGCCACCGATCTGTGTCAGTCTGTTGCATCTTGCTGGCTTGTGCGTGGCTGTGAGGCTGGAAGTTCACATTGGTATTCGAACACCAGCAAGATCGCTTGTGGCGCTTCTAGACTGAGATCGGCTAAGGGAAAGGTCCGGTGCACTACTTCAGAAAATCCTTTGGGTCCCAGCAAGCTACGCACTGTGTGCTCTAGTGCTGGGTGGTGAGCCTGCTAGGCTGGGAGGCACTCAGAGTAAGTAGTGGCTGTTCTGAGCAGGGAGGGTCACAACAGAGAGATCCCGAGAGAATGAGGGGTGAGGGGGAAACCACAACAACAAATTAAACCAAATTTAATTTTTTAAAACAATTTATTGGGGCTCATACAATTCTTATCACAGTTCATACATATACATACATCAATTGTATAAAGCACATCTGTACAGTCTTTGCCCTAATCATTTTTTCTCCTCTTTTCTTTTTTTACATTTTATTAGGGACTCATACAACTCTTATCACCATCCATACATATATATATACATCAATTGTATAAAGCACATCCATACATTCCCTGCCCCAATCATTCTCAAGGCATTTGCTCTCCACTTAAGCCCCTTGCATCAGGTCCTCCTTTTTTTTCCCCCTCCATCCCCTTTCCCCCCTCCCTCATGTGCCCTTGGTAATTTATACATCGTTATTTTGTCATATCTTGCCCTATCCGGAGTCTCCCTTCCCCCCTTCTCTGCTGTCCCTCTCCCAGGGAAGAGGTCACATGTGGATCCTTGTAATCAGTTCCCCCCAAATTTAATTTTTTAAAAAGTCCAGACTTACTGGGCCTGTTTAGATTAGAGAACTCCTTGAGCTACTCTGTAAATCTGGAGCGAACCTGGTGCCCCTGGGGCCGCCACTTAGTGCAATAACAGATCCGTACATAAAATGAACACAGTTATCAGTAAACATGGGGCCCTATTAAAAATCATTATCTGTGAGACCAGAAGGGCAACAATGAACCTAAACAAAAAATGAGAAGCTAAGGGGCCAGGGAAACAAGACTACTAGAAATGGAACAACCAGAATGCAATGACCGAGAATGTTGACGCATTGTGAAAACCACGTGACAGACCTCACAAAGTACGTGTGTAGAAAACGTCGAACAGGAAGCTAATTTGCTATGTAAGCCTTCATCAATAAAGCAATACCACCTTGCTGAAAGATGTGCAACCACAGTGGACACAGCAATGGACTCAGACACACCCAGTGAGGGTACGAATGACGCAGGGCTGAACGGTGCTTTTTATTTGATGGACATGCGGCTGGGTGCCCCAAGTTGGAGCTGATTCAACTAACTCTCTAGATAGCTAACTCTTTCTGTGTCTCACTCACCAAGTTTCACGAGTCCATCAGTCCTGGGGGTAGATTGAATCCCCTCCTCTTCAATAGCTGAATGCCCTCCGGGCTGAGCCTGGCCTCTGTCAGGGCGTTGGAGGCAGTGAGTGAGACAGGCAGAGGCAGAAAGGTGCTCGTGCTGGGACTTTCTCTCTGTAGTTGCCGCCATCGGAACCCTGCGACTGCCACCACAGGAAGGGGTCTGGGTTAGCGCCTGGTAAAGAGGTCCACGTGGTTTCCTCTGTCATCTGGGCCAACCACAGCCCACCAACTGCTGGACACGCAGTAAATCCTTTTAATTTTAAAGTTGCTGGTGCTGTTTTTATAGCGGCAGCTAACTGACACAGCGCTTTATCTTCCTCTTCAGTTCCTCTTCAGTTTTGATCTTTCATCAAAAATCGTCCTTGCACCAACACATACCATACTGAAAATTTGCAGGGGCCAGTGGTAGATCTAGGTTATCATACCTTTTACTGAAAGCCATTTGCTCTCTTGCAATCTCTGGACATCAGATCAACAATAAATAGTGATCAGATTCCTCGTCATAGATAAACGTCTTGGAATGGTGAATAGTTAATGAACGCAGTTACTTGTACAAAGGCTGGCAGTTCGAATCCACCCAGCGGTGACTAGGAGGAAAGGCTTGGTGACTTATTCTGAAAATCCTATCGAACACAGCCCTACTCTACACGCACAGGATTGCCATGAGCCAGAGTTGATGTGATAGCATCTAGTCACAGGTACGACAAGACGCAGAGTGCGGGCTGTCACTGCCATTTGGTCTGATTGGAACAGACCAGGAGGATCCACTGGGCACAGAGGTGAGTATCTACGTCGAGCACTTACAGAGGCTCCCTCCCTCTTTGTGGGTGGAGGACATCCATCCTGGCCAGCTCAGGGCTTCTTCCACGGCCTATGGCCTTGAAGGGCCAGAGAGCAATCCCGCTGCAGACTGCCCCAGGAGCACTATCTTTTAGTTTCCCAGCAGGAGCCTTTAGTCCATAAGGGCAGGTTCTCAGTTACCAGGGATGAAGTTTCAGCTGGAGAGTCTGTCCTTCATTTAAACTGTAGGTTCCCAAACTTATTTGGCCTCTGTCCCCTTAAAAAATATATTTTTTTACTAAGCACCCCCCCCCCCCGCCGGCAATTAAAAAGCCACAGTCTAGGATAAAGTGTAGGCACCTGCTTTTGTACTTTCCCATTGCTCCAGTACCTCTGGGAAAGATAATGCCCACTGTGGTTAACGCTGGAGGGGACAGTTCCAGAGGGGAGAGCTGGAGTCAGTGTGGGAGCCTCTTTGTGACTCACGAGGGTGCTTGCATGAGTGAAACTTACAGGGGCAGAGAGGGACCAGCCCTGTGCAGCATGCTAAGAAGCACACGGAGAAGCACTGCAAATAAACCATCAAATCACACTGATGACGCTCAGAGAAGCTCTTGTGTTTTGCATGCTGGTTGCCTTACAGGTACTGCATGATACATCTTCCTTTTTCTTTTTTAAAAAAAAACATTTTATTAGCGACTCATACAACTCTTATCACAGTCCATTCATATACATACATCAATTGTATAAAGCACATCTGTACATTCTTTGCCCTCATCATTTTCAAAGCATTTGCTCTCCACTTAAGCCCTTTGTATTGGGTCCTCTTTTTTTACCCCTCTCTCCCCATTCCCCCTCCCTCATGAGCCCTTGATAATTTATAAATTATTATTCGGTCATATCTTGCCCTGTCCGACGTCTTTCTGTAAACCTATTCGCTTACATGCTTGCCATGCAGAGAATCAGCTCATGCACGGGTGGAGCAGGCACAGCAGCCATAGGGCACTGAAGGCTCAGTTAATGGAAGCGGGGGCACTCAGTGCACTTCAAAGCTGGGTTTGCCAAACCGTCTTACTGTGGAACACACACATACACAGTCCCCCTTCTTCTTAGGGCACTGTTGATTCCGATGTATAATTCTCACCTTCTCCGAGGGAGATCGGATTCATTCTTGATTCCATCTCAACGCACCTGTCTGAGCTCTCTAGTGCTGCTGTAACAGAAATACCATAAGGGGGTGGCTTTAACAAACAACAATGTATTTTCTCACACTTTAGGAGGCTGCATGTTCAAAGCCAGGGCATAGGCTCCAGGGGAAGGCTTTCTCTCGGGTGGCTGGTGGGTGGGTGGGTGGGTGGGGAATCTGAAAAGCTGTTCATGAAAACTTTATGGCTCACAATGGTCTGATTCCCACCTAGTCAAAACAATAACAGGGCCCAGCAGCATTTTGTTCTACTGGGCATGGTGTTACCACAGATGGGCAGCTCACTGCATCCCCTCCGCTTCTCTCTGGGCTCTCCCACCTCCATCCTTCAGACCTCAGCCCAGTCCTTCTGACAACCCTTCTGAAAACGTCTGAGTATCTGACACTCCCTGGGCTCAAATCAGTGTCTCCATCCTCTGTCATACTCCTTTGGGGCTCTGTTCTCTACCAACAGACAGTTTTGCCCAGATAAAGGAAGCCCGGCTAATCTGTTTGTTAGCTCATGTGTTACCCATAGCAGATAATGTATCTCACCAAAGCAGACACTTAACTCTTGGAAAAGGCACTTAAACCACAGCCCTCAGGAGGGGATTTCTGTTAGTACCTTGGGGACAGATGTGGATTCCCCACAGGACTAACAAATCTGCCTTCGAAGAAGTACAGCCAGGATGCTCCCTCACGCGGAGACTCTGTCTCTCCTACTTGGGACGGGCCATCGGGAGAGACCAGTCCCTAGAGAAGGACATGATGTTTGGTGAAGCGAAGGGGCCGTGACAAAGAGGAAGGTCCTCAACAAGATGGCCAGACACAATGCTGAAACAGCGGGCCCAGCATCGAACACCGGTGAGGCTGAGGCTGGAGCGGGACCGCTCAGTGTTTGGTTCGGTTGTACACAGGGGTGCTGCAAGTCAGAACTGACTCCAGGGCACCTAACAAGCACCATGTTGGGGATGACGGAGGAGCATTTGACAAGAGGAGATTTCAGTACCTCTCAGGATTTATCTGAAAGGTGGCAGGTTGGTCTCCCAGACACCGGCCTGGGAGCTAGGAGCAGTGGAATCAGAGGGCTCCAGCGTGGTCTTTTATGAGCTCCGTGTCTTCCCACTTTCTCTGTGCTTCTTTGCTTCTGTGCCTCATCTACTCTTTTTATATCTCAAAGGTTATTAGCTTAAGATGCACCTAGTGTGCCTCTGGACCTCATGATTTCTCATCCGCAAAGCCCCTTCCCGGGTGCCCTCAAATCGCCTGTGACTTGGTGTGGGGGCCCTGGTGTGTCATCTTTGAGCTGTGCTCCACGGGGTTTTCAGTAGCCGAGCTTTTGGAAGTGGAACACCAGGTCTTTCTTCCAAGGCACTCCTGGGTTAGCAGCCGACTCCCATCTGTAAACATGGGAAAATGTTTCCCTTTTGCAGGTTTGCTATAAGAAGGAGAGGGACGATGTGGGTGGGTCTCCAGGACCCCTTCGCCTGGTCTGCAGTCACAGTGCAGGATGCAGCCCTCCCCCAGGTTTCAGGGGGTGAGTGTCTTAGCTCTGGAACCAGACTCTGCAGGTCTAAATGTCAGTTCCTCCGCTGATGAGGGGGTGTCGCCTTCAAAAAGTGATGTTTGAGGCACAGGGTCCTTATCAGTAGGGATAGTCGCAGGCTGTACATCATGGAGGTGTTTTGAGGATTAACTCAGAGATTTCAGGCACTTGACGGAGTTGGCATGGTGCCCAGGGTAGAGATGACTAAAGAGGATGGACATTTGAGGGCGGGGGAGGGGGGATGGAGGTGGGAGAACAACAGGATTTTCTGGAAGGTGTCTCCTCCTTCTCACAGGTCGAGTTTTCCAAAATCAATGCTCAGCTTCTGCTCTCCGCAAGAGCTTTGATGGTGCGCGCGCCCCAGGACGTTGCTCAGAGAGTTGTAACTTTTCCGGCTCCTCCTTAGCTCCAAGCGCCATGTCCCGGGGTTGTGGCTCCCCAGTGTTCATCTCTGGAGTCACAGCCACCACCCGCAGCCTGAGGGCCTTCTTTCTCACGAATCCTCGAGGAGAAATCTCCAGGAGTAATTGCTAGGCCCCCAGGGGTGTGCAGCGAGGGGTAAGGAACCGAAACTGGCGCGTGTGCACACAGCGTGTCCAGTCGATTGGACTCGCGGGGACCCAGTGCTGCCAGGGCGGGACTGCTCCCCACACGGTGTCAGCAGTTCCCGTTTCAGAGGTAGATCACCAGGCCGGTGTTCTAAGGCTCCTCAGAGAGGACTCACACTGCCATCCTTGTTTGTTTGTTTGTTTGCGCCCCCACCACCCTCAGCCTCCGTTCCAGAGAAGGCGCGCGACGCTTTCCTGTACGTTATCTGCAGCGATCCTCGCAGCAACCTGCTGAGAGTGTGTGATCGCCATTCCCACTTTACAGCGGTTGAACCCAAGTCGGAGAAAAGCGGTGCGGCGCCTGCCAAGTGGGGCTGCAAGTAAGTGCTGGGGAAGAGGCTTGAGCAACCACCCCCTGGGCTTCAGGTTTTGAGAAGCTTGCTTTGGCAGCCACCCAATGGCAGGTGGGGAGGCTCTCATAGGACCCTGTCCTCCTGTTTCTCAACCACCAGGAAGAGGCTCATAACGACCATAGAGGACAGAGGGCTGCCCCGGTGGCTTTCTGAGGAGAGGAGTAGAAAGTCTCCTCTTTTTTCCCCAGAGCCGCTGCTGGAGTGTTAACCTCGAGGCTAGCCGCCCCGTGGACCTGGTGGCAGTGTTGTTGCTGCTGTTGTTGTTGTTAGGTGCCAGTGAGCTGGCTCCCACCCAGAGCTACTTCATGCACAACAGACGGAAACACTGCGCACTGCTGCCCCATCATCACTGTCGCCCCTACAAAGCGTGGCCCATGGCTGCGGCCCCGGGTCAGTCCATCTCCTTGCTGCCCCTCTACTTTACCGAACACGATGTCCTTCTCCAGGGACTGGTCTCTCCCGACAACATGTCCAAAGTGTGTAAGATGAAGTCTCGCCATCCTTGCCTCTAAGGAGCTTTCTGGCAGTAATTCTTCCAAGACAGATCTGTCTGTCCTTTTTGCACGGCAGTGGTTGATTTTATTTTATTTGAGTTTGAAGAAGAGGATAGAAAGCAACAGAAAATGTTGATGACCTAGAACACATTGGTGTGGGCTTTTGTGGGCACAGGCAAACAACCTGACTTGCAAACTAACCTGGGCAGGTAGATGCCCGTGTTTGCTGATCTGGGGTGGAGTTACCAGCTCTCTCTGTTAAAATTGCCACTGGAACTTCCATGTACTAAAATACCCCCTTCCTGTTTGCTCTTCGACTGTTCTTGACCATCTTTCTTTTTTTTAAAAATCATCTTATTGGGGCTCATACAACTCTTATCACAATCCATACATACATCAATTGTGTAAAGCATCCTTATACATTAATTGCCCTCATCATTCTCAAAATTCACCTTCCACTTGGGTATCTGGAATCAGCTCATTTTCCTTTTTCCCCTCCCCCTCCCTTCCCACTCCCCCTCCCTCATGAACCCTTAATTATTTGTAAATTATTATTTTATCTTATCTTACACTGCTCGGCGTCTCCCTTCACCCACTTTCCTGTTGCCCATCCCCCAGAGAGGAGGCTATATGTAGATCCCCGAGATCGGTTCCCTCTTTCTACACCCCCTTCCATCCCGGTATCGCGACTCTCACCGTTGGTCCTGAGGGGTTCATCTGCCCTAGATTCCCTGTGTTTTCAGATCCCAAATGTACTGCTGTGCATCCTCCGGTCTAACCAGGTTTGCAAGGTAGAATTGGGATCATGATAGTTGGGGGCAGGAAGTGTTTAAGAATGAGAGGAAGGTTGTGAGTTTCATTATTGCTACACTGAACCCTGAGTGACTCATCTCCTCCCCACTACCCCTCTGCAAGGGATGTCCAGTTGTCTACAAATGGGCATTGGGTCCCCATCACGTGCTCCCCTCATTCACGATGATATGATTTCCACCCCCCCCGCCTTTGTTGCTTGAAACCTGGTCCCCTTGGCCCTTCATGATCACACATGTTGGTGTGCTGCTTCCATGTGGGCTTTGTTGCTTCTGGGCTAGATGGCCACTTGTTGACCTTCAAGCCTTTAAGTCCACAGAGGCTATATCTCTCAATAGCCAGGCACCATCAGCCTTTTTCACCACACTTACTTATGCACCCATTCATCTTCAGTGTTTATGTGGGGAAGGTATTCACACAATGATGGTTTTAGTTCTTTGGTGTCTGCTACTTGATCCCTTCAACATCTCGTGTCACTTAGGCTTGTGTGCTTCTTCTCTGTGGGCTTTGTTGTTTCCGAGCTACATGGCCGCTTGTTTGCCTTCCAGCTGTTAAGACCTCAGACGCTGTATCTTTTTGATAGCCGGGCACCATTAGCTTTCTTCACCACATTTGCTTATACACACGTCTGTCTTCAGTGATCATGTTGGGAAGGTGGGTATCATGGAATGACCGTTTAGCTGGGCAAGGTGCTATTGTATTGAGGGAGTGTGCATGAGGAGGCCCAATGTCCACCTGCTATCCTACTACTGAACCTATAAATATATGCACATAGGTCTATTTCCTCCATAATCATGAATATATTTACATATGTACATGTCTGTATTTAGGCTTCTATGTATGCCCTTTGCCTCCTACTCCTTTCCTCAATTTCCTTACGCTTTCCTCCTGTCCCACTACCATGTTCGGCCTTCATTCTGGTTTCAGTAATTCCTCTCAGTTACCTTGCCCTTGGTCACTTCCTACCAGTCCTCCCATTCCCTCCCTCCACTTTGACCATGTTTCTAATGTTGGTTTGTTTTCTTGAATGATGGGTTTAAAAAAAAATTCCAGAGAGGGTACTGAGGTCTAGGGTTAAAAAAAAAATCACAGGGAAAAAAAAGAGACTTCTTGAAATGAGGGTTACAGTGAGTGGAGTTCGGGTTAACCGAAGCTTCATTGTTGAATGTGGCTTTTCTTGTTGCTTGGCCTTGGCTTGAGGCTGAGGCTTTTGTGTATCTGTGCGGCATGGAGAATTTGTCACTGCCAGGGACTCCAGTGACTTAGTGGCTGAGGGGATTGTGTGCGTGTCCAGCTGTGTGTGGTCACAGTTAGCTTCTGGGGTGTCAGAGCTGCAGGATAAAAGGAGCCCAGCAGGTTAGTCTGTCCTTGGCTGGCTTCCTGTGAGGGCAGTGGCCCTTGAAGAAGAGGATTTCACGGAGCAGGGCCACCCTGGCTCGGCCTTTGCATATTTCCCCCCAATGAGCCAGTGTGACAAATGTTGCTGAAGGGAGGTCTGCGGAGGGAGGAGGAGCGGGAGGGAATCATTCAAAAATGGGTCTGCACTTTCCCTGGCTCATCTTTAGGGGGCCAGGCTTCTGGTTGCTTCCTGAGAACCCAGGGATGGGCCTTTTGTTGTTGTTCGCTCTCTTCCTCATTCCTACGGTCTGTCTTTTGCTTCCTCCCTCCCTCCTTCCAGTCATTCACCCATCCAACCATCTATGGCGTTGTGAAAAGGTGGTGGGAGAAACATACAAGAATAGGTCCAAACCCTTTGAGAACCTCTGATCTAGGAGAGATCACACACGCGCGCGCGCGCGCGCACACACACACACACACACACACACACACAGAGGGTAGTAAAACAGCAAGGCCGCACACCAGTTGTCATCAAGTTGACTCATGGTGACCCTTGTGTGTGTGAGGAGATCTGTGGTTCTCAGTGGCCTTGATAACCCAGGCTTTCTTCTGAAGTGCTCCTGGGTACACTCCAATGGCGCCCCCATCTTCTCCCCCCCCCCCTCTCTAACTTTCTTTTTGTTTTTAAATTAATTCTTTTATTTGGAGGGCTCTTAGACATCTTATAACAATCCATCATTCAATTGCATTAAGCACACTTGTACATATGTTACCATCATCATTTTCCAATCATTGTCTTTCTACTTGAGCCCTTGGTATCAGCTCCTCTTTTTCCCTCTCTCCCCCACCCTCCCACACTCAAGAATCCTTGATCAATTATGTATTATTGTTGTTATTTTGCATGTTGCACCGTCTTTTGTCTCCCTTCACCCACATTTCTGTTATTCGTCCCTGGGAGTAGTGGCAGAGGGGGGTGGGGTCAGGTGGATTGGTCTATATCTAATCCTGTGATCAGTTTCCCCTTTCTTCCCCTCCTCTTAGGGTATCACTACTCCCACTACTGTTCCTGAGGGGTTTATATGTCCTGGATTCCATGGGTCGAGAGCTCTTATTTGTAACAATGTGCGTACTTCTGTCTAGCTGGATTTGTAAGGTAGAACTGGGTCATGACAGTGGGTGGATAGGGGGAGATAGGAAGCACTCAGGAACTAGACAAATGTGTGTTTCATCAGTGCTATATCTAGTTGAATCGCCCCTTCCTTGTGACCCTTCTGCGTGCGATGTCCAATTGTCTACAGCTGGGCTTTGGGTCTCCACTCCAACTCCTTGTTTGCATGGATATAATTGTTTATTTGGATCTTTTGATACCTGGTCCCATCAACACCTCATGATCACACAGGCTGGTGTGCTTCCATGTGGTCTTTGTTACTTTCCTGCTAGATGGCTGATTGTTTAACTTCAAGCCTTTAAGACCCCAGACACTATGTCTTTTGATAGCCAGGCACCATCAGCTTTCTTCACCACATTTGCTTATGCACCCCTTTGTCTTCAGCGATCGATTATGTCAGGAAGGTGAATATCAAAGAGTAACAGTCCTCCTTTCTGATAGTGGATGGGCATGCAAATCATTTATTTATACCACCCAGGGACCCCACAGGATGGCGTGGCAAAGTACAAATTATCTTCAACATTTGGAGAAGGCACCTTGCCAATGTAGCCAAGAAAGACTTCATGGAAATAAAGGGGCCACTGAGTTGAACTGGCAGGGACAGGTGGGAGATTTCCAGTGAGGGAGGTGGCAAGATTAGCACCTCAAGAGACAGAAACAGCAAGGATAAAGGCTGGAAGTGGGAAGGCTTTGTTCTGGGAAAGGCTAGGGCTTGGGGTTGGCCGTGGAGTAGGAGTGAGTGGGAGGGAAGCTGGAGGGATAGGCTGGAGCCAGATTGCTGAGGGCTATAAAGTTAGGATTTATGCAGCAGATAGTCAGGGCCCTCTCAAGGCTTCTAGATCGTTGTGTGTGGCATACTCAGGGCTGAGCTTTGGGAAGACGGAGCTAGAAGAAGCCCTTGGTGTCGCGAGGGAAACTTCCTTCTCTCTCTCTCTCTCTCTCCTTCAACTTCTGACTGTGATTTGGGTGAAGGTGTACAGGGCAAATCATCAGCTTCCTTCCCATTCATTTACTTCGCTTTGTTCATTGCGTCCTTCTCAGCGGCCCACTGCTCATCCCACCCCCTCTCTGGCTCCCCATCTTCCCTCTTGCTTCTCGCCCAACCCTCTTTTCGCTGTTAGTTTCATTTTTCTTATTGGTACAAAATGGGCTGCATCCACATCATGAGGTGACCGGAGAAAAATTTTGTCTGGAAAGGCTTAAGTACTGAAAAAAATCATAATGAATTACGAAATAATATATGGGGTAAAAATCATGCTTAAGCCCTAATATGCTCATGTGAGAAGCATAAAATAGCAATTCTAAGTGGTCAGAAACTATGATTTAGTGAGCAGTGTTTTTTAAACTTTTTTTAAAAATTGGGAATTAGGCAATGGTTGTTTTTTTCCCTTAAGTTTTATTTATTTAATTTTTAACAGATCTTATTAGGTTTTCTTTTAAAATCATTTTATTAGAGGCTCATGCAACTCTTATCACAATCCATACATACATCAATTGTGTAAAGCACATTTGTACATTCATTGTCCTCATCATTCTTAAAACATTTGCTCTCCACTTAATCAAGTCCTGGAATCAAGTCCTCATCTTTTCCCCTCCCTCCCTGCTTCCCCCTCCCTTATGAACCCTTGATAATTTATAAATTATTATTTTGTCATATTTTGCCCTGCCTGACATCTTCCTTCACCCACTTCTCTGTTGTCCACCCCCACAGGGAGGAGGTTACATGTAGATCCTTGTAATCAGTTCCCCCTTTCCAACCCACCCTCCCTCTAACCTCCTAGTATCGCCACTCACACCACTGGTCTTGAAGGGATTATCTGCCCTGGATTCCCTGTGTTTCCAGTTCCTATCTGTACCAGTGTACATCCTCTGGTCTAGCCAGACTTGCAAGGTAGAATTGGGATCATGATAGGGGGGTGGAGGGAGCATTTAGGAATTAGAGGAACATTGTATTTTTCATCATTGCTACATCACACCCTGACTGGTCATCTCCTCCCTGAGACCCTTCTGTAAGCGGGTGTCCAGTGGCCGACAAATGGGCTTTGGGTCTCCATTCCACAGTCCCCCCCCTCATTCACTATGGTGAGATTGTTTTGTTCTGATGATGTCTGATACCTGATCCCTCTGACACCTCGTGATCGCACTGGCTGGTGTGCTTCTTCCATGTGGGCTTTGTTGCTTCTGAGCTAGATGGCCGCTTGTTTACCTTCAAGCCTTTAAGACCTCAGACGCTATATCTTTTGATAGCTGGGTACCACCAGCTTTCTTCGCCACATTTGCTTATGCACCCATTTGTCTTCAGCGGTCATATCATGGAGGTGAGCACACAATGATATGATTATTTTGTTCCTTGGTGGTTTAAAAAGAAGATCATCAGTTTTACTTTCAACAATTCATATAACCCACCCATTGCAATCCCCTCAAAGTACCATTACCATCCCACTTCTTTCCTGGGTTTCCTGTTTCCATCCTTCCTTCTTTCCTGACCTTTGGGACTGGGTACATGCTGCCCTTTTGATCTTATATGGTTGGGTATTCTAACCCAGAAGTGACTTGAAGGGTGACAAAGTACCATAGTCTCGGGGGTTCTGTCGATCTCTATCTGACAATAAGCCTGGCCTGGGTTTCCCCCACATTTCCCCTGGAGAGATTCTGTCTAGCTGCTTTCAGATGTCCTATGTGTGAATCCATGATTCACTCCTTGTTCCTGAGAAGCTGGAATCTCCATTGGTCAGGCTAGGTCAGCCAGCCAGCCAATGTCCTTCCTGTTGGCACCCCCAATTTCTGTCTAAGATTACATGGCACTCTTGGCTGTAACACCCAGTGGCTCACCCTGGAAGGTGAGAGTCTAGGACATTGGACATAGACCCTGGCATTGTGGAAACACCACAGGCCGGGTGACTTGGTGATGGGTAGTCCTTATGGGGGAAAAAAAAAAACAAAAACATAGGCCAGGAGAGATTTCCAAAGCCTCCAGGAAGCAGTTTGAGGCCATTAAACTTTGTCAGTGACACAGAGAGCCAGCCATTTGGTCACAACTGTCCTTTTGAACTGAAGGTGAGATCGCTTCTTCTGGTACCTTCACCAACTTTGAGAAGTATTTTTTTCCACAATAATTATTCTCCACCCCAATGTCTGAAGTAGCCATCAATAAACATGCATTTGGGGTAAGGATGAGTAGACTCCAGCAGCTAAGTGCAGTATCGGGGAGACAGCTAACGCAGCCACAGTAAGGGGTGCTGAGTATCAGTGGGGGGTCCCCTGCATGAGCAAATCCTGATGCTGCCAGAGTTTGAGAGATCAGCCCCCAGAACGGAGTGGATAGGGATCATTGTAAACACACACCTAGTGTGGATCTGCTTTACGTAAGATTTGAGCTGAGGTTGGGGCTGAGGCGCTGACGATGTATACAGCTCTGTCACCAGACAGGAGATGCACAAGGGTTCTCTGTGCCAGCACAAAGGAACACTCACCCCTAAGGTTTTGCAGGGGATGCCTCTTGCTTGAGAGATACTGCTAAGCTTTGAAATGTATGATCTTATTTAAGTACTTAGTACAACTAGCCGGTGTTTTCAGTCTCCTCGTATGCGTGTGGAAGTTTGGACATTGACTACGGAAGGCCGCAGAAGAGGGGATATCTTTGAACTGCGGTGTGGAGAAGCACATTGAAATGACCTTGGGCTGCCCAAAGGACACACCAGTCTGCCGTGGTAGAAGCACGGCGTGAATGCTCCTTGGAGGCAAAGGTGGCGAGACTTGGTCCCATGTATTTTGGACATGTTGTCAGGAAACACCAGTCTCTGTAAAAGGACACAGCATAGTTCGGAGCATCAGCAAAGAACAGGATGGTCCTAGGCAAGAAGTACTGACCCAGTGGCTGCAACCGACGAACAGCTGTGCGGTGGTGCGGGACCAGTAGTGTTTCATCCGGGGCTCACAGGGTGTTATGAGTCAGAACCAACCTGAGGCCACCTAACAACAACAGCAATACCCGGAGGCCCTGGGCAGGGAGCACCTCAGCTACTAACTGAAAGGGAGCTATTTCCCCCCAAGGAGCCGCTGATAACCCTGTGGGGCAGATGGAGTGTCATTATGAATCAAAATCAACTCAACAGAGACTGGTTGTAGGAAAGCCGCTATGAGGGACAATCTCAGAAACACATGCGTTGATGAAATGAAGAGGGGCTGGGGGCTGGGTCAGAGTTGGTGGGGGGCAGCTTCCACATGGTGACTCTGGAGCTATGAGGGAAAAACCATTGTGGCAGCCGTGAGATGGACAGGAAAAAGCCCATCAGACTCTGAGGCTGGAGCGCATGGCAGAGGGAACTAGGTTCCACTCGGCGTAGGAAAGCCGGTCTTCTTCCCTTGAGTATCTCTCTTCCTGGCAGCTTGGGGAGACTCGCAGCAAGTGCATGGCCCATCTGCTGCTTGTGTGGCCCCCTTCTTTCCTCATCAGGAAATTCAAGACCAACAGCACCAACAAAGGCCAACAGTGGAGGTCTGCTCAATTTGCAGGCCAATGCAATCGGATAGAGAGATGAATCTTCCAGACCCGAATAGATATGGACTAGTAGCCATTTCTCCTGGACAGGCCCTCTCCCAGATGGAACCTGTCACTTCCCGATATCCTGGAGGATCAACCCAAAGCCTTCACTTGGGAGCTATGATAAAGTTTTGATGCAGCTCCAAAGCTGAGTAGAATGTGCGCGCATGTGTGTGTGTGTGTGTGTGTGTGTGTGTGTGTGTGTGTGAGAGAGAGAGAGAGAGAGAAAGAGAGAGAGAGGAGAAGAAGAGAGAGTGTTTGTCCGCTCTCATGAGCTCCATGAAGCTCTCCCACACCCATGGAAACATGGACAGCTTTCCATGGAAGGTCAGTGACAGCCCAGCCTCCCATTCACAGGTTGGAGAAAGGGCATTAATCTTCTTGACACGACAGTGTGGGGGGAGGGAGGTTGGGAGCCGGGATCTTCAGATGGAGCATTCCTGTGAGCAGAGAGTGAGCGAGCCTGGTCTCCACTGGCTGCCTGAATAAGCTGTATGTTCTGAAGCTCAGCCATACAAAGTCGGGGGTGGGGTGGGGCTTAAAGAAAATCAAGAAGCATTATAAAAAGCCAAGACCTTCTCTACCCTTTTTTCTCATTCCTTTTTTTGGGGGGGCAGGGGCACAGGGGTGGAGGACTCCGTATCCAGGGAAAAACCGAGAAGTCTTTCTGAGCGTGGACACGGGTGTTCTCCGCCAGAGCATTTGGGGCAGCGCATGCTGCGGTGGGAGGCCAGGCCTGGTGAAGTCTCAACTTGTGAGCGGAATGCAATTTCTCCATCCAAAGGCTTTTGGAAACCTCTGGCTACCGGGCTGACTTCTTACAAAGTTCTGCTTTACCTGGATAACCCTCCCTCGGTGTTTCTGTCTGTGGCCACAGGGTGGGACTGACCCCGAAGGGCCATGGTGTCGAGGCCAGGCTCAGGGGGGTCCTTCCGTAGAGAAGCATTCCTTGACTCCACAGGCACCCCAGATTAGGGTCAGTTCTGGAAAAAGGAAGCAGGTTTGGGGGGCGAGGAGAGGTGCAGGCATTAAAGCAGCAAGATACGTGGGGAAGCATGGCCCAGGACCAAGAGACGGCTGGCATATCTGCCACACGGCCGGCCTGACTCCCTTGCTGCCTGGAGAACATGCTCTTTTTGCTTGGTGCCCTAGCTCCCGAGGTCCTGCCTGCCTGCAACCCAGCCACCTCTTCTTTGGCTCTCCCTGAACTTCCTCCTTCTCCCCCAAACCTCCAGCCAAGCCCAGCTAAGGGTTAGTGCCTGCTTGCACACCACGCTGTGCCTGCTGTCTCCCTCATTGTCGCAGGAATCGTGGTACCAGCCCCCACAGCCACTCGGGTCTCAAGCACCCCTATCCTGTGCCCTCAGATAGCATCCTCCTGGTCAAGTGCTGTCATAGTAAGTTGTGCTTTCTGAGGACATCTTGCTGCCTGGTCCCACTAGAAAGTAAACCCCACGAGTAAAGGCAACTTGCCTACTTTATTCTACGGTTGCCCCAGTGCCTAGAGCAGTGCTTGGCACAAGGTTAAAAAATACAACAAACACACAAACAATTGCCATTGAATTGATTCTGACTCCTGGCGACCCCATGTGGGTGTCAAGGTCGAGCTGTGCTGCACAGGGTTTTCAGTGGCAGATGGTGTAGAAGGGGTTATCCGGCCCTGCTGCTTGGAACACCTCCCAAACTCAACCTCACTGCCATCCGGCGGATTCAGACTCCCCGGGCTCTCCAGGATGGAGTAGAACTGTCCTTATGGTTTTTGAAGCTGTAAGTCTTTACAGGAATAGAAGCCCCACCTTTCTCCCTCCTAGTGGCTGGTGGTTTCAAACTGCTGACCTTAGGCTAGCAGCCCAATTCGTAGCCAGGCCTCTTTCGCAATCCTCTGGGGCAGCCTCAAATTCCCAGCCTTCCAGAGAGCGTATGTATGTGTTGAATGAACTGAGGAATGAAGGAATCCTTTCCAAGCCCAACATGAGGACCCATCCGCGTAGGTAATGCGTTGTTTACATAGTCCACAGAGAAAAGCTGGAGAGCCTCCAGGGAGGGACAGGGCTGGAAAAGGCCACCGGTGGGTTCAGGACCAGGATCTAGGCTTCTTGCCTCTGACCCCTGACTTACATTGTTTTTCTTGTGGCTGGACTGGGGGTGGGGTCGGGATGGGGGGTGGGGGGCCCTCCCTGCTGTGATTCTGGAGCCCTGGAGGTGAGAGTGTTTGGAAGCTTCCACTCCTGGCACCTGACATTCTGGTTTGGCGAGTGGGCCTGTCGGCAGCCAGCGCCCTGAGCACCGAGAAGGTGCTCTGGTTTCCCTGAGGGATTGGGAGGCTCGCCACGGAGCCACTGGAGCAGGGCATCGTTAGTGAGAAGAGGAAAGGGGAACAAAGAGGAACCTTCCCAATTATTAACAAGGCAGCAGCCCCATCCATCTTAATGAGACAGGAGGAAAAAACCCAGCAGCCATGACACAATAGGGCACAATAGGGACCTTGCTTGCTGGTTTTTTTTTTTTTTAAGGGGAGAAAGAAAGAGAAACAGACAGAAAAGGAAAAAGCTGTGCTGATTAGAAAGTAGTTCTCAAAGGCCCACCTCTGTCCCTCCTCATATAAAGGTGTCACCTGCTTTGCAGCCTGCAGCAGTTTGCAGAATGCAGAGCCCCCCCCCCCCCCCAGCGGTCCTCTCTAGGGCCCGGAGGTGGGAAAGGGCTACTTTCCTGGCAAGGTGGAGGTGGGGGTAGCAGTGGGGGTGGGGGTGGGGCAGCTTCCATCTATCTCTATAAGAGCCTATGCTCTCTGGGGGCAGGGTGGCCCAGTGTGAATATGAACAGCTCTGGCCTAGGACCAAAGACCTGCCACATTTCAATGGGTGCTCAGAATGATTCATTAACCTTCTGAATTGACAGCTGCCCCCTCCCCGCTCCACCCTCCCTCCCCCACCCACTGTCTCCCCTATGGATAACAGGTTACAGCAAAGATTTTCTGAGCTGTAACTTTGGTTTTTTTCTATTTGTTAGCTGTGTGGCTTGGGGCAAATTGCTTACTGTCTCATCTTTGGTTATTTTGGGGACAAACTTACCTCTTAGCCCACTGAGAAGACCATCTGTGGATTGTGTGTGTGTGTGTGTGTGCATAATCATGTCCTCGTGTAGCTATTACAAAATACCACCAAAAGGCAGCTTTAAAGAACAGAAATTCCTCATCTCACAGTCCTGAAGGTGGGGAGGCTACACCCAGGGTCTCAGCAGAGACCAGCTCTCTCTGCCCATCCAAGGGAAGAGCCTTTCTTCTTTCGACCAGCTTCTGGGTCTCATGGTGTGGTCTTTAGACGCACCTTCATGTAGCAGTGCCTCCTCCGTGGACTTGTATCCATGTCTATTCTCCCTTTTTATAAAATGCTCCCCCACCCCACACACACTCCTGTATGACTTGTTGAGTGGCTAGCCACCAGGCCAGTGGTACAAACTCACCGCGGGAGAAAAAGGAGGCTGTCTGCCCCTGTCAGGATCGGTGGCTATCCGTCTGAATCCGTGTGATGGTAGTGAGGTTGGGCTTTCATTCCTGCTTAGCTTCATTAATTAACTTATCACTTTGCCAGAGAACCTATTTTCAAACACAATCACATTCATTGATGAGGACTTCAACTTATCTTCTGTGAGGGACGTCATTCAACCCATCATAACTATTGCTTCCTGAAAAACCCAAACCCAGTGCTATTGGACTGATTCCAACTCATTGCTAAGTAACCTGTAGCACAGAGAAGCTCCATTAGGTTTCCCAGATGAAAAATCTTGACGGAAGCCTACTGGTCCCTCTTTCTCCCACGAAGTGGCTGGTGACTTTGAACTACCAATCTTATGGTTCACAGTCCAGTACTTAGAGCACCATGCCACCAGGGCTCCTAGCCCAAGGTCTAAAACTATGTATAAAGTGCCTGACAACAAGTCACCGATCAGCAAGCCTGAATTGAATCAGAATCTGAATCTGGCTTCAGATGGGGCCCAGTGAATGAACGCTTCTCCAGGAGGCTGGGAGGATCCTAAGCGTGGAGCTGTCTTGGGTTTGAGTTTCCAGGACTCATTCTGGGGTCCAGCACACCAGCAGCCGACTGAATGACTTAAAGGCTACGACTGTGATAGCTTTATCAAGATCCGACACCGACTAAGCGTTGTCTACTCCCTGAAAGGTGGAGAATTTTCCTTCCGTCAGGAGGGTGTCTTGCCAAGCCTGGAGGCCTTGCCAGCCCCCGTCAGTTCTGGCATTTTGCCCTTCCCATGGTCAGTGGTCTCCCCAACTGCAAGTCCAGCTGTGAGCACGCGCCATTGCCAGTCTGCTGCTGGGTGAGGAGAGGCAGATGCGAAGCTCCCTATGGGTCCAATCAGGAGCCTGGGAGGTGGGCTGCACAGAGGTGGAATTGCAGACCCGATGCACACAGGCACTCCTCAAAGAAGGAAAGCAGCACGTTTTGGGGCATCTGCTCTGCTCAGGTGGAGGGTTCTTGGTAACGGTGCTAGTGGGCATGTCGAAAATCTGTTGGCGTGAGCAGACAGTGGAGGGAGGGAAGAGGAGCTGTCGCTGAGATTACTGCTGAGTCAGCCCCGACTCAGGGCGACCCCATGTGTCACCCCGGGGTAGAACGGCTCCACAGACTGGACTTAGCTGTGATCCTTAAGGAAATAAGTTGTCAGTATTTTCTTGTGGGGAGCTGCTGGGTGTGTTCAAACTGCCAAGGTCTTGGCTAGCAGCCGATTGCAAGCTACACCCTCAGCCAGGCCTCCTTGTGTCAGGCCCTCCCTACCCTGCAGCCTGAGGAAGGGGAAGAAAAGTTTGTGCAGAGGACCAGGCTCGGGTGTCCCAGGACCATCCTCCCAGAGATGCTGGGCTGGGCTGCAGCAAGCAAGGAGCCCTTTTCTGAAAGGTGTGTGGCGCTTCTGCCAGGTCCTTGCAATGCTTCAACAGTCTTGTGGTCAGGCCACCCATCCAGACACATGCTCTGATGAGCAGCCCCCCGTTCTCTGCCTCCCATATTGGTGTGTTTAGCCTGTCCCCTCGATCTCTGCTGCAGACACAGGTGCTCTCACACTCTGGGAGCTTTTCACCATCCCCCCTGTCTTGGGACAGAGTCCAGTCCAAACGGGAAAGGTGTGTTCTGTGTGGCAAGTTATTACAGGATGAATTCCTGCAGCCGGAAAGCGCATCTGCCAAGAGCTCTCCTGCTATGACAGGTATATGACCTTCCAAGTCTCCCTGTTTGGCGGGGCTGCCTCACAAGGTGGGTTCCCTCGGGGGGCACCTGTTCTAGTCAGAGTGTGGCCTGCAGGGAGCAGGGACTGAAGCAACCCCCAGTCCTGTGCCTGCCCACAGCCGGCTGGGCAACTTTGAGCAGGTGGTTCAGCGTTTCTGCAGCTGTCATGCGTGTTCGTCTTCTAGTCCCAGAGCCCTGGGCTTCTGCATTGGGCTGCTCTACCACCAGCCACTGCACCCGAGAAGGAGCAGGCTTCCTGCTCCCATAGAGACACAGTCTCAGAAAGCTGCAGGGCCACACTACTCTGCCCTACGGGGCTATTTTTGAGTCAGAAGTGACTCGATGGCCCAGAGTATGGGTTGTCCCACAGCTATGACTCAGAATTGGCTCCCTGGGAGTGACGTGTCCTTTCCTTCTTTCATCTATCTTTTGGGGTTTAGTCCCAGAGTTAGGGGAAGTCACTCAGAATCTCTTCTCTTAGGGGGATGCATGGTTCAAGGAGGCACCCCCATACCCCCACCCCAACCTAGGCTGGTGATGCGCAGGAAGGTGGGCAGAGGCTCAAGCGAATTGCCTTGAGGTAGTGGGCGGTATGGGAGGAGTGAGGGAGCGTGGGCGTGAGAGGGCACACATCAGGTACGAAGCCTTACGCATAGTAGGAGCGCATTAAAAGTGCTCACACAAGCACCATGCCCTGGACAATCGGGGCGAGTCTCCAGCCAATGAGAGCCTCGCTCGCTGCTCCCCTGCCCACCATGTCTTTTGCAATAACTACCTGATTTTTCAAGTGATGTAGGGTTTAAACCAAACCAAACCAAACCCCTATGCAGTTGATTCTGGTATCAGAGTCTCCCACTGCCCTTTCTGCCCCAGAGAACAAGACGTAGGCTGTGTACTATTTTCCGCCTTCTTTTCATTAAAATCGATATTTGAACTTTTGTTTCAAATATTAAAAGCAAGATCTGGCCATGGTAGGAACAGAGAAAAACCAAAAAGATGATGCTTTAAACTGCCCGCAGTCTCGCTAGCCAGAAATAAGGTAGCAGCATCTCAGTATCCAGATTTCCAGGGTATTTTTCTAAAGCGGTTACCCCTTCCTTCTCTTCTTTCTCCTTCCTCTGCTCTCTTTCCCTGTTCTTCCTTCCTCCCCCGCCCCCACAACATGAGAGTCAGACTGTCTATGTCTTCACCCTGTATGCTTGGTCTGACATTCACCTCCGCAGTCATTCATTCAGCTAGTGTTTATCTGCAGAGCCCTTGCCGGTGCCGGGCCCTGTTTGCCGGGGCTACGGCGATGAATCAGAGTGATAAAATGTCCTGTCTTCATCCGAAGTACACAGTCCAGTCGGAGGAGGCGTACAATGGAGCAGACGAACAAGACCTGGGATGTGGTGGAAGATCGGCTTAACCGTACAGGAAAATGAGTCCGGCGGGGGGTCTGGGGAGGGTGGGAGTCATCTCCAATAGGAAAGACCTCGCGGTGGGACTGTGTGAGTCCGGCCTGGCAGGGCACGAGTCTCTCTTCAGATGCTTTATTTCAAGAACAGATCTTTGGGGCTTGGAATCACTCTTCCAAATTCACAGCAACCACAAATGTAGACAAAACCCATCTATCAGTAATAGCAAAAATGCAATAGCCAAGAGGAAAAAAAATCATAGAAAAGCACTGCAAGCTTCTGACAGGGGCCCGGGTTTTCTGCAAGCTTCTGACGGGGTACCAGGTTGACTGCAAGCTTCTGACGGGGTCCCGGGTTGACTGCAAGCTTCTGACGGGGTCCCGGGTTTTCTGCTCAGGGTGACCCGGATATGTCCACAGCAGTGAAGAGAATGGTGCTCGGGGAATGAAACTCACTGGGGGTCACCTTGCGGACGCCCTGCGCCTCACAGCTCCCTCTCATCTCCCTCTGTGGACATCTGCGTCACCCAAATGCAATGTAAAAATCACAATCGGGAAAGCTCTACTTTGGGTGTTCAGTTAGTTTAATTTGACCTTGGCCAAAGGCCACAACGATCACGAAAATTTGCACGGGGAGGCTTGTCCGCGTTTCCCATGCAGCAGGGGGTGTCGGGAGGGAGTGGGTTGAGGGGTAAAACTAAGGGGGCATGGGCAGTCTTCCTTTCTCCAGCAAAGTTCAAAGTTGGAAAGAGCCTAGAGCCTCCCTAAAGCCCCTGTGTGGTGGAAACGGCTCACAGGCTTGGCTGCTGGCCGAAAGGCTGGAGTCTGCTTCTTCTCAGAGGCACCTTGGAAGAAAGATCTGGCCATTCACTTCTGAAACACCAAAAACAAAACCAAGAAGAGGAAGAACAGACATCCAGCAACTGAAAACCCTATGAGCACAGTTCACTGCTCCCACCGAGTCGCCAGGAGTCAGAATCTGGCACCTCAAGGGCACCTTGGTTCCTCTTGAAGGAGCCAATCTAGTCGAAGTCCCTCAGGTGACACAGGTGTGAGGCTCAGAGGTAAAGAGATTGTGAAGTGCCCCTGTGCCACCTCAGCCTGGCACAGCTGGGCTCTGAGCCCAGCGCTCCTGCTGTGACCTGACCCACGGGTGCCCCCACCAGCGCACAAACAGAACCCATGGCCATCTAGTCCGTTCTGACTCAGAGAGTTCCTGCAGGGCTGAGGAGGACTGCGGGTGCTACCAAGACGGTCACTCATTTCAGGAGCAGAAGCGCGGTGGCTGGGGTTTTGAATGGCTGACCTTGATAGCCCGATGCGCTACCCACTACAGTATCCCGCCTCTGTTCTTTCCGGCAGCCAGGTTGGCTTATTGGAAATAAAACTTCAAGTCATAAAGACGGCTCTTGCCTCACACTCTGGTCCCAGGTAAGGAGAAAGCAAACAACATGTTGTGCGGTGGCGTGGTCGATTCTGACTCACAGAGACCTTCTTGAACCGAGGAGAATTGTCCCACAGTATTTCCCAGGCTGTCAACTCCTGATAGAAGCCGACCGGCCACATCCTTCCCCTGCTGAAGAGCAGGTGGACCCAAGTAACTGAGTATGTTCAGCCCCTCTCCTTCACCCTCAAATTGACAACTAAACCTTTTCTGCCCACTTCCGGCAGAGTGGTGTCTTCACCTCGCTCAGAACTGGAGTGCTTGGGAGAAGAGCCGCCTAGGGATGGGCTGGGGTGGGGGCTGGTGGTGGTTGGAGCAGCCTCCAGGCTCACCCCTGGGCACTGGAAGGCTTTGAGCACAGCCCTGGGGCCCCAGGACAGAGCCTGCTTGGTGCTGGTGCCCCAGAGGCCATTAGCCAACCTTTCTGAAGTCCTGAATATGGACTTTGTCTGGCAAGTTCTACTCAGTTCCCAATGGAGGAAAGCCAGTCATTTGGCAAAAATCAGCTCAGTTGCCACCATTGTTCTTAAAGAGGCAGAGCTGAATGGGCTGTGGGGACTAATGTATTCTATTATGTCCCCAGGCTGGCCTCTGAGTGTTGGGGGAGAGGGATGCATTCCTCAGACCCTCCCTCCCTGAGCCAGCACACTCGGCTCTTCAGCGGGCAAGCCCCAGGTCCCACCTAAGAGGTGCACAGCCCACTGGCATGCTGCCACCTCACCTCACCTCACCTGGCTGGATGCGCCCCTGAAAATCACCTGGAGTGGGTTGACAGGCTGTTCCAGGACTGGGCACGGAGCATCGGGAAGTGGGGATGGGTCTGGGAGCAGCAGCGGCCAGGCCCTGTTGCATCCGATGCTTTGCCCGGGCACATCTCCCCTTAATTGCTCCAGAGGCCTTGGCTCTGCAGGCCACATTCATCAAACACACCACGTGTGCCTCGGCCCCTTTCTGCTCGGCAGCCCACTCCCCATCAGGAACATTCCTACTCCGGAGGACAAGGTGGGGTCATGGGGTGTGTTTTGTGCAGCCTGCACATCTCTTGTTCCAGGGTCAGTTATGCACAAACCAAGAGAAATATGATGTGTGAAAGATAAGGGAGAGAAGGGCTTGGAGACCCTGAGCCTGAACCCACACATTTATCATGCAAGCTCTTTAAAGTGCCAAGCAGGGCTCGCCTGGAGTCTCAGGTCACTACCTATGGTTCCTGTGTGTTGCAAAGTTTGGCCTCCCTCCTGGACCTCCCTTCCCCTTAGCGAGGAGGCTGGAGTGTGACTTTGCTGGCTCCCAGGGCTGCCTGAGCTCATTCCTCATGCCTCTCCTTTTTTGGTCATTAGCATTGGTTGGCTCCATTCTTCCTGCCTTGCCCTGTGTGCTCCCTGCCACCTTTAGTCTGCTTCACATGTGCTTGCTTTTATTGACAACAAGTCTCTAACTTTTAAGGAGCCCCGCCTGTGGCACCATGGGCTGAACCCTGGGCTGCTAACCCTTCCTACCCACCAGCGGTCCTGCAAGAGAGAGATGAGCCAGTCGGCTTCCTCGTCAAGATGGAGTCTTTATGATGAACGCTCTGTGGGGGAGTTCTCAGCCCTCCAAGGAAGCAGGAATCGACTCGGTGGCAGTGTGTTTTGCGTGTTTACTCTCTGGGAGAAGCATCAGCCTATCAGCCTAGGACCGCTTGGCTCAGGCTGAGAGCTGTTCCGTCAGCTGACTGTGGGGACGGCAAGGACTGGGCAGTATTTTGGTTCATGGTTTGTGGGGTGACCCAGAGGCAGGGCCACCTTGACATCAGCCAATGATGCTGCTGTATGCCACCAACCCTGTGCAGGGTCACGTGGGAAGAGGAGGACGGGTCGGATGGATGAGGATTCTTGCCTCTAAGAAACTAGAGGCAGGGAGGGCAGGAAAGACACACGTGGAAATATACCTGAGAGGGCCTGGTATACAGAGCGCAGGATGCAGGCCAGAGGGGCCAGGGAGAGCCTGCAACCCAGGAGGAGTCAATCAGGGCATTTTGTTTCAACTGAGAGAGGCCGTTATTGAGAGTGGGCGATACTGCCCCCTTGGAGCGATGTAGAGGGCTGATAAAGCAGATGCCTACACTTCGTCCTGGATTTGGAGCTATGACACAAACGCTTTTGGTTGCCAGAGGGCCGGGGTGCTGAGCCATTTTTTTTTTTAAACGGAGCCTGTAGGCCAAATAAGTTTGGGACCTATGTTTTAGAGCAGTGGTTCTCAACCTGTGGGCTGCCACTCCTTTGGGGGTTGAATGACCCTTTCACAGGGGTTTCCCAATTCATAACAGTAGCAAAATGACAGTGATGAAGTAGCCACGAAAATAATTTTATGGTTGGGGGGGGTCACCACCACATGAGGAACTGTATTAAAGGGTCACAGCATTAGGAAGGTCGAGAACCACTGTGATTAAACAACACACAACCTGGGAACATGTCCCCCAAACAGCCTGCTGGGAGCTCCCACTACAGCTGCGGCAGCTTGTGGGAGGGAAGTGGATTGGCAGGCCTTTCTTCCTCGTCTGTCTCAGTCTGAAGGCTCAGCCGTTTAGCGCCATAGCTGCTCATGAGTTAGCCTGAGTATCACACAGGAACGGTGAGAATATGTCACTACCCAGCTCATGCTGCCCCTGGGCACACAGTAAATGGTCAATAGAAGCTTGCACATTATTGGCTCGTAGGATCCGAGACTTAGAATAGAGCCCTGGTGGTGTAGTGGTTTTCTGAGGCCCATTTTTTCACGGGAGTCCAAAGCATCATCATTCTCCCATGGAACAGTGGTGGCTTCAAATTGCTGACCTTGCGGTTGTCTGCCCAGTGCTTAGCCCAATCAACCAGAGGGCAGTGAGGGCTAAGAGCAAGCGGACAGGAGCTCTGTTGTTGAAGTGGATGACAAGTTGGGGTGCAAACGACAAGGTCAGCAATTGGAGTCGATTAGGGAGAAAGACGAAGCCCTCTGCTCCAGTCACGATGGTCAGTCTGGGAAACCCACAGGGGCAGTTTTCCTCCATCCTAGTGGGTCGCTGTGAGTTGGAATTTCCTGACTGGCCAAGAGTGAGGGAGTGAGACTAAGGGGAACACAACTCAGAGAGTGCTGGCCTGGAGCACAGGTTATGTGAGTTAGAGAAAAGAGCAGGTGGGATTAAAATGCCAACTGCAATCCCTGTCTGCAGCGAGGAGGCAATTTCCTTGGAAGCTCGGGAAGCCAGAAGGCTGGGCATTGGGGTAGGTTCAGCTGCATCCAGGGCGACGTCGAACGTTTCACCCTCCCGGAAGGATATTTTATTCCTCCGTCAGGTGCCGATGACAATGGCAATGGGCGACAACCCAGGTGACGGCGGAAAGGGTTATGTGGCAGTTTAGGAAGCAGCCGCTTATGTATTTATGGATCGAAATGGCTGGAAACCCCTTTACACCCGAGGAGCTAATGCAGAACTTGGAAAGCACTTCCAGGGTGAGTGGCTCTTCTTGGGAAGCTGTTATTTATGGAGCTTTAGACTGCACATTAAGCAATTTGGTGGTCTAGACTACAGTCAAAAATAAAGAAAGAACAAAAGGGTTTGATGGACAAATTGTGCTCTTCGGGGGGTTGGGGGGGGCTGGGGAGGGATGGCTTTCTAGCTCGTGCTAGGAGCGTTTGATAAAAGGCACTGTTTATATAGTGGCAGATATTACACATGATAAAGTGTGAAGCTGCTGGAAGATGACGGAAGCCTCGAGATATACAACTGTTGGTGTTACCGTGAGTGGGAAGAGGCTCCTGGCTGTCTCAGCCAGCCTCGGAGGGGCCAAGGGGCACTAGCTCTTTGCTGCTGACCCTGCTGCCTGCGTCCCACCTGCTTCCTTAAGAAAACTTAGTTGTCTGTCCGGCTTCTCTGAGAACCTGATGTCACTTTGCAGTGACTGTCCTTGTGCCGTGTGCTTGGGCTGTGACTCAGTGTCCTCTGAGGAAAAGTGGAATGGAACTAAAGAGAGGAGGTGTGGGGCCCAAAGCAGTCGCATCTAGAAAGAAGTTATTTTACAGTTGTAAGAGCCATGGTGGCATAGTGGTTATGCATTTGGGCTGTGAGCCACAAGAGCCGCAGTTCAAGGCCGTTCCATGGGAGAGAGATGGGGCTTTCTACTCCCTTTAAGAGTTATGATCCCGGAAATCCACAGGCGTAGTTCTACCTTGTCTAATCGGGTTGGAACCGATGGCAGTGAGTTTGGATTTTTGGCAAAGGGTGTAGACAGGAGAAAGACAGACACACTGCCAGGCATGTAGAAGAATCCCTTAGAACGATGCTTCTGTGTCTTTGGTGTGCAGAGGACTCAGCTGGGGATCTTGATAAAGATAAAAATTCAGATCCAGTCGGCCCAGGGTGGGGCCTGAGATTCTTCATTTCCAGCAAGTCCTCTGGGAGATGGAGATGTTTTTGGTCTTGAGGGTCACATGGGAAAGGGCCCAGGAGGGAGTCAGGACTAGAACTCTCCACTTTGGGCTTTCCCATTTGCTGTGAGAGTTTCTAATCCACACATGTCCATCTCCTAGGCTTGCTTGCAGCTGCAAGGAAACCCCCCCCCCCCAACCAAACTCAGTGCCATGGAATCAATGCTGACTCATAGCACCCTTCTGCCCCCCATGGGTTTCTGAGACTGTAGCTGTTTACGGGAGCAGAAAGCCCAGTCTTTCTCCCTCTGAGCTTCTGGTGGTTTTGAACGGCCGGCCATGTACCCATGCCAAGGGAAAGGCTGTGATAACTTTGGGCTGAAACGAGAGGGAGCAAGGGGCTGTAGGTGTGGTCAAACAAGACGCCCTGTGGGAGGAGGGTGAGGGCTGACCTGTGATTCCACAGGACCCAGGCTGTTCCCATCTTTCTCCTCGGGCTGTGGCCTCATGGTGACGGGAGGAGGCTACTCCTTGCAAGAGTCTTAGATGTCCTCTACTGACGTCTGGCAGACACCTGATGTTCCATCCTCCCTTTCTCTATGCCAACCCCCCACTCAACTCACTGACCACCAGTTGATTCTGACTCATAGTGACCCTACAGGTAGAACTGCCCCCTTTGGGGTTCCAAGATGGTAACTCTTGACAAGAGTAGAAAACCTTATTTTTCTCTCTCAGAGTGGCTGCTGGTTTTGAACTGCTGACTTTCCAGTTACCAATCCAACATGTAACCACTACGCCACCAGGGCTTCATGCCAACCCTCACTCCCACCCCCATATGACATTTCAGGGCCTTGCTCAGATCTGTAGACCTCTCTCTTCACTTTTCTTTCCTGGTTTCGCTCCAGGGACTGGCACCGCCAGAGGCAGCAGGCCTCTCAGAAAACCCGCAGGATCTGCAATCCCCAATGCCTGGGTTTCTGACTTGACACCGTCTTCTACCAGAGCACTTTGGTGGCCGGTGAAGGCTCTGCTTCAAGCCTCAGTATCTTCCTCTGAAAACTGGGAATCCTGAACTGCTCTGTTTTTGAGTGAGGCCCAAGTGGGGCAAGGTGTGCAGGCTGCTAACTGGAAACGATCACCCTCAAGGCAGTGCAGAAGAGAGGAAGTTAAGCTCTTGGCTGCTCACCAAAAGGTTAGCTAGTTGAGCCCTCAGTTCTACAGCAGTGAGACCTGGTGGCCTTCACTCATAAAGGTGACTCAACAACTCACGCCACCGATGCACAGCGACTCTATGGGACAGCGTAGAACTGTCCCCCTGTGAGTTCCGGAGACTGTTAATAGTTCCCGGGAGTAGAAAGCCCTAACTTTCTGCCAAGGAACTACTGGTGGTTTCAAACTGCTGACCTTATGAATTCCAGCCTAGTTCACAACCAGTTGAAAACCCTATGGGGCAGTTCTACTCTGTCCCACGGGGTGGATGCTCCTTGGAATTGACTTGACACCATCCAACAATAACAACTGCCTTGTCCTGTATGAGTCAGTCAGGATGCCTAGTGGGGGCTGAGTTGTTTTAGGCGGAAGGAGAATGGTGGGGATGGAGCCAGGAGGGTGAGCTGAAGGGTGAGGTCACAGACCTGCCGGGGAGGAAGAAGGAGTGTGATGGAGGCTCCTCCCCGCGCCTCTCCTAGCACTTCATTTATATCCGAGGTGTTCTGGACTCAACTCCTGGAGCAAAGCCTTGGAGCCGTCTGGTGCGCCTGCCACAAAGGGTTAGGTAAATACTCTCACAGCTCCTTGGGGGCTGTGTCCTGTGATGGTCCCTGCCCCTCCCCACCGAGCTCAGCAGATTTCTGGGCCTCCAGTCACCTGAGCACGTGCCACTTCACTTTCACTTCCTTGGGATTACCAGGCAAAGGGTCCTTTCTCCTGCCTTGGGCTGCGGGGGCAGGGCCTGGGGCCTTGGGGCTGGGCCTGGGCACCTGGTGTCTTCCTGCAGAGCCTCCGTCTAGCCTCTCTGGCCCCTCCAGTCCAGGGGATGCCAAAGACTGCTAGAAAAACCCTGGCCTTCTAGGCATCCGACCAAAATCCAAACCAGTTGTCCTCGACTCCTTTCTGGATCATGGCGACCACCCCCTGTGTGTCAGGATAGACCTGGGCCTCACTGGGCTCTCAGGGGTTGATTTCTGCATGGAGATCACCAGGTCTTTCTTCTGAGGTGCTGCTGGGGAAACCTTCTGATTAGCAGCCATGTGTAGTCAACTGCTTGCAACACCCTGCTAGGCACTCTGTCTCGCTCATTGTTATCGAGTCGATGTCAGCTTAAGCCAGCCACCCCAGGGCACAGGCTGGAAGGGCCCCTGTGTGTCTCCGAGACTGTGACTCTTCCTGGGAGTAGAGGGCCTTGGCTCCCTCCCACGGAGCAGCTGACCTTGTGGACTGCAGCCAAACACAGAACCACGCGGTCACCGGGGATCCATGCTTCTAGGCACTAGCTCCAGTTTTGTTTTACTATTATTTTAAAATTTAGTATGAATTGGGACTTAATACATATATCATATCATTCCATATTTCAGTCACATCGGGCAGAATTGTACAGTTGCTACCACAGTCAGTTTTCAAACATTCTTCTTCTTCCTGGACTCCTTTTACGGATCCCCAATTCTGGGTTTCATACACCAAATCACAGGAAAACATAAAACACAGCTTCAAGAGGGTGACCTCCAATGACATCACACCTGAGATACACCCTAATATGAACAAACCCAAACCAAAACAAATACAGAAATACAGAGCATGTTCCAAACCAAATCAGGTCTAGCCTGCATTAGAGCGGGGATCAAGCGACACGGTTTTTAACTGTTCAAGTCAGAATTATGCCTTTGATTTTCTATACACATCTCTCCAATGCTCTCTGTTTAGTAACTTTATTATTTTTAACACCGGCCTGTATCTGAGGCACAGTGTCTAAGGAGGACTTATAAGAAGATCTGCTCTCTTCCCAGAAGTGGCCACGACACTCACCAGCCCTCCCCCACTTCTGTCTTCTACTGAGTCCAGAGTGCTGGAATCTGGGGAGAAAGAAGTGAGTTAGATATAGCCTCTCCTCTAAAAGGAGAGAGGCAAAATACAAGTGACCTTGACTCTGTCTACAGTCTGGATAGGGGGCGCGATGACATGTTCCTTGTAGAATTCAGACCTAGAATAGCTGTTCCTTTCTTGAAGACAAAGAGTGCAAGGTGAGCTATTCATATGTACTTATTGCCTTGGTTCCCAGGAAGTTCACTGCAAATGAATATTCTTTCAGCCAGGGCTCTTCACGCACCTAACTCCTTCGACTATGTATTTAGGCATTGATTGGAGCTGGGCTTATGGAGAACTCCGAGTCTGGCACTGTATTAAATTCTGGGGATGCAGGGATAGGTAATAAGCCAATAGACTAGCGGCTCTCAACCTGTGGGTCGTGACCCCTTTGGGGGTGTTCACCCGATTCATAACAGTAGCAAAATTATAGTGATGAAGTAGCAACGAAAATAATGTTATGGTTGGGGGACTGTATGAGGAACTGTATGAAAGGGCTGAGGCATTAGGAAGGTCGAGAACCACTGCATGGTTTACTGTCCTGTGAACGATGGAAAAGTAATAACACTGGGACACAAGTGCTGTTATGTGGTGCGTGCAAGGAGCTCTAAGCAAAGGCATGAGCAGCCCAGGACTGTACTGAGAGGCCACAGGGTGGGCTGAGAGGGGTCAGACAAGGCTGCAGGGCAGAGAAGATGAGAGAATGTGGGCAGATAGGGTGGTGATACAATGCAGGCTGCTCAGGGAAATTTGAATTTCAGATAAAATAATACCGCCCTGACAAATAATTTCTAGTAGAAGTATGTGCCATGCAGCTTTGAGAACATATTTATACTAACACTAAAACAAAAGAAAACAATCAAATAAAAAAACTATGGTTTGCTAACATTCATATTTAACTGCGTGTCCTGGGTTTTTATCTGGTAATCTGGGAGGCCATGCGTAGGCATTTTCCAGGTGTGCAAAATATGGCTGAGGGTATGACAGAAAATTGCATGTGCAAAAGATGAGAAATAGGAAGCGGTCGACTTGGGCTGAGTGCAAGTATTTCTGGGAGGCTGGAGACTGGGCCAGGAGAGGGAGAGGTGGGTAGGGAGGGGCAGGGAGGAGAGGCTTTTAAGGACAAGATCTTAATGTCCTTCTGAAGAGTCCTGGCTTTTTCCTGTAAGTAATCAAAAATGAGAGAGCTTTAGTCTGAGAAATAGCAAATGGAGGGGAGAGGGAGGAAGTTTTTTTATAAGTCTTGTTAAAAATACGCATTTTAAGTGTTGGTTCCCCTGGGTCCTTTCTGAAAGCCGCTGGCAAGTACTGCTGTTAGGAGTGGAGACTCACAACCATCCAACGAATGGGAGACGGAAACCCCTGCACCACTCACCGTTGCTCATGTGGGAGTCCATTGCTGCTTCCACTGTCAACCCATCTCGTCGAAGGCCTTCTTTCTGTTTTGCTGCTCCTTTCCTTTACCAAGCACCATGCTCTTCTCTGGGGACTGGTCTCTCCTGACAATGTGTCCAATGGACTTGAAATGCAGTCCCCCATCCTTGCCTCTAAGGAGCATTCTGGCTGTACTTTTGGCAAGACAGATCTGTTTGTACTTTTGGCAGTCCGTGGTATTTTCCAATAGTTTACACTAGCTCCATAATTCAAATGCACCGACTTTTCTTTGGTCTTCCTTATTCAAAGTCCGCCTTCCTTTCGCATGCACATGAGGCAATTAAAAATATGACTCGGGGCAGGTGCGCCACACTCCTCTGGCTCTTTGACGAGCTAAAGACGTCTTGTAAGGCAGGTTTACCTAAGGCAACTTGTCTTTTGATCTCGACTCCTGCACTCTGGATCCACGCAAGATGAATCCTTGACCACTTCAATCTTTCCCCCTTATGTCATGATGGAACCTTTGGTCTTTTTAACTCTAAGTCATAATCACACTGCAGGCTGTATTCCTTGATCTTCATCAGCAAGTGCCTCAAGTCCTCCTCACTTTCAGCAAGCGAGTTTGTGTCGTTTGCATGTTGCAGGTTAATAAGCCTTCTTCCAATCAGGAAGTCAAATTCTTCTTCATAAAACCCAGTGTCTATGAATAATTCTGGTAGAAGCACAGAAGCCCACAAGCACACCTTTCCCTATTCTAAACCATGCGGTACCCCCTGTTCTGGTCACACAAATGCCCCTAGGGCAGTGGTTCTCCACCTTCCTCAGGCCGCGACCCTTTCATACAGTTCCTCATGCTGTGGTGACCCCAACCATAACATTATTTTCGTTGCTACTTTATAACTGTAATTTTGCTACTGTTATGAATCGTAATATAAATATGATATGCAGGATGTATTTTCATTGTTACAAATAGAAACAAAAACAATATGTAACTATGTATTGTGAAATACTTATTTCTAATTACAAATAAATGAAACTTTGTCTTGAAACATGGTGTAGCATGGGTAACAGTCTTCACGTCAGGTACTCATATGTGGGCATATCTGCATTTGGGTGGACCCGCCTGGAGATGGACAGAGGAGCCGTGTCTCGGTTCCTAAGACTATTGGAAATACGTGTTTTCCGATGGTCTTAGGCGACCCCTGTGAAAAGGTCGTTCGACCCCCCAAAGGGGTCACCACCCACAGGTGCAGTATCGCTGCTCTAGATCTATGCATGGGTTCCTCAAGAGCACAATGAAGTGTTTTGGAATTCCCATTCTTCTCAGGGCCAGTTGTAGTTTATGAACCGCGCAACTGATTGCCTTTGCATAATCAACAAAACACAAACAAACATCTTTCTCCTGTCCTGTGCTTCTAACCATGATCCATCTGACATCAGTAATGCTATCCCTTGTTTCATGTCCCCTTCGAAATCCCGAGTGAACCTCTGGACGCTCTCTGTCAATGTACTGCTGCGAGCTCTGCTGGAGAGCGTCACCAGGATCTTACTTGCATGTGATGGTATCAGTGATTGCATCCAATCATTTAAGCATCTGTTGGGTCCTCTTTCTTTGGAATGGGTACAAATGTGGATCTCTTCCAGTCACTTGGCCAACTAGTTGTCTCTAAATTTCCTGGCATAGCCAAGCGAGTGCTTCCAGTGCTTCATTGATGTTGAAACCCTTCACTGGACAGTCCATCGGTTCCTGGAGCCTTTGGTTAATGCTTTCAGCGAAGCACGGACTTCTCAGTACCATTGAGTCTTACTCATATGCTACCTCTCGAAATGATTCTTTTGCATAGACAGTCTACAATTCATAGACTATAAAGAAAACAGTGTCTGCATAAATGATTAAAAAGTGTCCAAGACAGTTTGGGACAAAAGTCTCCTTCGGAGACTGCACAGGCCGGCGTGTCCAGGTGGGTCCTCTCCAGAGCTGGGTGGATTATTGTGGACACTAAGGCTAGAGGGGTCCGGAGGGCGAAACCAGTCTGCTTTCAGGAAGAGGAGTGGAGCGTTGTAGAAACTGATGGGGTTGGGACCTCTGGACAGCAGATGGGGACAGTTCTTCAGAGTCAGGGGGATTCTGAACCACGAAAAGCAACACCAGGGGTGGGTGGATTATTTGCACTTCAACAGAGGATAAGGAGGAGCCTTAGTGATGTTGTGCATGCAATACCACCTTATACGTTCAGAGTTTACTTAAAGCTTGATTACGTACTTCACACCTTACTCCTCATTCTAGGTCATGCAGAGAGGTGGATATCACCTTTCAGATCACCTTTCAGATCACCAGGACTTTCTTCCGAGGGTCCTCTGAGTAGGTTTGAACTTCTAACCCTGTGGTTAGTAGGTGAGTGCCTAACCATTTATGGCATGCAGGACCTCCCACAGTATGCTAGCTACTGAGAATGGACATCCTGTATTTTGTGATCTAGCTGGCAGGCTTTAAAAGCTCCACTCTAAGGCTAGAAACCCTGAAGGTCAGAGAGTATTTCCCGTAAGTCACTCAGCCTCTGAGAAGCAGGACCGAGACTCTACTGGCCGTTTGCTGACTCTGGGTTAGAACCCTTTCTCCACATTTCACCAGAGCCCACCCCATCCAGCGCAGACAGGGGTCCTCTCTTGCCCTTCCCTGGCTGATGATAGTAAGGATCCGGAGCATTTCTTTGCAAAGGGCCCTAACAATTCTTGACAACAAGAAAATCACAACAGAGTAGGGACCACAGGCTAGGAATGCTCCACCGACCCCCACCCCACCCCTGGTTCCCTAGGTGAGGGCAGGGGTGGGCTCCGTGTGTGGGAAGAGGCCACCAGGTAGGCAGGCACCTGGGAGGCCTCTCAGTGACTATCTGCTTGGCCTGACAGTCAGCTTCGGGCAATGGAGAGACTGAAGAATGCTGGTGTAATGAAGCAACAGGGAATGCACTTCCAATGTTCATGTATGGGCATCTGGCAGTGTGGGAAAACCTGGACTCGTCTGAAGCGAGAAGCCCAAGTCTAACCTTGTACTTAGACCTTGTGCATTTAAACCACTCAAGAAGGAGAGAGATGTGTCTCTGGCCGACAGCTTTCCTACTCAGAAGTCCTGGTTTCTGGGGTTTCTAACATGTCAGTATCATGGCTAAAGAACACTGATCTAGAACTTTCTCTCTAGTGTGTGCGCCTGCACACACACACACACACACACACAATGTACCCCAAATTCAAACCAAATCCACCACCCTGGAGTTGATTCCAGCTCATAGCAACCCTATTGGCCAGAACAGGATTTCCCTTGAGTTTCTGAGATTTTAAATCTCTCTAGGAGCAGAGGCCTTTCCCCCAGGAAGGACTGGTGCCTTCAAACCACTGACTGGTTAGCAGTTCAGTACATAACCTGTGATGCCACCAGGGCTCCTCCACGCTAGACTTAGAAGTACACAATCCTGACAATGTGAGTAAAGGACACACCCACACTGTCTGCAACTGAAATCTGAAGGTTTCAGGCTGGTTTGCCCGTTCCTGCGAGAGGCAGGGGCTTGTCCTGCGCTAAGATCCCAGGTGTGAGCTAAATTCTTCTGGTGGAATCTGGGATTCAGCCGAGCAGCAGCCTCTGGAGAGACAGGGTGGCAGAGTCCTTTCCTTTCCGTCTGGACCTTGAGAAGATCCAGTAAAGTCCTGGGATTAGGATTCTGGAGTCTTAGGGACCCGGACATCCCCTCTCAGTTTTTGAGTCAATAGTGACCCTGCCATGGCCCAGGGGCCTCTCTCAAAAACAGTAGGACCACCTGGGGGTGGGCTGGGGGAATTGGAGTGGTCTGTGTCAATGAGACAAAACCGGGTATCAGCTGAAACCCTCCCCCCACCCCCCATGGACAGACTTGTGAGTGTGAGAGGCTAGTCCACCGGGGCTGGTGGAGGTGCTGAGGCTCTGGTGGTTTCCAGAAGTTTAACCAAGTCCTCCCACCATTTGGGGAAACTGTACAAACATGAGTGAGGGGCCAGTCCAGCCTGGACTCAGAGGTGAAAAGATGTTATCAGTGCGTGAGTAAACACGCACATTTGGCTTGGGAGTGCGGGCCTGGCCTTAAGCGAGAAAAGGGCCCCCTAGGAGCAAGCGAGCAGGGCAGCATTTTTCTCTAAATGCCCCTTGAATTGAGACACAGTTGCTGGGTCTCCTGTGGTCTATTCTCTGTGAGGAATGTCTTCCCCAGCTTCTCCGACTGAGCATTACCAATTGCTCCAGGATTAACCCTTTGCTAGCCGGAGTTTTACCCGAAGACACTCTATGGCTTCCTCCCCATTCCACCCCCTCTCGGTTTGGGACACCTTCCAGAGACCCAGCCAGGGCTAAAAAGCCCATGCCGTGCACACGCCTCCTGTGTGCGCAGCGAAACCAGTCTCCCTACAGGCGGGATGACTTTAAGAAAATAGCCTCGCTTCTTTACAAACTGGCGTCGTTTTACTTGGAACCTGTCCATCAAGAAATCAGGTCTGCAGAGTCCAATGCAAGCTTCCCCGGAACTTTGCAAACAGGCCGGCCCGGCAAGGCAGAGCCTCCTAGGGTGTCTGCCAGGAGCGCCCAGCTCGCTGGTCCGTTTGCCACATGGGCTGGAACAACACAACACAGCTCAGAGATGGCGTTTTTCAGCATCCCGGGCCTCCCTCCGCCCACTGCGGAACTCCAGCAATGTGGCCACCCTGCACATTGCCCTCCGCGCCTGCTGCCTCTGGGATGGTGTCATGGTCACACTCCCAGCCTCTCTGGAGCTTGACCCTCTCTCTCGCTCTCTGGCGAGAAATGTTTGAAACACACAAAGAATTTTCAGAATTCCCGCGGTGTAGGGTGGAAGGGCAGCCTCTCCTCCCGGGGTGGGGTGGGGTGGTGTAAGAGGGATAGCCAAAGCTAGGTCTCTGCTAATTTCTCCCTCTTGGCTTAATGGGGACCCTCGGTTTGGGGCTGAGCTTCCCGGACCTGGTCTGAATGCAGCATGTGTGCTCCAGTGATGGACTTGATATTTACACAAGCCACGCTGATAAGTGCACATGTGTTTTTAATATTTGGGCTTTCCACACCACAAACATGTCAATGTGTATATGCGTGCACACACAGTCGGGCTGGGACTTTGAATAATGAGGTGGAGTTTTATTTATTTATTTGAACCGCTCTCTCCCAGCTGACACCTTTGTGAGCAATATTTCCGGCCACACTGAGCAAGGTTCATCCGGTGGGCCGCCTTCCGGTTGTCCCACCTGGAAAGGTGCATGCTTCCAAAAGAGCCAACCCTTCCCCCCCCCCCGCCCCCCCGCAATCTCTCCTTTCTTCTGCGAGGCTTGGAGGCCAGTAGCAGGCCTGGCTGGTGATTGAAAAGCAGATCTCCCTCGCGCCAGCTTCCTGGAGTGCCCGTGCTCAGGAACCCGCCTATCTTTGTACCGCAGCCACAGAGGTGAGCTGCGCGTCGCTGGGCGGCTGCTGCCGCTGCAAATTTAGGAGGGAAAAGTGTTAAGGGAAAAAAAAAGGTCTTAATTATCTTGTGGTTTTGCAAGTGCTGCTAATAAGGTTCTTTGCTTTTCTGCAAGCTGACTCAAGTTAAGTACAGCGTTAAACATCTTTTTTTACCTACTCCTCACTCTGACCACCCCTCCTTTCCCCCCTTCCTTTCGTTTCTCTCTCCCTCCCTTCTTTTTTTCTTGTTCTTTTTGGTTTTGTTCTAAAGGGGTGTTGACCGGTGTTTAGTTCTAGTAGACGGAACCCTCTCGCCAGTGAAGCGATTGGCTAATTGAGCCGGTGACTGACTGGTAAATGAGTGCGGCCCGCAGCAGCCGGGAGCTGATTGGCTGCGCGGGGAGACTCCGAGGGCTTCGCTACGGGAGCACGGGGCACTCGCGTCCTGCAGCTTCAGGAGTAGGTGCTGCGCGCCGCCACCCGCCCGCCGCGCACCGGGAGCGGGGACGCGACTCAGCCCGCGCGCCGCGCGCCGCTGCCCTGCTCTGCCCGTGCCCGCGCCAGCTCCCGCGGCAGGCCCGGGTCTGCGACCGGCGTGCGGCCGCCCAGCCCGGCGGGGTGGGGGATCGGCGCCTTTTGTCCCTGGAGATTCCTAGAAGGAGCCCCAGAAGTTTGTGGCGGGACGCTCGCGCGGACGCAGCCCCGACGTCGCTGGTGCGAGTGCGCCGGGCCAGCATGGGCAGCGGGCGCGGCGTGGGGGGCCGCCGCTGGGCCGCCTCGGGCGTGCTGTTGGCGTTGGCCGCCGGCCTCCTGGCCGCAGGCTCGGCCAGCGAGTACGACTACGTGAGCTTCCAGTCGGACATCGGCTCGTACCAGAGCGGCCGCTTCTACACCAAGCCGCCGCAGTGCGTGGACATCCCGGTGGACCTGCGCCTGTGCCACAACGTGGGCTACAAGAAGATGGTGCTGCCCAACCTGCTGGAGCACGAGACCATGGCCGAGGTGAAGCAGCAGGCCAGCAGCTGGGTGCCCCTGCTCAACAAGAACTGCCACATGGGCACCCAGGTCTTCCTCTGCTCGCTCTTCGCGCCCGTCTGCCTCGACCGGCCCATCTACCCGTGCCGCTGGCTCTGCGAGGCCGTGCGCGACTCGTGCGAGCCGGTCATGCAGTTCTTCGGCTTCTACTGGCCCGAGATGCTCAAGTGTGACAAGTTCCCCGAAGGGGACGTGTGCATCGCCATGACCCCGCCCAATGCCACCGAAGCCTCCAAGCCTCAAGGTAAGGCTGCCCCCCACCCGCGAACCCCGGGACCCACCAGTGCCTGGGGTGGGGGTGGGGGTGCAGAGACGGCTGCGGGACGGCACTGTCCCGCCACCGCGGAGTCCCGAGGTGCTACCGGAGCTTGCTCGCCAGCTGTGCAGATGCTATTTAAAAGCTTCTCGTCCGGCCGAGGTGTCACTGACCGCCTGTCGGGACCCAGGTGCACCGGTGGGGCTGGCCCTTCCGAGCTCGGCCGCCGACTCGTCTCTGGGATCTAGTCTCCCTCATTCCAGGTCTGAAACAAAGCCTGGCTCCTAAAGCGAGAGGAGGAGAGCTCGCCTTTCCTGCAGGCGGAGGCCCCTGCGAAGTTCCCAGCGCTGGCGAGGAGTTGTCCCGGTGGGAACGAAGTCAAAACCCAACGCTGGGCACGGCGTTATTCTCGTGGATGCGATAGGGCTTTTTATTTTTAAACTCTTTCTCTTAGCTAGCCATCCAGCGGCGTAGCCCCAGGACTTGGCGATAAAGAAGTTTAGACACCCGCACGGATTTGGGGTTCTCCACCCCTTTCAGGCTCCTACTTTGGCACCCCTGGAGGGTTGGAAGATGGAAAGCCTCCCTCCCTGGGGCGTACCCCCTGCTACCCTCATTTACACAAAATCCTCAGGGAATTAGAAAGATTAAAAAAAAAGTAATTAGCTCATGCTCTTTCCCCCGCCCCCCCTCCCGCTCTTGGCGAGTGGGGAAGAGTCTGAAAACCCCGGACTTCTCCTACCAGTACCCCCCTCCTCAGGTGATCCCCTGCGCCTTCCCCAGCCCCTCTTCCCAGTTAGCGGGCAGCGGGCAGAAATAAAATCCCGGAGAGGCAAACTCTCAACCCCGCGACCTGACCTTCGCAGGAATGAATCCCACCCGCAGTTCCTCCAAAGCCAGTTTAGACTCGAGATGGCAACGCTGGGATGGGAGCGCCACAAGGTCCAGGTGCTGTTAGCACGGAGCACCACGATGGCCCGGGGCTTTTTTTGGAGAGAGAGAGAGAGAGAGAGAGGCATCGGCAGGGTGTGTGTGTGTAAAGGATTGCTTCTTTGCTTAGCAACTCCTCCCCAAGTGTTCATGGACTTTAACTTTTCTGTTGTTGATGCCCAAAGCAGAAATACCCTCTACGGGGCTATACAGCCACCTGGCTCCCGGAGAGTAGAGACAGGTGTGGGAAGGTGGGCACCGTGGATTTTGAATGCTTTTGCTTATTCTGGGGTGGGAAGAGATGGGTCCGAAGTACCCGCATTGGTTGGCATGTGCCTCCTCCCACCGTAGTGGGGAGGCCACAATTTGCGCATAGTGGCAGGGTTTGGGCATCTCTGCTGGCTACATCCCGGTCTTTGCAGAGGGTTAATCTCCTTCCTGGAAATCCAGCCTTTGGAGAGCAAGAGAACAAACAAAGCACGTTGTGTTCCGTGTGTGTGTGGAACCGTCCCGTCCCCTGCAGTCCACAGGATTTTCCTTCTCCCGTTCCTTGAGCACCTGGGAGGATTAGTGGGGCCCCAGAGGCTGTGCCTTGGGCTGTACTCAAGTACCCCCCACCCCCCTACACCACACACACACACACACACACACACACACTCCATTACTTTTTACATTCAATAGTCTAACAATTTCAGATAAGATGGCTGGAAGTCCAAGTGGGAAATTGGGGAACTCAATGAGGCATCTACTTTTGAGACAACCCAACTCCCTCAAATGCTGGGGTAAAATGAGGGGGGGTAGGGTGTATCATTGATGTTTTCTCTGCCTTTTGTCTCTTAGCTGCTGGTCAGCTGGCCTCCCAGCTCACCAGTAGCCTGCATCTGGACCTTGGCACTAGCCTTCTCTCCGGGTCCCTTCCCCTCAGAGGGACCTGGGGTGTCAGGCCTCCCAAGAGCAGCTGCTGAACAGAGCGCAGCTGTGAGACAGACAAGAGTGGGACTTGGGGCCTGGTTCTCTTCTCAGTCTTTTTGGGTGGAGATGTTGTCGCTGAAAGGGAAGGTGTATGTTTCTTCCTGTGTCTGCAGGACCTTGTTGTGAGGGTCTCCACATGGACTTTCTTGGTGCCTCTGATGATGGTGTGTGCGTGTGTGTGTGTGTGTGTGTGTTTGTTTGTAGGAATAGGTTAAGACAAAACAAACTCTTGGGTCTCAACAGGAGGTAAACCTGCTGGAAAAACAACTGGGTGCTCTGGATATGCACTGCTCTTTAACATTTCAAACTGAGTTGTCGGTCACTCTGTGTCTCCACACTTTTGTCCGTTGGTTTCTGCTCACATATATGGGCACGCATCGTTCTGATAGCCGGGCCAGGCCTCTGTGGCCAAGCATTGTTTAAGGCCCACCTGATAGTGATGGATGAACCACCAGATAGTGTCTTCTCCCCAAAGGCATCAACTCTGCAAGACAGAGATGTTCTTTTGTAGGCTGTTGCTTCCCATCCCCTCAGGGTTTCCTGATCGAGGTTGCATAAATGACCATGTGCTTTTAAAATTGTATCTGATCACTTAGGCCTGTTGCTCACTGAATCAAACAGGCTGGTTTATTCATAAATTGTGGAAGCCAGGGACTCATAATTTCCATACACACAGGCCCCTGGGTGCTTCTAGAAGCTGACCAGGAAAGACCCTCAGGGTGTGCGCCCTCTCCTGTAGGCATGATTGAATATAGGTGTGTTTATAGCTTGTGTGTTTATGTGCTGATGTTTATTTTTAAAATTCACTTGCTGTGCCCACTCTGCACTTACTGACTGATTAGGTTTCAATGGTTAGATACGTTATTATGCAAAAATCGATACTGTAAAGATAGAAGAGGACTGAATCATCTCACCCCCCTCACTTGTGATGTGCACATCCTGCTGGGTCCCTGCTGGGGTCACCTGCCCCTGCCCCCTCCTCTTCCTCACATCCGCTTAGGAAACCAGTCCCACTGCAGGAGGCCCCTAGTGGGAAGGAGGTGAGACACACTGCCCACCAGCTCCTGTGTTGGGCCCTTGCCCCATGTCCCTATGAAAATCGACAATCTAGAGCTTCTTTGGAGGTTGTGTGGCCAGGGCCGACCTTGATTGAAACTACAGCTAATGCTGGCTCCTCCTCCACTGATCCTACTCTTACACAGGTAGCTTGCCATGCTTACCTGGGCTACCCAGGAGCAGGCATCCAGGAAGCATGAGGGGGCCACACTGGTGCTAGTCAGCCACAGTGGTGTCCTCCAGGCTCCAGACACCCAACTTCCCATCCTGGGGGTCCGATTGCCCCTGTGCTCCTCAGGCTACGAGCGAAGAGCAGAACTCAGTGGCCTGCTTCCTCCCTGAATTCTGAGGGAAGCCCACCTTCAGAACACTGGGCGCTGCTGTTCCAATTTCCACCCCCTGAAGGCTCCTTGGGGCCCACTGGGGGGCATCGCATCAACACGGACTCCTCTGACCCCCTCTACTCCAAGCGTCACACTGGCAGCTTGGGGAGATGACATCCCCGCTCCTCTCCTGAGTGGTAGACTGTTAGGCAATGAGACAAGAAAGCCCAACAGGGACCTCACATGTGTCACTTTCAGGAGCCCACCATTAATGCACAAAAGAGTCAGATAAAATTTTCATTATTGGACGAAGAGCTGGTCCGCATGTCAGAAGGAGCTGGTGGGCTCCCTCCTCCAGTCCTCCACTAATATTCATAAGACACAGACCCTTTGAGTCACTCCTTCCTTTGCTCCAGACACTTTAAGGGCACCTGACATCAGCGACTTAGGTCTACTTGTCAGGTGGATGTCCAGGCGGAGTTTCCCCACCGAAGCCGCCTGCTGGGGCCCAGATTAATATTACATTACACATTCCTCAAGCTGCCCCTGAGTCACCTGTGAGACAAGTTGAGATGGTTGAGCCCAACCGGGTTGTTGGATGTTGTGCCGGGCTCAAGCCCAGCCCCTCACCGCTGCTGCTTCGAGAGGCACTGCCATCCAGCATGATTGAAGGGACCTGGGGCAAGTGCCCCCGTGGGACTCAGAGCCCGAGGCTATCAGGTCAGGGAACCAGGGAGGGGGGGGACCTTAAAGATAGTGCACGAAGGGGGAGGGTACAGGGACTTGATCTTTTCAGAGCCCTGGCCCCGCTGCTGGTGTGATCCAGATAATACCTGCAGGACCTTGCCTTGTGAGCACATCTACTTACTGATTGATAACAGTTTCAAATAACCATTGTAAGGAAATGGCTTAGGGAACATGGCCGGTTGATCATTTCTGTATGACAAGGCGTCATTTCTCTGATTTTCCTCCCCTGGAAGCAGGACTCATGATATACAATCCTGGGTCAGTTTTGCCTTGGTCAGAAACACCACCTCCGGAAGCCAGCCTCAAAGTCTGTGTGAGAAGCCAAAGACAGTCACACCGTCTTCTGCTTGGAGCGGGGTTCCTGCTCCCCCAAGACTCTGGAAGGCCCTTGACTCAGTGAATGGAGGGGGAGGTCCATTGCAGAAGACCAAGGAAGGTGTGCTCTGCTGGACCAAGCTTGCAGGGACCCTGCCTGGATGTGGGGAGAAGTCGTGTGTGTCCCCAGCATCCTGCTTGGCCTCCCCACTGCTGGGAGGGTGGCTGTGGATCCCCTTGGCTTTGGGGTGGCCTTCATCTGGGAGCGCTGTGTGGCACCCTGTGCCCCTCCTTGGCAGGCTTTGCCCATTTCTCTGTGCAAGCCATTGGGGTGCACAGTGGAGACTGCCACAAAAACCACGCTGCAGAGAGGAATGGGAGGAAGAAGGAGAGGGACAAAGGGGTCCCCATTGGCCTGAATGCTTGTGTACACACACACACACACACACACACACACACACACACACACACACACACACTTACTTCCTCTTCAAAGCACTTCACAACCATTCACTAAGGCCCCTCCAGAGGGTCTCTCTCCCTGTCAAGCCCAGTCCTTCCATTTGGCAGTGCTTGCCAGGGTCTCCCCACCCCCACGCCAGCTGCTCTTGCTGCCGGCTCCCAAAGGAACGCTCACTAAATAGCACTCTTGGAGAGGTTGGGGTGTGTGAATGTGGTCTCTGAGAGAGCTGGTCGGATTGGCTGTCCAGTTGGGAATGTGGCAGGATCGGAGAGGGTTACTTACAGGCGAAAGGATAGGGAACACACAGACGGAAATCTTTTTGGCTTCTAAGCCAGCTTTTTCTAGGACGCACAACACCCCACCGAGTCCCAGCTCACAGAACTGACGGCAGGCGATGTTGGTTTAACTAGCGGGGCCCTCTTTAAAAGCTCAAACCCCAAGTTTTCAAGATTGGCCCTGGGCCTGTTTGTGAATCAGAGGCTGGGTGCGGGGAGATGCTTTCTATCCCCTTCCAAGGTTGCTGTTCAGAAGTCTCAGGAGACCTTTAATGACTGTCAGCGTGTCCCACTGATGAGCTTTCCCCCAGGGTGGTTCCTCTCCCTCCCCTCTTCTTTCGGATCATCCCCTTACTTCTCTCCCTTTCCCTCCCTAGGCACACCTGTGTGTCCCCCATGTGACAACGAGTTGAAATCTGAAGCCATCATTGAGCATCTCTGCGCCAGCGAGTTTGGTAAGGAAGTGCTCCTGCCCCCCTCTGCAGCTGGGCAGTCCCTGTCCCTCTTGACTAGACCCAGCTAGTCCCCGCTAGACCCAGAAGACCTATTGTTGGAGCCCTATCGTCCTTTTACTCATCTTTCCATACAGCTGCCTTTCTCAGGCCGAGGGAAAACCTGGATCGAGTGGGGAGCTGGCCAGTTTTTAGAATAGTCCAACTTTCCTTCTTGGTAGATGTTGGGGGCCTTCCTGTAGGAGTGGAGGCAGTCAGGCCTGGGGACAGGTCCGGAGGGGCCAAGGGAAAACAGCAGTCTCTGTTGGAGGTGATGGGAGGTGGCACAGCCCGTCTTACCTGCTTCAGAGGCAGCTCTGACGCTTTCTCTCATCCACCCCTAGGTGTCAGCACTACTCCACACAGCATCTGAGATGGCCTCAGGAAAGACTGCCCACGGGCACCTTTCAGGGAAGGGGTGGGGAAAAGCAACACTCAGCTAAAGCCCCCCTCATGTTCTTCCAGGCCAAGAGAACTGGCGTCCCTGCTACAGTAGCATGATTTCTCTCCCTCTTTCTCAGTTTGCTCTGGGTTAAAAGTGAATCCAGAACTGGCAGCTGCTGCCCAAGGGGAAGCGCTGTGTGTGGCCTGGGTAGCAGATCCCCAGGGTCTTTTTCTGGGAAGACCTAAATCCCAAATGTCTGGGAAGCTCTCCTCTCGGAAAGGTACACGTCAAAGTCGAAGGGTCAGCCCCACCCCCTCTGCCTCAGCCGGGGCACCTGGTGCTGAGAAGGGAGGTACCAGACTGGTCAGGCCCACCTGCGGAATGGCAGGATCCGGCCCCAGGCAGAACAATGTGCTTCTCGGAATTCCTGCCTTGTGTTTTGGGGGTTGGATTTCTTACAGCGTCCTTACCAGGAAAAGCATAAAGGTAGGTAATCCGAGTCTTCGAGTCCTTCAGAGGCGCCCACTGCATGCCCTTGCATGACCCCAATGTGTGTCGACACATGGCAGGCCCCTGGAGACTCGAATGAACTGCACAGACATGCCCATGCACACTCAAGTCGAAGGAAACCTGACCGTGTGATAGATGCATTCTCAGGGCCTTGGTAAATTCAGAGCATCTGCCGCCAGTGAGCTCCCTGAGGGCAGGCCACGCTTACTGGCTCTATCCTGAGTGCTCTCCGACACTCTGCTGTTCTTGTTGGAGGACGTCAGCGCCTTCAGGAAAAGCTCAGCCTACTGTCCATTTGGAGGCTTGTGTTTGAGTCGCCCTCCTTTGACTTGATTCCATCTAACAAGAACTCAAACTTGTAGAGTGTCGCACCTGCCGTGGCATTTGCAAACGAACTGTCCTCCCATCTACCTGGGGCTCACGCCTGCTCCTTGATGCCGACGCTCTTGCTTCACCAGGTGCCAAGAGCTGGCTGATCCCATGAGCCTCCTGTGGTGGTCTGTGGACACACAGACTTGCCGTTGTTGTTGGCGACCCTGAGGCCGGTTCTGACTCCGGGTGGCCTCCGGTGTAACAGAACAGAGTGTTGCCCGCCCCTGCCCTCTGCGGGATGGTTGTGTAGGAGAGTCAGTCCATTGTTGTAAGCATCATGTCCATCTATCTCACCGGGGATTTTCCTCGTGGTTGCTGACCCTCTACTTTACAAAGCACGTGTCCTTTCCAAGCAGCATGCTGCCTTACCAACAAGCTTATCATCTACAAGTAGGGCTGAGATTCCTTTCCAAGGAAACCTCAAACCACACTCCTTGCCATCAAGTCGATTCCAACTCATCGCGACCTGTAAGATAGAGTGGAACTGCTCCTGGGGGTTTCAAACTGCTGACCTTGCGGTTTACAGCCTAACACATAGCTCCTATGCCACCAGGGTGCCTAAAGGTGCATTTCGACAGAGAAAACAAGGACCTAAATGCAACCTCTAAGACAGAGTTTCCCCAAATGGGTGATAACACCCCCTAGGGACACTGGAACAACCCAACTCTACTCACTGCCACCGAGTCCATTCTGACTCACAGTGACCCTGTAGGAGAGGCTAGCACTAGCCTGTGGGTTTCCCAGACTGTAACCCTTACAGGCGTAGAAGGTGCTGTCTGTCTCTCTCGGGAACAGTCCAAAAGCAGATACCTACACTTTACCCTGGATTATGGGCTACACTACAGACCTTCTCATTGCCAAAGGGACACAGTCATTTATTATTTTTTTTCTGGAAAAGGCAGAGGCCAGATAAGTTTGGGAACTTGTGCTATGAATCATCCCACCAGGAAGCCATCTGCTGTGTTGGGGGGCAGGAATAGTCTTCTCAGCTAGTGCTCCGATGCCCATGAACGCCCCAAGGGAAAGGGGATTGGGCCTGCAGATTCTCTGTCTGGATTTGCAAGGCTTTCTGATACTGTAAATTAGAAGACTCACGTTGAGAAGTTGATCCTAGACATTTCAGCAAGTCCAGGAGTCATTTGAAGAAAGCCTGAACGGGTAAATGTACCAGCTGGTGTTGTGTGCTCATATGACTTCTGTTATTGGGCTTCACTCTTGAAGGAAGAGTGTTGAAAACCCCTGAACGGAGGACGTGGAGGTGCCTGGCAGGAGATGCTCGGCTGTGGGAGGACTCAACATTCAAAGAATCTGATCATTTATTCATGCCTACTCACTCGACAGATATTATAGAGGAGGATGCCCTGTGACCAGCCCATGGTCCAAAAGCACTTGTACAGAGTAAATTTCAGTTCTTTTTGAGTCCTGACCCAATGCTTTTTAGTGGCTCCCTAGAGAACTGTGCATTCATTTTGTAACTCACAGGATGTTGGCGGTGCTGGAGGAACTTGGGCCCAAGTTCATATTAAGGAACTGGGAGAAAGAGCAGACTTTCTACTTCCATAAAGACTTGCAGTCTCAGAAACTCCTGCTGTAGTTCCACGCTGTCCTATGGAGGTAGGACGAGTCAGAATGGATTCAATGGCAATGAGCTTGGCGGGATGTGGATCCGTTTATGTTCACGATCTTTGGGGCTCACCAGCCAGCAGTTGTTGTCCAAGTTCTTCCCTACGCCCTCATAGCCCAACATTGCAGGGTGTTGTGGTAAGTGGTGAAACGGGAGACATTCCCCAGTGATGGTCTGAAAGCCCAGCCTTGGGAAGGATTTGGCAAGGTTGACATTGGGGGGGCAGGGTGAAGGTCTCAAGGGCACTCAGGACACTCACCCGGGGTTGGCCATCTGCCATCCAGTTGAATCTGACTCATGGTGACCCCCAGAGGTGAGTAGAACTGCCCCCTTGGACTACTGAGAGTAATCTTTATGGGAACAGCCTCCTCTTTCTCCTGAAGTGCGGCTGATGTGTTCAAACTGCTGACCTTGCCATATGTTCAAACTGCTGACCTCTCAGCTCATAACTCTCCTTTCCCTAACTGGAGCAGTACCTCAAACCAAACCAAACCCACTGCCACCAAATCGGTTAGACTCGGGCAGCCCTATGGGACAGAGTAGAACTGCTCCATAGGGCTTTAGAGACTGTACATTTTTGTGGGAGCAGTCAGTGGGCTTAAACTGGCAGCTCTGCAGTTAGCAGCCTAACCCCGAACTCACTGCACCACCAGAATTCTTTAAGGGCTGCCCACTCAGTCAAAAAGTTACCTCCTGACTGCTAACAGGAAGGTGGAGAAAACAAACCACCCCAAACTCAGGGCTGTCAAGTTGCCCCTGACTCTTGACAGTCCCATGTGTATCAGAGGAGAACTGCGCTCCTTAGGATTGTTTTGCTGGTCATGATCTCACGGAAGTGGCTTGCCAGGCCTTTCTTCCATGGTCCTACTGGGTGGCCTTGAACAGCCAACCTTTTGTTTCATAGCTGAGCACATTTACCATTTGTGCACCTCCTCTGCCCCCCCTCCCCTTCCCCCCTCCCCGCTCCCCGAGACCTATAGCAAGGAGAGGTAAGATTTAATAGCCACTCAGGTCTTGGTGAAGCTGAGTAATTCATTACCGGGGACTGTGTTCCTTTTACTTTGAGATTGTATTCATCTGGGGCTCTTTGGGTTTTTGAGTTCTTCCTGGATCTTAGAGACCATCTTCACAAGTCCAACGATTTGGTCAATAAGGAAATTGACTTTTCCAGCTGGAGGGCTTTTGCTCTGCTCCAGCCTCTGCCTTCCTGACTTCCAGCCCCAAATTGAACCCCACTTATTGCATAGAGTCAGTGGTGACTCCTCAACCCTGTGGGGCAGGGCAGAACTGCCCATGAATTTCTGACATGCTCACTCTTAATGGGAGTAGAAAGCCCCGTCTGTCTCCCGAGAAGCAGCTGGTGGCTTTGAACTGTTGACCTTCTGGATTGAAGCCCCATACATATGCACGACACCACCAGGGCCCCTTACTTCTTTAAAGAGACAAATGCCTGCTAGGAGCTGGTGTAAAAAAAATGTTTCCATAGCACCTCTAGTTGGGAGCAGGAAGCATGGAGACTGGATGCAGTCGAGAGAGAGAGAGAGAGAGAGAGAGAGAGAGAGAGAGAGAGAGAGAGAGAGAGAGAGAGAGAGGTGTTAGGAGAGGAGAGAGTGTGTGTTGTTCTTATAAAACAATAAATAGGATTTTGTGTTTCTCCACAGGGGCTGAGCTAAGCTCTGCCCTCTTGGCGCCCTGGAGAATGCAGCCCTGTTGAGAAACTTGTTTCTTAACTCAGTTCAGCCCATGTAAGGGAGCCTGGCAGCCCTGTTGATGGGATTCCATTAGGAAACAAAGACGTTGAACTTTCCAAGCTGGCACACAGAGAGAAAGCAAAGCATGTTTTACACCCGGCTCCAGGGCGCAAACTCAGCAGTAAGTGGCCCTGACACACCCATGGGAAGACCTCAGGTTTCTGGAAAGCTCCAGGAACAAGGTGCATCCCTGCTGGGCAGCACAGGCGCTCGGCCTCCCATTTCCCTAGCTAGCCTGTCCGGCACCGGGCAGGCCAGCCCGTCCTCCACGCCCCTGGCAGGGCATTTTAACACTGATCAGTCTGCTTGGCTACTTGCTCCCCACCCCCTCGCTGTGCCCCCTCAGTTCAGAGTACATCTCCACAACACTCCCCCTCCGCCCCCAAATGGGAAACCTCAGTAGAAACACCTGTGCGCTGATGCTCAGGAATGCAGCTGGATCAGCCTGGATCAAGCACCAGATGTGGGAAGCCAACAGTTACATGGTGCAAAGTCTGTGTGTTCCACATGGCAGCCAGCCTGCCTGCTGGGCTTCAGTCAGGATGCTCTCTCTGTCTTTCAAGTGAGAAATCCTGGGGCCACCACGTGACAGCCGAGCACGCTGCTCTTGCCTCTCAGAGGCCAGTTTCGTATTTGCTAGCGGCCTCATTGCACCTCGCTATTAACCACCCAGCTCCACAAGCCATCTTTGCCTCAGGTGCCTTTATTGCAGGGTTATGAAGAGACGATTTATAATTGCTGCGATGATCGGATCCGTGCCTTCAGCCCTGCCCCCCAGGCTACTTTTCGAGTATCTCTCTGTACACACCCTCAGAGCCTTTCCGGCAACGGAGTGTCCCCACATACTTTTGAAAAGACACCAGTAACAGTTGCTGTTGATTTGCTCCGACTCATAGTGACCCCATGGGTGCCTGAGCAGAACTGTGCTCCCTAACGTCCTCAAGGTGGATTTTCCAGAGAGCAGATCGCCAGGCCTTTCTTCTGAGGTACCTCCGACTACTGAGCAGCTGAGTGCATTCAGCAATGACACCAAGTCAGTTGAGTTCAGAGTGTCATGCTATTCTAGTTTCCTCAGTTTTCTGAGCTTGAGAGTTCAGGTGGCACCTTCTCCATCTGCTTTTTTCTCACCGTGGAATAAGCTTTATTTGCCTACCTGTCCCCCTACATTTTCCTTGCTTTTGGGGAAGGATTCTTTTTTTCCTCGTTTAGAGGTTTTCTCATGAAGGGCAAAAGCTGAACCCAGTAACCAGCTTCAACTCCACTGCCATCAGGTTGGTGGTGCCGACTCCCAGCAACTGCACAGGGCAGAGTAGAAGTGCTCTTGTCAGTTTCTGAGACTGTAACTCTTCTCGGGAATAGAAAGCCCTGTCTTTCTCTCTGACAGTGGCTGGTGGTTTCAAACTGCTGACCTTGAGCATGGCAGCCCAACCTGTAACCACTATACTACCTGGGCTCCTCTTCTGAAGCCCAATAGTTAGGCAAATGGAAAAGGAAAACCAACCCCCATTGCTAGGAATACATCTTAAAAAAAAAAGCCCCACTCTTTTATTAATGTTTGTACTCTCCTGGTCAGGTATCTTCCCTGTGCTGCTGGGGGCTGATGCATTGCCTGGCCTCTGCAGCAGAATTCCACTGTTTGCAAAAAGCAGGCTAAACCTTGCTAACCCTTGGCGTCACCCCGCCCCCACCCCACCTCCCAGGAGGAAACTCTGGCTGCCAGGACAGCACACTCACTGTAAGCAACATCTGCAAGCAGACTGAGGGCAGGGTCAGAGTGAGGATTCCGAAATGTCGTGAAAACTTTCCACTATCTTTGAATTCCATTCTTCCCTACACTTTTAAGACTCCTCTTAACTCTGATACTGTAGTTAATTTAATGGAACTCACTCCATTGAGTCAGTGCTGACCGACTCACAGTGACCCTGTAGGGCAGGGTAGAATGCCCCTGTGGGTTTCTGGGACTGAAACTCTTCCCAGGAAAGCCGGTCTTTCTTCTGTGGAGTGACTGGTGATTTAGAACTGCTGACCTTGTGGTTACCAGTCTCACGCGTCACCACTATGTCACTGGCCTCCTCTAATTAGATGGCAGGCTCCCACTAATTGTGAGCTGCACGGTTATTTTTATGTCACTGGAAAAGAGAATGGAATTGATGCTAAAATGTGAAGAAAACATTTGCCTTAAAATTTAAAGCTACTGCGTAAAAACATTGTGTTTTCACTGATGCAATGTCTTATACACAGCAGGCCTGGAGAATGTTTGTCAAATGAACCTCTGGCGATCAAACCAAATCAAACTCCCTGCCATTGAGCAGATGCTGACTCACCGTGACCCTCTGGACAGGGTTGAATTGTCCCTGTGAGTTTCCTGGACTGTCACTCTTTTTAGGAGTAGAAAGCCCTGGTCTTTGTCCACTGTGAATGACAGTTAGGGGTGGCCAAATCCAGCCCCACTGCCCTCGAGTCCAACTTAAAGCTTTACGGGAGTAGATGGTCTCATCCTTCTTTCTTGGAGTAGCTGGTGGGTTTGAACTGCTGACCTTGTGGTTACCAGCCCAGGGAGGAACCCACTGCACCACCAGGACTCGAACAGGGGATGACAGGGACAGAGAAGCTGGACCTCCTTTTTTCCAAAAGGGAGAAAACGATTTCTGATATGTGTAACTTGTTTATTAAGTTCACGGAAAACTACACACCCTTGTTTTGGGTGACTGAGTGTTGTATATGTGTGTATACATTCTTCTCCCCCTCACCCCCCCCGAAAAGTTCTATCTTCCAGAAATCTAATTCCGCCAAAGTAAAATTAAATAGACATGGGAGAAGGAACTCTTACCCCGCGGTGGAGTTGGCCGGCCAAGAACAACTGTTTTTTATTGTCATTGAAGATCTCTAAAATATATATCCCATCCACAGATATGTAAATACTTGGAACAAGTTGATACAGCATTTCATATGCTGGAAAACACAGGGTCAGGGCCTTTGTTCAGTTCACGGAGAGTGGGGCCCACAGCTCCAGCCTAAATGGACTCCAGCCTAAAAGGCCTTCTTCCACAGAGGGGTGAGCTGCACGGTACAGAGGGCGTGGAGGACGGGAAGCCCGTGAAGCCTTTGAGCTGCCGGGGTGAGTTTGTGTGTCAGTTCCCTGCTCGCTCAGGCCTGAGCGTGGAGAGCTCTGGAGAAGGGACTGGCCGGTGGAATCGGGTCCCGGGAATATTTGGGTTGAGGACCCTGAGGGCCACTTTGCAAACTGATCTCACATTGAAGTACCATGAGGAAAGGCTGGGTGCAGAGCCAACACCCTCCCCCCCACCCCGCCTTCCTCCCATGGTGAGCCCGATGCACCCTGTCTCCAGCTCTGATTCTCTCTTGGTGTAACGTTGGCAGGGAGATGTGGTTTTTCGCTGCTAAGGAGCATTCTGGCTAAACTTCTTCCAGGACAGGGACTGGGACGTGGTACATGGGTGACGTTAGTGAAGGCGCATTTCCATCAGAAACACTTCTCAATCTGAGCCGGTCACGGGATCCTGACTGGCTAAGAAAGGCTGTAGAAACCCAGAGTCTCCGTCTTCCTGACCCAAAGCCCCGGGTCCTCCTGCTGAGCCACACGGCCTGCCTGCCTCCTCAGGCCAAAGGAGGCTGCCCACGCCCTCAGTGTGTCAGGCACATGCATCCGTCCCTTCTACAGACTCTGCAAGTAGCAAAGAAACGCCCTAGACCCTCTTCCCAGGTAGCCTGCTCGGCCACTCCCAGCAGGAGGAGAGTGGCAGGCTGAGAGGACACGGAGAAGCAAGGGCCTGGCATCTGAACTTCCTATTTAAGGGTGGGCCGAGAAAATGAAAGCTGGAGGCGACTTGAGGTGGGCTGGCTTTGGGTTTTATCTGGGCCTTGTTCTCCTCAATCCATTCCCTCATCCTCGGATTCCTATTTTGCCGTCTGGTGGTGAGAATCGAGTCCCTCAGTGGGTTAAGTCCTGACATACGGTGACTGCCCGTTCCATGATCCTCATCCTCTCCTCATTGGAAAGAAGTGCTTCAAGGGGGGAAATTGATCTCTGTTAGGCTATGTGGTCCAGAGAATCATTCATACATGTGTACAAGAGAGCTTTGTATCAAGAAGTAATCTTGTATGGAGAAGGCAGCCCGGCCCAGTCCAGCTAAGTCCAGGCGTCCAGTACTTGGCTGAATCCCCTTCACACTCACGTGGCTGCAGGCCAGTGATACAGAGAGTGAAGCAGGATGCAAGGAGGTCACAGGCCTCAGGGAGCAGAGTCCCGTGGACCCAAGGTTGGTGGGAAGTTGGCGGGGGACAGCCCCCAGGTTCAGATGGCCCACAAGAGGCCACCCCTGGAGACAGACACGGCGTCCCAGTGAAAAGGATGGTGAGAGAGTGGTGAGGAGAGCAGTTCCAAGGTCTCTCTCTTTCAAGACCATGGCCCAGAGAGGCATCATCAGACTGCGACCTGGTAATAGGCCGGGCGGGCTGCGCCTCTTCTTCACACAGGCGCAGGTTGGCGTCAAAGTCCACCCCAGCCATCTGGAAAGGGGGAACCCACTTGGCGACCAGGTGCACTCTGCCTGCTAATTCTCTGGTTAGTAGAGGATTCAACTGAAGAAGCCTTTTATTACCCCCACGTGGAGGAAACTTCACAAGGTGTGTTCAGGTTCATGTTGACAGAGTGTAAAAGCAAGAATGCCGTGTACTGTGGTGGTTGTTGTCTTCTGCTGTCGGGTTGATTCTGACTCAGAGCGACCCCGCAAGAGAGAGCGGAATTGCTCCCGGAGACTTCCATCTGCTCAGGAGCGTTCATCTTTACCGGCTCTTTCCTCCTTGTCAGCATTGCATCTCTAGCAGGCGAGTGCTTAACGGGTGTCCCATGAGAGCTGCTCCGAGACCCTGTCCTCGAGGGTGGGAGTGTGGACTTGATGTGACTGATCCTGGATGGCATCAGTCATTGGCGCTGCAGAACACCTGGGCTGGATTTTGCACCGGTTCCAGAATACAGGCGATTTTGGCTTTTTTGGTCTTAGTTCTAATATAAACTTTTTATTGATAAAGCTTGGGGTTTGTTTAAGAGAGAGGTTTAAGAGTCCTTTTGTTTTACCTTTCTCTTCTCTGCCTTTATCTCAAGTAGTGTCTTTAAGGCAATTTTCTTTCCTTTCCAATAGTTGACCTGTGATAACTATTCTCATTAACAAACAAACCTCCCCTTCAAAAAAACCAAACAAACTATATTCAGAAGCAAATGAGTATTTCGATATTGATAGAATTCTTCCAGTTTTGCAGAAATCAGCCAGAATCTCCAATCTATATATTTTACTTTTTTTTTAAGGAGAACAAATGGCCAAAGAAATACTAGGCCCTTGCCCTGCCCCAACATGCTGTGAGCAGCCAATTAAACATGCATTAGTTTTGGAAAGCTTCTCAAAGGCCTATAGATTGTGCTTGAAATCTTTGTTTAGTCTTTCAGGAACACTGTCACATGGATGATTTATCAAAGAAAGTTGTTTATCTGGCAGTAAAATAAACTCTGGGTCTGTTCAGACTAAGATTTCCCGTGAATTTCTACCAAGGTAAACACTGGTAACTAGCAGGTTGCAAGTTCCGCGTGAAAGCCAGACACATACAATAAATATTTGAACTAAAGCTCTGCTGTGTAAGAGGCCTGGCCTGTCACTGTGCTGTCACTCCAAGGTGGCCGGGAGGACCTGGCACTGTAGCCCTGCCAGCTCAGGGACCGGGAGGCCTGGCAGCTCCCGTGTCTGGGGGAGCCGCCCAGCTGCTTGGGCCTGTCAGGTTCTGAGGGCCACTTAGTGCTGGCACTGGGGACTTCCTGGTTCAGAGCGGGCAGCCTCCGGGCAGCCTCCCTCAGCCTCACACAAACAGCCTTGTGAGGAGCTCCGGGGGAGTTAGCCAGGAGCAGTCAGCCAGCTTAGGTTTCCTTCAATGCAGACGTTGGTTGAACGGAATTGGCAGGGTGCTAGGGCACATTGAATGAATCGGGGCTGTGGGGACTGGGAGCAGGGACCAGGGGATGGTGGGCGGGGGTGATGTCACCTGCCTTCATTCAGCTGTGCTTGAATTACACAGTAGGTTCTCATTATTTCTGGGTTCCATGTTTATCAACTCACCTACTCACCTAAGTGCATTTAGAATCCCCAAATCCACACTGGGGACACTTTTGCAGTCATCTGTGGACATGCGCAGAGCAGTAGAAAACTTGAGTCACCTGAGGACGGGTGCTTCTCAGCTGAGCGTGGACAAGGCCACACTCTGAGCAGCGCCCAGACTTGCGTGCAAGCAAGCAAGCATTGCTTCTGCGGCATCTTGAGGACCATGCACCATACAGTTTGAGTATAATTCTCCTCTTTAAAATAAACATGTAGTGCCAGAGATGTGCTGTGATGTCCCTTGCTGAGAGTCATCTGGCACGTTTGCCAGATAAGCTTCCTTCAGTCACGTGTTACTGTTACTGAGAGTCCCGTGGCCCAGTGGTACCATGTGGCTTGTTCACTGGTGGTTCTCAGATGATGGCAGCCACCGATGCTGGAGCTCCAGGCTCCTGCTGGCTCTGGGGCCTGCCTGCAGGTTTGGGCTTAAAGGACGTCATGAGTTTCTCCTGTAACTTAGCCCCCACCCTTCGACTTGCTGGGTGGGACAGGCCAGTTGCGGGGAGAGTAATAAGCAAGGGTCCTGGAGAGGAGGTGACAGCTGTTTTCAGCCCGGGCTGATTGACAGGAGAATCCATGTTCCTAGTGAAGTCTTGAGAGTGAAAGGCTACTGGAAGAACTGCGGGGGACCGGTGATTGTAATAGATGGTTATTGGCTTGCAGATATTTAGGAGGAATAAAGGAATGCTTTCTTTAGGGTATGAATGAAGGGGAATCATTTACAAATTCTGAACGGGTGTCTGGGAGCTGTAAACAGATGCCAAAAGAGTGCTTTGGCTGTGGGGAAAAATTCGGAAACGGCTTCCCCAGACTGTGCTTGCTCTCATTCAGGGAGGATTATCCGAGGGATTTGATGTCTGTTGTTTCCTCTAGCCCCGCCATAAGCCTCCTCTCCAGGACATTTCCTTTCCAGACTACCTCAAATGTGTTCTCTTCTCTTTGTGAGCCCTTTGAAAACACCTTCACCCTGGCGTGTATTCCACAACAGATCCATTCAGCCTTTGGACATGGCTTTATGGCTGAAGGAAATCCCCTGCTCTCTATCTGTGGCACCAGAGCTAGACCGGGGCGCAGAAGAAGGACTTTAAACCCTTAAACACAGCTGGTAGCTGAGGAGCAAGTTCCTGCCTGCAGCCCCGCACGTGTGTGTGTGTGTGTGTGTGTGTGTGTGATGTCGCCAGCGGCCGAGTGGCCCTCCCGGACATAGTCACTTGCTGCAAGGGCTTCGGCAGCGATGGCCCTTGTTTCTCTTACACACCCTGTAGCCTCGGCACCATGCTGAGTACCTGGCTCCTGCCCTCCAGAGCCTGGTGGCCCAGGCTAAGACTTAGACAAGCTGTGCGCTTCTGTTTGCCGGGAACTTCGGATGCCTGACCACACATCTCCAGTTCCTGGGTCTGGAGGAGGGAGGATCTCAGTTAAACTCACTGCCATTGGATCGGTGGCGACTCATAGTGTCCCTACAGGACAGGGTAGAACTGCCGCCGTGAGTTTCCGAGACTGTAACTCATTATTGGAATAGAAATCCCCAGGGTTCTCCCTCAGAGAGGCTGGTAGTTTCGAACTGCTGATCTTGCAGTAGCAGCCCAACATGTAACCACCGTGCCACCAGTATTCCTCTCCGTGGGGGCTGGAGAAAGCCAGGGGGGCTTCCTGGAGACGCATCCCCTAATGGCAGAGGAGTGGAGGCAGCAAAGAAGGGCAGCGCTGGGCCGAGAGATTAGAGAAAGGCGAGGCAAGGAAGACTTGAAACAACGGAGAATTTTTCAGAGGCATGCTACCTCATTCAGGTAAATAAATCCAGGTGAAGGACGATCATTTGTCAGTTCTAGGAACTCCCGCAGCCTCCTGTGTCAGGGCTGATCCTGACCAAGAACCTGGGGACTCCAAAGCTGAATCGGGATGTGACCAAGGAGTTGGCATCTCTGATTCACTTCTGCTGGCTACCCAGCTGCAACGATGTGCGGGCCCCGGGGAGCAGCAGTGGGGTGGCCAGGTTCTCACCAGTGGCCACTCACTCACCTGTGGCCAGGGGCTTGAGTTAGAGGTACCGCCTGGGCAGGTTCATCCGGTCCGTGCTAGCTGTCTGCCCTGAGCAAGGGGCTGAGAGGTGGGAGGGCAAGACTGAGCTGAGGAGGGCGGCTTCCACCCCACACAGAACCTCCAGCCGCTCCCACCCAGAGGGAGCAGGGCAGGCTGGAAAATTTTGGCTTTTGTTCTACAACACGGAAGCGCACAGCGGCAGCGAGTGCAGCTCAGATGGCTGCCAGGGGACAAAGGCCAGCTACCTCCCCGCCTCTCAGGTTACAGCTACTTCACTGTTCACACGTATTCACCTTGAACAGGTGTGTGGATTCATATATTTTTCACCCCTTTGTGGCTCAACCTCCGCAGGTGGCAGGCACTTTTGCACGGATTGAACTCGGCAGGCAAGAGGGACTGGTGGACTTCGGCTGAGCCCATGGCTCTGCCTAGACCTTGCACCACACCCACGGACCATGTGGCATCCTATCGAGAAAGATTAGAGTTGCTGGTATCCTTTCTGCCCAGGGTCTGGCCGGAGAAGGCGGGGTCTTTATAGTCAAAGTCAAAGTGGGCAGTCGTGCATAGAGTCCCGACAAGTGCCTGAACCTTGACAGAGACCTTTGGTGAGGAGAATGGGACCTCTGTTTGTCAGAAGATATCCTGGGGGTTGGGTGGTGGTGGTGTGTGTGTGTGTGTGTACACAGACAAGGGAGGTTTCTAGTAGGTCCAGTGTTAACTGATTGCACGTTGTAGTTGAATTCAGCTGTGTTCTGGGTGAGAAGCCCAGTACCGAACCAGTTGGATGAGTCGAAAGCACGTTGTGGTGGCTCGACTTACTGAGAGCTGGTGTGATTTGATGGGAGGAGAGGCGAGATCTATGGGTGAGCCTAAGCTCAGACCAGGGCACGTCCACCATGCTCATCCTTGGATCCAGCTTTAGGCAAAAGTGTCTTTGTTCTGCTTCTCAGGGCCAGCACCCAGCACGTTGGTGCTACTCCGTTTGGTACTTCCTCCCTGTGGGAGGAAAGTGATCTCATTAACTTCATCCCTTGTTACTCAAACCCAAACCAAACCAAACTCGCTGCCATCAGTCAGTGCTGACTCACACTCTCCCCCTGAGGTTTTCCGAGCCTGTACCTGTTTAAGAGAGTAGAAAGTCTTTCTCCCACGAAGCTGCCGGTGGTTTCGAACTGCCGACCCTGCAGATCACAGCCCAACTCATAACCACAAGGCGAGAGACTTAACAAGTGGCAGCTGGGTGGAACTGAGGAGCTACAAGAAAACAGACACGTGTAATAGTGTACATGAAGTGCTGATATTTCTGTAAGCATGAAAGGTGTCTTGGTAGCACTGTGGGTTGGGCTTTGAGCCCAATAACCGCAAGATCGGTGGTTCAAACCCCATAGCTGCTCTTGTAAAGATTTGCATTCTTGGAAACCCAGTCTAGAGTCACTAAGGGTCCAAATCGCCCAGACGGCAGTGGGTTTGGTTTTGTATTGGGGTGTCTCGAGTGAGACAAGGGAACCCTTCTCCTGGGAAGGTGTTAATGAATTCCTCCAAGCACGTGTTAGGAGTTTGCAGGGAGAAGAAGTCGGTGTAGGAGAACTAGTCCAAGCAGAGGGCCCAGCAGAGAGAACAGCATGGTGGTAGGGCCTTGCCTGCTGGGCTCAGAGCACATTGAGTGTTTGCCGTTAGCACCAGCGTTAGAACCGGATGCGTTCTGGTTCCCCTCCTGCCTTTGCACCCCAGATCCATTGAGTCCGAATCCACATTCTCAACACAGCCTCTAGGTGATTATTATTGTAATACTCAGTGATAATCTATAAGAATCAGCTGGGGGTGGGGTGTTGGGAAACTGTAGATTGGGATGCAGCCTATCTGGCATGGAAAGACAACTTCCTGGCAGGGGGGTTAACCAGTTCTGAATCCTGGGTAGCACCAGGGTGTTTGCTGGTGAGGGCCTAGCAATCATGTCCACAAATCAGGCAAAGGCCAGCTCAGGCAGGACCGTGAATGCCATGCTAAAGAATGGAGTTTATCTCGGACAATGGTGCCTCATCAAGAGCCTGCTGTAACGTCACTGTCCCTCTCATCATGAAAGAAGACCTGAGGCACGGGGTGGGGGGGAGGGTGGTGGGGGTGGGGGGAGGGGGCAACTTCAGAGAGCCGGTGCTTGTTCCTGCAAAGCAGTGTCGTTCTAATGGCAGGACTCCAGGCATAACTCGGTGAGCTGTTTGGAGACGGGAGAGGAGACTCTAAGTCACGTCCCTGAAGAGAGGGCTCGGCAATGGCGGTGGCTGGCTCTGGGCCAGCTCTGGGCCACCCTGGATCCCTGAGAGGCTGGTGTGAGGTGGTCAGCCAGGGAGGGGGCTGCCTGCTGCAGTCAGCACCCCGGGGACTTTGTTCTGGGTGTGTGGGGTAGAAGCCAGAGCCTGTAATCAACTCATACTTGGGTCACCACAGAGCTGGGTCTCACCACGAGCAGTCGAGCAGTCGAGCAGTCGTCTTTAGGCCTTGCCATAAATTACCCTGACTTCTCTCGACAGACCTTGTTAGTGGCCCAAGTCGGCAGCAGTGGAGGGATGGAGCCAGCCTCACCACTGTTGCCATAGTAATGGCTTTCATCAGGGCCTGAGGGGCTGGGGACTTTCAGGTGTGTTGGCCTTCTCTGGAGGAGGGGGAGCTGAAAAGGGCGTGGCACTGCGAAAGGATGAGGGGCAGAAATGGAGATGGTGGATGTATGTGTGTATGTACAGGTGTGTCTGAGAGGTGCATGGCTGTGGGGCACCATGGGCCAAGTGAGTGTGCACACATGCATGGCTGCGTTTGTGGCAGGGCTTACCAGCCATACGGAATCTTAACCTACATTTTAATGAGGTCCTCAGGAGAATCTTCTGTATGCCAATGAATCCCTGGTGGTGGGGTCAGAATCTGTAGGAATCCCCTGAGCATCTTGTTGAAATATGGCTTTGATTCGGTCCATCTGGGATGCAAGGTGAAGACTCAGCACGGGGAGCAAACCAGAGTAAACCAGTCCGTTGGAAGCGCTGACGTGTGGGGTACACCACACAGCTGCTTGCATAGCTACTGGGGGGCTGTCTCTTATGGCCACCTAACCTCTCCAGGTGCGGTGCTGCACCGTGAGGCCTTCTTGGAAACAGTGGCATCAGAAGGGTGCCCTTATACAAACTATAGGCCATCTTTGTGGACTGAAGAATGCCGCCAGTCCTAGTGTTTTGCTTCTTACGATACCAAGTCAGCATGGTTTGTTTAGATTTTTGTGCCTGCAGCAGGCCTGTGTAGAACTGCTACCTCTGGGCAGGTTTTAGGAGCTGGCAGGGATTGTCGTAAAGGGTGTGATAGAATCCCTGGGATTTTAAAAGCATGTTGGACAAAACATACATAGCCTTAAGAATGTCAGGCCCAGGTTTAAGATCTGGTTTTATCATATACTGTGTAGCTCTGGGAAATCTGTGGAGTTCTGTGTTGGGCTGCTAACAGCAAGGTCAGCAGTTTGAAACTGCCAGCCTCTCCATGGGAGAAAGATGAGACTTTTTGACTTGGAAACCCACAGTTGTCCTCTGCCAAGGGTTGTTAGGAATTAGAATCCACCTGATAGCAGTGAGTTTGACTTTGGGTTTGGTTCACATGGGGAAAGACAGTAACGGAAGACTGGTGTCCAGAGCAGGGTGCCGAAGAACCGGAATCAACTCATTGGCAGTGAGTTGGGTATCAGTGTGGGCAAATGTCTTAACCTCTCTGTGGCTCAGTTTACCCACATGCTACCAAACAAGCAAGCAAACAAACCTGGGCTAGGAGATACAAGATGAGGTGATAGAAAACAGTGCTAACTCTAGAGCCCGGGGAGAAATTCTGTGTCTGACCCTGATGAGTGTCGTGACTTGAGGCCCTTCAGTTAACGTCTCTGAGCCCCAGTTTCCATAAGCAAAGGGCAGGGCTCTCCACAGGTCACCTCCAAGGCAGGACTCCTTCCTGCTCTGAAACTGCGGAGTGTGGCGGGGCACAAACACTGTGATTTGGTTTCATGAGACATTATCTTCACAGCTTAGACTCCCTCCCCGGCCTTTCACTAGAATAGTTGAGCTTCACCTCGGGTCCACGGGGAAGAGAAGCTTGTGGGGACCAGGGTAAAGCAGGTGAAAAGTGACTTGGTTATATTAATTGAAGTGCTGAGTTGAGCTTGGTGCAGATGGGGCTGGGAGACCTCTGCCATAGGCAGTGAACGGTAGGCATTTGGGCCAGCATCGCCCACCAGGGCTGCACTGACTGCTGGATGTTCTGTCCAGAGCCTTTTCTCCTTAGACTGACCTTTGGGGGGGGGGGTCACTTTTCTGAACACACCTTTGAAGCTCTTGTGCCCCCTATACTCAGAACCCCAGGCACAGGATGCACGGGAACCCTCTGGCCTTCCTGGGATAGAATCTGACAGGGCAGCTGTTTGGAAGTTGGGAGCAAGTAGCTTTCTAACAATTCAGAACTGTGTTTTAATTCCAGATCCACAGTTTACCAGCCAAGTGACCTTGGTCAAGTTCATTTCTCTGAGCCTCAGTGTTCTCTCTTGCCAGACAGGCACAGAGCGTGCATGGTTCACGGAACTCCTGTGCTGACCCCATGGGATTGTAGCCGGGTAGCAGCTGCCCCACACTGCTGTGTGGGCCGGTCAGAAAAGGCTGCCTGCCCAACCAGGGATTGAGCACGGCTACAGGGCCCAAATATACTCAATAGACCACACACCTCACTTTGAAAAATTCTGAAATGCAAAGGGTGCCTGCGTTTTCACAGTTAGACCAACTTTGAGCCCGGATTGGAACACTCCTGCTGTAAAGTCCCAGAGGGTTTACCTTTCCCTCTTGTTTGTTAGGAGCTGTTGAATGCAGCAGTTTAGATTCACGGCGACACTCGGTACGGCGAATAAGTCATTCCCAGGTCCTGTGCCATCTCACCCCGAGTGCTATTTGAAGCCATTGTAACCTCCACTGGGTCCATCCATATCCTGGAGTACCTTCCCCTTTGCCACTGACCCTCTGCTCTACTGAGCAGGATGTCCTTCTCCAGAGTCTGGTCTCCTCTGACCTGGGTCCAGAGTCCAGAAGACAGGGCCTCACCATCCTTGCTTTTGAGGAGCGGCCTGACTGGACACCCCACAAGGTGTATTTGTTTGTGGTCCTGGCAGCCCTTGTGTTCAATATCCTCCCCAGCACCACCCTTCACGTGTGTCGTTTCCCCAACAGGCGTCCTCATTCACTGTCCAGCGTTCACACGTGTACACACACACTGTCCAGCGTTCACACGCACTTGGGCTGGTGTGCCGTCAGCCTCAAAGTGACATCTTTGCCATTTAACATGCAAGAATTTGGGGGTTAGCAAAATCCAGGCCAATTCCAGCCAGTTCAGGTCTTCAACCATCTCTGTGGTTCACCTGGGGGAAGATGTTCATGGAAAACTGATGTGTCCAAAGCAGTGGGGCTGGGCTGGGGGTGTCACATTGGAAAACAGGCTTGAGATGTTTTGGGAGCCTCACCTCAAGAAAGGAGAGTTGGCCCTGTGGGAGGGTCTTGGTGCAGGCCCAGCACAGACCTACCTTCTGGGGCCTCCATCCTTGATCGTCCCTTATGGATGGCACCTGGCCAGCAAACCAGTATATCTTGTTTCTGGAACAGGAAGGAGCTCTTGGCTTTGATTCTCACTCTACTATTCCTTTGCCCTGCTGCCTGTGTTGGGATGAGAACTCAGAACTCCTTGGGTCCCTGGTGGCTGATGCAGATCCTTTGTGTGGACAGGAACTGTGAGGTGGGAGAGCATGAGCTGTCTTGAAGCGTCATTTCTGCTTTCCAAGGGACCTGCCAATTCTCTTTGCCATATCCTCTCTTCCAAATGGGAACAGTGGTGTGTTTTTGGGTGTCCCTCCTAGGGACACAGGTGCCATGACAAAAATAATTGAGAGAATTGAGACTACATATAGTCCACAAAGGGAGGGCTTGCTTTGGGCAGCTGCACAGAACCTGGCTTGCTGAGGAGATGAAACCTTGACTCACAGAGGGCTGGCCTTCCTTGCCAGGTAGTGGGGTCTCAGCCCAGGGACACTTCACAGGCTGCCCATGAAGCCTGGAGTCTGGCAGGAGACAGGAAGTCAGGGGACACGAACTTATGACCTTTCCAACTGCAGATTCATGACTCAGTGATTCCTGGAGCAGACAGTTAGCCTTCTTGCCGGTGGCCCCACCCTGGTGGTGGCTTTGTAGTTGGGAGACCCTCCATTCTCTTGGTGATGTTCCAGAGACTGAATCTGTGGTCTCCTCTGCTTGTTGGGTCCCCCAGCAAGGTAAGAGTCACACGCTTGAAATGGGGAGCCCCTCCCTCCAGCAAAGAGGCAGGTGTGTGCGTCCCCGTGTGCGCAAAGGCAGAATCGCACAGGCATTATGAGTTGCATGTCTCTGAGATGGAGACCAGACGGCCTGGATCATCCTGGTGGTCATGATCGCTATGAAATGGTCCTCCAGCTGCCAGTGGACATGTAACGGAGCACAGACCCTAGCCCGAGAATGCCCTTTGCCTTCCTCCTGCCCTTTCCTCCGTCCCACCCCCGACTCTGCCCCCTGGGCGTCCCTCGGCATTACTTTTCCTGGTAGAGTTTTGGTTTTAAATCATTTCTTGCCTTCCCAGTTGTCTAGCTGTGTGTGTGTGTGTGTGCGCGCGCGCGCGCGTGCACACGTGTGCTGGCTGCTTTGTGCATTGGGGCAGGGCAGGAGACTGGTGAGAAGGGTGAGCACGAAGCCGTCGCTCCTCTGGAAAAGGGGTAAAATCAATATATTCTGTTTATTTTCCTCGGTGACTGACAGCTCTTTGCCTGGAGCCTTCTTCCCTTACAGACTTAATGTGTCTTCTGGCAGACTTCCTTGTTCGGCATGGTTACTCAACGCGTGAACAGGCCGGCCTACAAAAGAGCTGCCCTCTTTCCCTCGCTTTTCTTCTGAGTCCCCATTGTGGCTCCCCCTTTCTGCTGCTCTTCTGAGGGGAGGGAGGGGTCTGGTCTGGGTCAGGCTGGGTTCTCTGGTTCTGGTGAAAGAGAACCCTGGGTTGGAGTTGAGAAGCTGCCCGTGTCTTTCATGCGGTCCTCCGATTGGTGGTTCCTGGGCCCCTCAACTCCTAAGAAATGCTGCCAGACAGAGCCCACACTGAGGGCTCCTTTTGAGGCAGCTTGGGTTGGGGGCATTGGCAATTAGTCAGACCTGATCATCCTGTGTGAGGCTATGTCCCCGGTCACCTGTGGCAGCCCAAATGCATGCTTTGAGGAGGAAGACAGGCCGGGGACACACCTGCACAGATCCCAGGAGAGCCCAAGCGAGCGTTTCCTGACCTGGATGGGATTGAGTATGGAGCTGCAGCCCTGGCATTTTATCTGATAGGGGGTCCTGGGAACGAGGGAGGGAGTGGGGTCTGGTCCTGCAGGGGGGTGGAGAGGGCTGGCAGGAGGCCTGTGGGTCCCTGCTTTCCTCTTTTACTGAAGCCATATTTCTTGCAGGAAATGACTTATCTGATAGCGAGCTGGAGTCGTACTTCTCCAGTCTCAGGTAGGGCTGAGTGTTCTCGTTTTTGGCGTTTAGTCCTGGCATACAGACAGGGAGAAGATTGCTTGCATTTGGGGAAGGAATGAGGGAGGGGAGAGTCCTGAGGGCCCTGATCACATGAAGCAATGAGGGGGCAGGGCACCCTTCTGAGACAGTGTGTGTGTGTGTGTGTGTGTGTGTGTGTGTAGAGCATAAACTGAGAGACCAATTGCTGGGGAAACAAAGGCAGGGGGGTCCTGACTCCAGCATCTGGTTAGCTGCTAATGACTGTTTGCTCATATTCTGAGTTTTCTGATCTGTGAAATGAGATGGGAATTGGGCTAGATGGCTTCCAAAGGTCCTCTCAGTTCTAAAAATCTGTGCATTTATGTTCTAGGTTAGTGTTCTTTAAATGCAGAGAGAGAGAGAGAGAGAGAGAGAGAGAGAGAGAGAGAGAGAGAGAGAGAGAGAAAGTCCTCTCTTAAGGACTCTTGAGCTCCATAAGGAAACCTGTCACGAGGTTGGGACAGGAGGTGACACAGAGCCTTCTTGGGCCTGCTCACTCCTGAGGCACATCTGTGGATCACACTCACATGCTCAGGAGGGCAGGGGGCCCTGTGGAAGCGAGTGTGGAATCAGTGGAGAAGGGCTGCCACTCACCCTGTTCTCTCTTCTGAGTCTGGACCAGTGGGCTTTCTTGAATGTCTCCTGGCTGCCAGGCCTGTGGGTTCAAATGCAAATTACATTTCCATTCCTACTGAGCTCACGCGCCTGCTAGCCTGTGTTGCCAGAATTCTCCAGCCCCTCACCCAAGGCTCCTTGGCAGGCTCTCAGGGAGACTTCTATTCCCTGTGCTGTCCTTGATGGGTTTATGAATGAGCAGCTACTACAGTCCCTGCAGGGTAATACAGCGACCTGCTGAGGCCGCCACACTCGCTGGCTGAGCCTCTGCCCCAGCTGCTGCCAGCGGAGCTGGAGACCCTATGGTAATTCAGAGGCAGCTTGGCAGGGTGGAAGCTGCACTGCCAGGCTGCCTGCGGATGCTCTTAATGCACAGTCCTCTGCTTGGGTTTTAGGGAGATTTTCCATTGAAGGGACCTTACAGCGAGGTTTCTTAGGCCCTGCTGTGTTCAAGTCTCTAGGGAAATAGCTCCTTCCAACGACTGATGCACCCATAGCTTGGACAAGCCATCTTGCTGTACCGAAAGCCACACTTCCCTCCTCCACTCAGGTCCTGCCTCTGGGTCTGGACTCTTTCTATTACTCTTTGGTTCTCCCTTCGCATCCTCACTCGGTGACTTGGCTCCTGGCAGCCCCTCCAGATGTACCTGCAGATTTTTCAATCCCACTCGCTGGCCGCCTGAGATTAGTCAAATGAACGCATGGTCAGTGGTCTGCTGATGGCTCCTGGGACCGGCAGGCAATATAGCAAGGGGCGCACAATCTAGAGCCTGGAAAGGTGAGCTAGTTTCCCCACGCCGTCAGTTTATCAGCATAGGGCACACCCTGAAGGCAACCTCCCTCGGTTGTGTCCAGACTGTGACCATCAATTGGTTGGCTGCTTCACAGAGGACCCTCTGCTGGAGTTGACCACACTCTGCTCGATCGCATCCTGTGAGAGTCCCGGCCCACCCAAGTTGACGTACAACCCATCACAGATGAGTACCCAAGGGACTGGATCTTGGCAGTGACTGGGAGACACAAAGGCCAAGGCTCTGCTGTTTCTCTGCTTGGGTTGGGGGAGTGTTACAAGACCGGACTTAGAGTGTAATGGGCGTGCTTTGTGAACAGAACCAAGGAAGATGTCCGCGACACTTATGCCTAGTCCCTGGAGGTGAGGGGATGAGAAGATGTCATCTGCCTTGCTGCCAAACCAGGGAAAGTCAGATGTCTCTTTAGAGGAGGGACACCAGTCAGCTGCTCAATAGGCACTTTGGAAACCACTCGAAAGGACGAGGAGAGGGGCTGGGCGGGGGGACCTTCTGTGCTTCTGGAATCCAGCATCTTGCAAAGGTCTCGAGCACTCAATGAACTGTCCCAGGAGCTCACATTCGACTTTTGAGGAGACCACCAGGGTCAGCAGCCACTGAGTTGGTTGCCTCTGACTCATGGCGAGCGCCTGTGCTACAGCATAGAGTCGCTCCATTGGGCTGATGGTTAGGAAGTAGATTGCCCAGGTCCATTTGGAAAGGTACCTCTGGAGGACTTGAGCCTGCAATCTTTCCGTTAGAAGCCGAGTGTTTAACCACCTGTCCCATCCAGGGATTCCTGCAGAGAAGTGTGTGTTGTTAGCTGCCCTTGTGCCTGGCCTTGGACCATCCTCACAGTACTGCTGTCTTTGAGATCATTGTTGAAGCCATTCTTGTCAACCCATCTCAAGGAGGCCTGCCTGCTTTTTATGACCTTCATCTGTACCATGCATGGTGTCCTTCTCCAGAGACTGGTTCCTCCTGAGAGTATACCACCCCCTTCCCAAAACTAGAATTTTTTTTTGCAAATCTATGTATTTAAATGTTTTTTTTACAAAATGGCCTATCACCTTCAAAATACTCCCCATGACACTTCATACATTTGCCAGATCTTTCATCCCATTCTTGGAAACATTTTTCACACTCATCTGTTTGGATGGCTGCTAGCACCTCTCTCATTTTTTCTTCTACATCATCAAATTGTTGCCCTTTCTGTGGCTCTTCATTCGCAGAAGCAAAAAGAAGTCTCACAGAGCGAGGGTAGGTGAGTAAGGTGCGTGGGACAAGCGAGGCATGCTGTTTTGGTTTTTTTTGTCAAAAACTGTTGCACTGAGATGGCTGCGTGGGCAGGTGCGTTGTCATGGTGGCAAAACCAGTCCCTTGTCTACCACAAATCAGGTCTTTTTTGTCATACACTGTGATGCTATCTTTTCGGAACCTCTAAATAGAAAGCTTGATTGACAGTCTGACAGAAAGAACTCCAAATGCATACGAGTTGACATTTTTGTCCATTGGGGACGTTGATGAACCTTCAAAATGAGGTTTGTCATCAATCAAAGTTTCAGCTCTTTTTGAAACAAGAAAACCACTCATACACTTGAGTTTTTCCTATAGCGCCGTCCTTACAAGCTGTGTTCAACATCCCGACAGCTTATGAGGCATTTTTCCTGAGCAGGAAACAAGATTGCACAGCTGCACGATGTTCTTTTAAATCGACCATCACAAAAAAAAAACAAAAAAAACCAAAAAAAACAAGGTTTGAGTAAAACTGTAAGAAAAATACACTGTGACCAGAGAGAACCATCCCAGGTCACGCCACCGGGTGCACTCCCTCAGATGAGTTGCTGGGTGCTTGCCTAGTGGAAAATGCACTATGAAAGCTCCGCTCAGGGGAGCATTTCCCTTTTAATTTTTTTTCTGGGTGGCTGTGGTGGTGGTGGTGGGGGTAACCCCCTCAGATAGCCAGAGTATTCTTGCTTCAATTTGTCGTATTGTGGTAGCTTGCATGCGGCTGGGGTGCTGGAAGCTTTGCCACTGGCTTTTCCAATACCAGCAGGATTACTCCTGGTGGACAGGCTTTAGCAGAACTTGAAGACTGAATTAAAAATTCCTTTAAGATGCTGTTTGTTTGTTGATTGCTAGTCACCTAGGCATTCACCCGAAATCCTGTGGAGTCATCACGCCCGGGGAGACAGGAGCACCCGAGAGAACTGGAGTATGCTTTCAAAGGCATCCTAAGTCCCAATACTCTGGCTTCCCTGAGTGGCCGTGAAAATTCCATTCTTCACACCATAAGGTGTGTGGTTTACTCTGCACAGTGCACACAGCCCCTCAGGCTGGTGTGCACATTTAGCCTTGGCATGCACGCCAAATTAAGAATCATTTCCCGGCAAACCCTCACACTGGCACGGTGATCTGTTATATAATGTCTCCATACACACATCTGGCTACACCAAGATACAACCTGATGCTTGTGTTTGTCTACATCAGACAGACCGGAGATCTTTCTGGAATATTAGGGGCTTTAAAAGGTTAATGGGAAAGTGGAGTTAAGGGATGATGGACTTTTCCCACAAATGTTTTGAAGCCCCGTGGTAAATACTTCGGTTCTGAAGGGACCTGGTGTTCCAGCTGTGCTGGTGTGTGTGCACAAAGTGACAGTCACGTCCCATCTTCCCAGGATGGGCCTGTCCTGGCCACCCTCCTGTACCGCGAGGGTGACGGATGCTGTGATCTCATTTCTCAACCAGACTGGTGAAGGGCCTCCCCACCCTCCTGGACTCCTCAGCTTGGTGATGGGGCTCAGGCCTGGTGGCGAGGCTTGTGAGGACGAGGTGTGGTGCGTGTCATTTGGTAGAACTCCAGTGGCTTCGGAGAAGAGTTCTACTCGCCACGCAGGGTCGCGGCCCAAGAGCATGTGGGGGCACTCGGCCCCCAGCGTGACAACCTGTGACAGGAACTCGCAGAGAAAGTGCGTGTGTCCACTCTGAGTGGTTGTACTGAGCACACCCACTGGGGTGAGCTGGGAGCTTACAGCTTGTCCCATCGGGCTCTTAGCCAGCACCGTCGTCCCTTGCCCCTGGGGTTTTCGCTGCCTTCAGCAGGAAGAGAAGCACTAGGCTGCTTAAAAGAATATCTGTGCACAAAGAGGCAGGACTTGGTAAGCAGAAAGCTTCGGCCTTGAGAGTTAAGCCAGTGAACCAGTTGCGACCAAGTTGACTGCCTCATGGGGACTCCCCTGAGTTCTCTCTCGTTTGTTGCTGTGAAATCGGTGAAGGTTTGTAGAGCAGATCACCAGTTTATACCTTCCACGATTCACCTCACACACAGTGTAGCATTCCCTCATCCGACCCCTCCCTGTGTTTCCTGTCTGCCTTCCTGTTCCTCCTGTAACCAATCTCAACTTTGGCCAAATGCCAACCCCTTGGTCCTACAGGTTGATTATTCTGAGTGTGTGCACCTCAAGAATGTCAACGCTCCCCGTGCAGGCCGGTGGACTGTTCGACTCGAAATTGAGCCATCGGTGAGCTCAGTTCCATGCCCAAAAGGTGACCGAGGGCTGTCATCTGGAGTCCTACAGTCTCTAGCCAACCAGCAAGCCTGGTCTCTTGGATTTTATTCTATACATTTCTACCACTCTATCTTGGACCTCCTCCTGGGACCCCTTTCGGAGCAGTTGGTGGTGGTAGCTGGGCACCCCTTGGTTCGTCTGGTCTCCGTGTTATGGAGACTGCGGTTCAAGTGGCTCTTTAGTCCATGGGACAAATCATTGCCCCGTGCCTTTGCTTTCCATCATTCGTCATTCCTCCGGACAGGGAAAGACCAGTAGTGAGGCCTACATGGCTCCCCCGGAGCTGTCAAGGTTCCCACAGGTACTCCCTAGTCAACCCTGGGTGGAGAGCATTGCCTTTGTGAACTCTGCTATGCGAATTGACCTTGACATCCCTGTAACTGTGCTTCTGAGCCTCTAGGCCCAGGGATCCATTCTTGCAAGGTGTTTGCTTATGCTTAAGAAGTTTCCATACATTTGCCCCTGGCTCCTTTTTCAGTGGCTAATTTGGGGGGAATTAGTTCCCCAGCCTCGATTCTGAGGTGCCCCTGGGTGGATTCTCAGTGAGCATGTTAATTCTTTGCAGTACCCAATGATTGTGCGTTATGAGTGGTAGGCATGGGTCCGAGAGTTGGGAGGCCCCATCCTCATGGCCCCAGCTTGGGGGGGGGTGGGGGGTGGGAGGGAGACTCTTCATGCTCCCTCCGGACCAGCTCAGCCCCGTGGTCCAGCAGCCTCCATAGCTATCAGGCAGTTGTTTCCCGTTTTGCAGGGCTTTATTGTTTCTGTTTTTCTTTTGATTATTTTTTAAATGCCTGCCTTTCATGGGGCAAAAAAGAAGCCCCATGTTTGGGGCATGTGAGTTTTCATGGCCTTTTGTTTTCTTTGTGCAGCGTGCTCTGTCAGGCTCCCTCAGAAACCTGCGCCCGCTCCCATCGGCAAGTCTCCCCATGATTTGAAAGAAAGACCGAAAGGCCTGAGACTCAGTGAAGGTTGGAGGAACCCACAGAGCAGTCAGGCCACCTGGCTCTAGGCTGAGCCCCTTCGCCCCCCACCTCCCTGCAGACCCGAGCAGGGAACAGAAGGGACCAGCTTCAAGATAGGGCTGAGCCTCAACTCCAATTAACTTTTTAGATTCTTGGCTTCGGCCAAACCTATCTCAGGCCAAGACAAATTTCACCTTGGGGAGATCAGCCTTCCTCTCCATCCTGTTTTATGTCAATTGGAATCCAACCGGATATTCGTCTGCCTCCAGGGGTGCTTTGCTGTCTGGGTGATAGGCGAGCCATTTGGGCTTTGCCTCCCCCCTCCCAGTTCCCTGGTCTGGGGCGGAGCCGGGTGGGTGTGTGGTGGGCTCAGAACCGCGTCACCCGCCGAGGGGCTGAAGTTAAAAGGGCGACCAGGGAGACATGTGCCTTCCCCGCCTGCCTGCTGCTTGAACAAAGTCTAGAGAGGCTGGAGGAGAAAGAGAGGGTAGCACAGATATTTCGGGTTAGAAATGTGATTGAGGAAGAACCGTCTATGGGGCTGTGTGGGGTGTGGTGGGCTCTGTGCACCAGAGAGGAGGCTTCTGTTTGTGCTCGGGGGACCTAGTGCCCTGTTGGAGTGAAAGAGTTTGAAGGCAAGTGACTTTTTAGATGGAGAATTTTTTAGGTGACTTCTTTCTTCAAGCTTATTCTTGGTTGTTACCTCTTCCCTGACCAGAGACCTCAGAGACAGCTTGCCCCGGTGGGAGGAGGACACCCCAAAGCACAGGTCACAGGGCTTCCGATGGTTATGCCCCCAAAGTCCCATGACCGTTGGTATGTTGTGGACACCTGTGGGCCTCAGTTTTCTCACCTGTCAATTGAGTACTCGGCTTAGAGCATTGGATTACCTTCTCTCAAAGGTTCCTTCCAACTCTGGGTCGATGCCCACCAGACTCTGCTTCTCTACAAGCTGGGCTCTGACTCTGTTTAACAGCTGCAATCAGAGGCTTGGGCAGTCCTGCTCCAGAGAACTGCATTTTTCCTGTCTGTGAACATCTGTGGAACTCCGAGAGCCCAAGAGAAGGAGAGCAGGCATGCCCTGTCCTCTCCTACATATGCCAGGCTGGTCCCCTACCACCCTCTACTCCAGCTATCTGTCTTCCAGACATGCCAGCCCTGTCACCGGTGCCAGGCTCATGTGAGACTGGCCCAGTAACCTGGTTTGCCCGCATCAGTCCCAGTGCATGCCTGTGGCTCCGGTGTGTAATCTTTAAAGCCTTCATCCACTCGTAACAGTGTTCTGCTTTTGAGGATAAATTACTGGCCCTCTTGTACTTGCTTTTATTCCTTCCCCTCCTATGACTGATGCTGCTGTGTGGTGATCGCCCTCGAAACTTCATTGGGTACAAGGAATTCAAGTTGTTTGGCTGGGGGGGGGGGGAGAGAGAGAGAGAGAGAGAGAGAGAGAGAGAGAGAGAGAGAGAGAGAGAGTTGGTATGCGCACCTGTACACACACACATGCACACACTCAGGATTTATGGATGCTTCATTTGGTATCTTTTCTGATTTCTGTGAAGATCTGCTTTCTCTCTTGGGGCTGCAGACCCTCTGAAAAGGAAACAGAACTCTCATTCCAAACTCTCAAACTTCCAGCCATCGAGTTGATGCTGATGCATACTGCTCCTGCAGGACAGGGAAGAGCTGCCCCTGTGGGTTTCTGAGACCGTGACTCTACAGGAGGAGAAAGCCTCTCCTCCCATGGAGCGGCTGGTGGTTTTGAACTGCTGACCTCGCAGTTGGCAACCCAACACGGGACAAGTAGTGTACGTTAGTTCTTCCAAAACCTGTTCATAAATGGGAATATTAAACATAATATTTAATAGTGTTTTTCAGGTGAAAATTTACACAGCATACTAGATTCCCACGTAGTAAATGCTCTCTAAACTTCTCAGTAATGTTGGTTACGTTTTTTACAATGTGCCAGCAGTCTCCCTCGTTTCATTCTGGATTTAATTCCTTCCCTTGCCTTCCCACTTTGCTTTAGGGTAATTGTTGACCCTTTGTCCTCATAAATGATGTTTTAGAGACTCATAGCACTCAAAGGTAATATTCTTTATTTTGTGAGTCAATCGATTACTTAGCCAAAAGGTGACCTCAGGGGGTGGTTTCAGTTCAAGATTTCAAGTATACTGGTCTCAACCACTTTAGGAGTCTGGACTTTTCAAGACTGCTATGGGACACTGTTCGCCCATTCTTTCTGGATCCACGTATCGTGGCACTGATCAGGATGGGCGTAGTGGTAGCCAGGCACCATCCAGCAGGGTAGATGAGATCATGGTGTGTGTAGGCTTTTCATTCCATAGAGTAGTTTCTTCTCCGAGTCCTTGCTTTCCTTTCTCATTTGCTGAAGATAGGTAGAGATTGATAGTTTTTGAACTATATATAGATTTTAATCTGTGATTTGCACATATCTTTTCACAGGAACTGGAAACTCAGAAACAAGGGCAGTTCTACCCTGTCCTATAGAGTCGCTATGAGTTGGCATCAGCTCAATGGCAGTGAGTTTGTTTTGGTTCTTTCTTCAAATAGCTGATGTGTGTGTGTGTGTGTGTGTGAATGTCCCTCACTTTTTAAATTATAACATATATTTTTAGTTGTTACTAGTTCCCACCGAGTCAGCATGAGCAAAACACAGCTGTTTCCTGGCCCTGCCTGTGCCGTCTGCATCACTGTTGGTATGTTGAGTCCATTGTTACAGCTGCCGTGTTGTGTCTTTCCATGTACAAGGGACCCACCTTCCAGCACCGATTTGGACAGCACGTTGTTGCGACCCCAAAAAGGTTGCCACTGGCTTATTTTGGGAAGTAAAATAACAGACCAACCTTCCTCGTTTGTCTTGGTCTGAAAGCTCTGCTGAAATCTGTTTCTCACAAGTGGCCCTGTGGGTATTTGAAATTCCATTGACATAGCTTTGAGCACCACCACGACAAGCAGTCCGCCGCAGTGGGATAAATTGAACCGAAGGTGGTGGATAAACTACATACCGAATGTATAAAACTTGGGAAAGAGTGAAAAGCGTACTTGAGAGATTGGAAGCAAGTCATCTGCTCATCACATGGAGAGAGCTCCTGTTCACACCTGATATATTTCTCTCCTTCTCTGTATTGTTCATACCCCTGGCTTTTCTTATTAATTTCCCTTCCATCTAATACGTATCATAAGCATGCTCTTTCTTTAAAGTTGCTTTTAAGTTTCCAATCCGGTAATTATACTCACTACTGCCAGTCTATCCATTGATATCAACCTGTAAGTGAGTAGGACTAGTGGTGATGCAGTGTGTTAAGCATTAGGCTGCTCACTGAAAGGTTAATGGCTTTAATCCAGTTTTTTAAAAATCCCCTGGGCAGTCTGCTACTGTAAAGATTTACAGCCTTGGAAAGCCAAAGGGGCCGCTATACTATGCCCTGGAGGGTTGATAGGAGTTGAAGGAACTGGTTTCTTGTTCATTTTTGGTTTACTTGAAACTAATGATACCATGCAAGGATTTAAATGGTATGTCTCTGTTAGCACTTCTTAGAGAGGGAATTTGATATCAATTTGTTGGAGAGACTCCTCTGCATGTTAGAGATAAGACACACTGGCACTCAGCAGGGTGATAACCTATTCTGCCCCTAGGAGAGGCACCCACATTCCCTTGGACCTCTGAGCCCCGGCTGTGTGTGCTTTGAGAGGTTGATGGAAGACAGCCTGGCTTAGACCTCACTCCACAGAGTTCATTTCCTTCCGGTGTGATTTGCATTATATGAGCTTGACTCCTAGACAACAAGTCCAGCTCTGCCGTGGCCCGATGGCCCGATAGTTTACTTGAACTTCACCCTGTGTAAGTCTGGGTTGACTAGAGAAACAAATTCAGGACACTCATATGTGTATAAGAAAGAACTTCATGTCAAAGAGTAATTGTACATTAAGAAAACATCCCAGCCTAGTCCAGATCACGTCCATAAATCCTATATTAGCCTATATGTCTGAAATCAATCTATAAATTCCTCTTTAGGCTCACACAAGACATGCAATGATGCCAAATTCAGGAAGATCACAGGCCAGTGGGTGGAAAGTCTTGTGGATCCAGTGGCAATGGAAGTATTTCAATGCTGGTAGGGGTCTCCACGTGGCTCCTCTAGCTCCAGGGCTCTAGTGTAGCTCCATGTGTCTTGTCAGCAGGAATGTCTCACAGGGAGTGAGTCTGTGTCCCACCTTCAGCAAGTTATTTATCTCCTTAGCACCTCCAAATGGGATGGCAAGAAGACCTGCTGGCCCCCGCTCAGCAGAGCTGCCCTGCTCTGTGCAATGTGATGGCTGCTTTCTGAGCCTGTCTTTGAGGTTAGCCGAATCTGGCCATGACCAAGAAAAGACTCCTCTGCCATTGTCCACACCATAGTGATCCACACCAAACTTAGTTGGCTGACCGCTTCCCCTTTTCAAATAAAAGATTAGCTGGAAATTAAAAACTCTTGTACTATAGCCCACCATCCAGGAGGAAGCATAGGTACCTGCTTTTGAAGCCCCCCTGAATCATCCCAGTGGCCGCCGGGGGAAACACTGGTCTACACAGTTGTTAGCTCTTGTTCAGTGGGCTCCCCGTCTGTTTAACAAAATGAAAGGCTTCCCGGTCCTGTGTCATCCCGTGAGTGGTTGGCATTGGATCATTATGATCTAAAGCATTTTCATTGACTGATTTTCACAAGGAGCCTGCCAAACGTCACTTCCGTACCTGTCTTAGCTGAGAAGTTTTGCTGAAACCGGTTGAGTATCATAGCAACACACAAGCCTCCACTGACAGACAAGGCCGTGCATTGGCTGGAATAAGGGCCCCTGAGTTCTACCCTGAAGCCACCCCCGCCCTCATCGTCACTGTCAGGTGGGGAATGTGATCTGGGATCTCAGGAGTGGCAGCAGTGTGGTCAGCAGGCAGCCTTTTCCTGGAATGGTCAGGGCCCGTGGATTGGAGTGCGAAGGCAGAGACGGGTAATAGGAAGATACAGAAGGATTGCCAGTACTGGAATGGGAACCCACATGAACTGCTCCGACGCTTCCCTTTTGCAGATGGCAGCATGGTAGCCCAGAGGAGTAAAGCGGTTTGCCCCAAACTGTGAGTGGTGGAATCTGAACCAGAAGTTGGGGGTCAGCTGGCTCTGGGTTAAGGTTTTTTCCCCCTGAGATGTGTTCACCTGCTGTTGCCATTATCCATAGCCATGGAGAAGGGACCCCATCACCTCAGTGGGGGACGCCAGTGTAGTCCCAACTTGTGCCAGGTCAGCTGCGTCTCGGACATGGCTCTGCCTTTAGCCTGAGCCTCAGTGTGTTTGGAGCACTGTCCTGCACCTCCAGAATGTTTTAAGCCATCACCCAAGAAAGAGTCCTCAATATACTCCACTTTTAAGACCAAGGCAACCAATCCAACCACTTAAACCCATCCCCACCTTTCGGTCCACTGTTCTCAGATGGAGCAGAGCAGGAGCAGCACTCTGGATCTGTGAGAATGTGAGAGATGCACATTCCTGGGCCCTGTCTGACGGCCACTGCTTAGAAGCGGGAGGTGGGGCTCAGCATCCTGTGCTTTGCAGGCACCTGACACTGAAGTTTGAGAGTCACTGTCGTAAACATCTCCCCAAGTTGGGGATTGCTCGTGGCTTTCCCATTTCATTGCTTCCAAAAACCATACCTCTGCCCAGGTCTTTTTCCTTCTAGGACACCACCCTGCATGCCACTTTGACGGCTGGGCGAGCACTGGGGGGTGGGATGGAGAGGAATGGAAACCAGTGACCCCTCCGCGGGAAAGGCTGTTTGCTTTGGCCGGTTTGCCTGGCCTTCCAGCCAAGATCCCGTCAATCCTGATGATTGACACTATTGAAGTGATTCTCCTCCTCTCCTGGGCCTCCTGCTTGGGGGGTGGGGAGTGACTAAAGAGTTTACTGGAAAGGGGGAGGGCCAAATATTTTGCCCTACTCTGAGGGCCAAACCCCTGCTGCCAGGCTGCCTATGCACACTTCAAATCAAATCAAACCAAACCAGGCAGTGTTGTTGAGTGGGGTTTGCATGTTGCACCATTAGCTTAAGTCAGTGGAGGTTTCTTATAATGCAAGAAGTCAAGCAACGCTGCCACGGGATTCCCAGGTGTGCATACGTGTCTGCGGGAGGGAGAGACAGACAGACAGGGGCAGCAACGTTGCAAACTCTGTCTGCCCGACCTCCACCTTCCCAAGGTGTCTTGAGAGCCAGAACACAGGACAGCTCCAGTGAAATAATTGGTCCCAAATGAGTCACCCGGGAGCATATTCTACAGCTGCTGGGTGTCTGCAGATGGGAGAAACAGAAAGCTGCTTCCAATCTTCGGTTTGGTCTGTTTTCTTGTAGGCTAATGTATGTCCTTGTAGTCAGTGAGTGTATGTAAGTATGCAGTGTGTGGTTTGTGGTCGGGGAGAGAGTCTGCGCTATTGTGACAGAGAGCAAGCCCCTTTCTTTGCTAAGCGAATGCATGACTCCAAACACTGACTCCTGCCGGAAGCCCAGGCGTCTGTTCAGCTGCCAGTGCAGGCCTTTGGTCTTCAGACCCCTGCAGCCCTGCCTCGGAAGCGGCTCTCCAGGGTCCCCAGGTTCTTGGGGGACTGTTGGGAGGAGGCTGCTGTGCTCACAGACAGACAGGGATCTTTACCCAGCCCTGTTCCCAAAGCTCATCGCACAGTTGGATTTGGGGACTGGCGACTTCCCCCCAGAGTTGGCCACCAAACCTATCTGTGAAACTGGGACTGGGGAAATAAAATCCAGGCGAGCTGCTCATCGTGGCTCCATTAGGCTTTTGTACTGGAGTCCATTCAGCTGTCCTGTGCAAGAAAGGCCTGGCGACCTTCCGTACAGATGGCAGCTGAGAAAACCCTAAGGAGCAGTTCTGTCCTGTGCTATCCCATAGGGTTGCCATGAGTCGGCCTCGACTCCGCATCAACTGAGCATCCCCCTATGGGGAGTAGGGCGTGTGTGCCAAGCCCCAAGGACTGAGGCACTTTGCCCTGGCATCCGGGCTGTGGGCCTTCCTGATGGATGAGCTGGCCACGGCTGGTAATGGGCCATTTGGGAAAGAGGGTTGCTAGTCTCATCTCGGTGACTAACTGGTCCTCAAATTGTCTCTTGGGGGAGTTTCAGCCCTCTCTGAAAGCTAGGTGCTCTGAACCTACTCGGCAGCTTCTCTGGAGGAAAAGACAGGTAACCTGCTCCCTGGGCCCAGGCTAAAGCCTAAGAAACCCTCTGAGGCGGTTCCAGTCTGTCTCCTGGTGCTGCCATGCCTGGAATCCATCGGCAGGTCCCGAACAGCCACCCTCTCGGAAAGAGAGTATGAAGGCAACTTGGGAACCGAGGCAGCTATCTGGCCCATGACGGTTTTCCATCAGCTCTTTATAGAGAAAATCTACCCAAAATATTGGTCCAATTGTCCCTGGAACCTGCTGGGACCTCATTTGTCCACTTTGATTCTCCTGCTCAGAAGAACTCTGGGATAAAGCAAAAAGTTCTAGATGGAGAGGCAAGGGAGCAGATTCTGTTTGTAGCTGTGACCAGGTCTCCAGTGGTGTAAACTTGGGCAAGTCTCCTAACTGTTCAGAACATCCGTAGAACTAGATATCGTGTCCCTTCCAGTTTAACAGAAATAATCCAAATTCTAAACTAATTAATTTTTATCTGAGAAAAAGAAAGGGGTTTGACTAGATCTGTATAGTAGCCCTCACCCTGCTTCCTTGAAGAAAGAGAGAGAGAGAGAGAGAGAGAGAGAGAGAGAGAGAGAGAGAGAGAGAGAGAGAGAATGAGAAGAAAGCAGTGGAACTCTTCTTCAAACACACCTTAAGAAGTCATAACTTCCACTATCAACAAGATAGTGGAAGGCTTGCTATATATATATATATAATTTAAAAACTCAAGTAACTTTCAATAAAAAGCTGCAGTTTGTTTCTCATCTCTTGTTCTCCTACCTCAATTAACCACTCACAATGATTTTGCTGTTTCTTGTGATATTTAACCACATGGAGTAAATCCATAACATGCTTAGGTTTGGGTTCTAAAATGTTCATTTTTAGGCATAATCTATTGATTTTTCTCGGTTATGGAAGATAAAAACTTAGCTCTCTTATACTTCCTTTCATTATCCTCTCTTCTTTCCAATCTTGTCTTGGCGCATGTTTAGTTAAATTAATATTGCGTGCTTAATTATTACAAAACCATGGAAATATTATTTGCAGCTGAGCCATGTTTCACTTGTACTTCTTTTTGTTTTTCCTTAAGGCAGTAATTGCCGTAGTTTATTTGGCTAGCGTCTCATGTTTCTGTTGGGAATTCAGTGCCAATCCTTCTGGCAGATCACCTGAATGAACCTAGGCATCAGGTAGCCTGCCCGCGCCCATTGCCCTCCACTCCCTGCTAGACGAGCTGATCCCCAGACCTGCTAGCTAGATGATCCGTAACCACTGTTCCAGGACCTTCTTTGTCCTTATTTATGTTGGACGTTGGGTTTCCTGAAGCTTATATCTTCTCCTTTGTTTACATCTACATTTTTGTGGAGCAAGTCACTGAGTATGTAGTTTCCTAAGAGAAGATATATGGACACACACAGGCAAGTGAGAATGTATTGCTATAGACCCATAGAAGCCTTTATGAAGCAACAATATTAAAGCGTGGAGCTGTTGTTTCCCAGCAAAGCTTCTGCTTTAGTCCGTATACGTCTGAAGGCAGTGTCCCCCTCTTTGTCCCCCTTCCCCCAGAGTTCTACACTCCCCGATTCACACCAGCTGGTGTGGCATCCTCAAGGAGTTCTTTGAGTTTGGGAGCAAAAGGAAATCTGAAAGGGCAAGATTAGAGCTGCAGGGTGGAGGGTCAAGTTTTCCGATGGAATTTTTGTAGTGCCGCAATCGCTGCCCTTCGAGAATGAACAGAGGCTCTGTCAGGATGGAAGCACGTCATTGCTGCAATTTTCCTGACCTTTTCTCACCCATGAAGTTTGCATGAAACTTCTGCACCGGCTCCTGTGATCACCCTGGAGCCAACCTCGAGAGCCTACAACCTTCTGAGCTGATCTTTCTGCCTTGAATTTAGCTGGACCAGCAGATCCTCTTGGAAGCCAGATTTGAGTGACCTTTTTCTTTGGAAGGCCCCCTAGTGAGGCCGACAAGCGTGTTACTGGGAGAGTGATTCAGCGAGCTGTGCACAATTTAATCTGAGACTTATGTTCTTTGGTTCTGAACATTTTTCTGTATTGTTTCCTTCGTTTTATCCCTCCAACCTCCACCCAATTCATTTGCTTTCTGTTCTCACTCTATATTGCCTTTCAGTCACATGTTGAATCTCCTGGGTGGGTCGATCCCTTATCCTCCCCCGCCCCACCTTCCTATTTTCCATCTCTGCCATTTTATTCAGCTTTCCAGGAAATTCCTTCCACTTGATCTTAAAGTACTTGTCTTGAGTTCTTTATTTCTGGACTTATATTTTTAACATTTTGAGTACTTGCATGTCTTCTAAACATTCCTTTTAATAGCATCCTATTCTTAGTTTAGGAATACATTATCTGCTTGAGATGATTATCATTTTAAAAAGTTTTCTTGTTTTCCCTGCATTCTGCTGTTATCTCCAGGTTCGTTTACATTTTTTCTGCTTGTGTTGGTTTCTCCTCGTCTGTCCACATGGGTTTAGTGGTCCCAGAGCTCACCCGAGGCCATCAAGCTGATTCCAACTCCCGGCAGCCCGATGGAACAGACTAGAACTGCCCCGTGGGATTTTTGAGGTGGTAAATCTTAACAGAAACAGACGGCCTCATCTTCCCCCCAGGGAGCGGCTGGTGGCTTCCAACCAGCAGCCTTTGGGTGAACAGCAGGGTACTTAGACACAGGGCTCTAAAAAAAAAACAACAAAAAATCCAACAATCTGAAGCTCTTCGTGCATCTGTAGGGCCTGTGACTTGTACTTCATGTTAGAGTTTCATTGGAAAGGTCTGTAGGCATTTTCTAGTTTATTTAAAGAGAAAAACCTGAGGCCTTTTGCTGGGAGTTATACCACATATACTCGAGTGTACGCTGACCCGAATCTCTGCCGAGGCACCTAATTTTACCACAAAAAAGATGCTGAGAACTCGGCTTGTACTCAAGTCTATACAGTAAACTCATCCTCCAGTGTTCTCAGAGTGGAAGGCCTTCTCTGGTCCCTGCAGGTGTTCTTTGAACCTCTGGTGCCAGTGACGTGGCTCACACCCTCCACTTTAGTGCCTGGTGCATGGGGACCACTGTTTGTCTCCATCAAAAAGCATGGGATTGGAAGGGCCCGACATGGCTCCCTGGGTGTCCTTAGTACCAAGTCCGGTATTTAATACAGTAGAACTCTGGACCGTGACGCTACTCTGGACGCTAGAAGGAGTGTCGAGATGCAATGCAGTTGAGTTCTGAATCATTTTTTCCCACAAATAACTGAAAACGGTCTTGTTTGTTCTCAACTACCAAGTTTTTACCCTAACCTTGCCTTTTCATACAAAACATTACACAGAAATTTCAAAGTAAATAAGTTCAGAGTTAAATAATATAATTTAAAGAAGAAACACAACATTTAAAAATATTTGACAACTACAGTATGGCCCTTACCTTGAGATTAATGAGTATCTGGATCTATGGACACCGATGTGGAGAAGGAGGGATGGAGAGAGAGCCATTGTTTGGAAGGGGAATTCCCGTCTATAAAATCAACTAGTAGCTGTTTTCAGGAGCTTTTCCCCTTCTTTGCCTTTTTTCGCTAGGACCTGGCTGACTTTCTCGAAAAAGAAAGGAAAAAAAAAATCTGTCCACTGTGGTCAGCTGTTGGCGTTTCCTTAACTGCTTTCTAGAAGGATTTACTAAATTATCATCAACAATATTGATAACAAGGTCCCTTATCATGATGATTATTTTCAAAAAACTCTTTCTTAGGACCCGTGGTTTTTATCTAAAAACAGTACAAAAAGTCACAAAAACTAAGAAAATACTAAGACGCTTGGAATGCAGCCGCAAAAGGTTTAAGCCACACGTACTAACAACGCCAATAACGCTGAGTGACCGAAACACGAACTGCTTTTGTTTATAAAAATCACGTGTTTGGGTAGGATTTCGATGTTTTATTTGAGCTCCGATGCAAAAATTTCTCGACATTTCGTGTTGAAATCCTGTGGTGAGAAGCCAAGCACTTAATCACTGTGTTGCCAGTGTTCCTTAAGGAACTGCTAACCCCCCAAACCCAGTACTCCTGGTGACCTTGAAGGCCAACCAGAGTTTCCAAGGCCCTAAGTCTCTATGAAGCACACTGCTGTGTGGGTTTGAGGGGGTGCCTCTTCACTTAGTAGCTGGGGTTGTTACATAATCTGGTGTGAATTTGGGACTTGAGAGGATTAAAAGTGAAGGGGCGGAGTCTAGTCTGTCACTCTGGTCATAGCCAATTCAGCCTCTGTGGGGGGCAGGGCCTTCTTCTGAGGATTCTGGGAATTCCTGGATTTCCTCCTTGGAGGTGGGAGAGACTCACTACTCACTCCCTTCAAGATAGCCCCGTGGAGGAGACACATAAAGCGAGGCTGGTGGAACTAGACCTCTGGAGCTGGAGAAGCCACATGGAAAGCCCTGCCAGCGCTCAGATGCTTTCAATGCCACTGGATCTGTAAGACTTCCAACCCACTGGCCTGTAATCTTCCTGCATTCGGTGTCATTGCATGTGTTTTGTGAGTCTGAAGAGGACAATGTACATTGGTGTTGGACCTATGGGCTAATATCAGACTTACAGACTTGGGCTGGACTGGGTTAGGATGCTTTCTTAATGTACAATTACCCTTTATATAAAACTCTCTTATACACATGAGTCTCCCTAGATTTGTTTCTCCCTCCCTAGACTAACACAGGAGCTGAGTGCTTAACCACTGTGCCATGAAGGGTCCTTTGGGGGTCTGTTGATTAGCCTGTTTCACGTAAACGGGATCCTACGATATTTGTCCCATCTGATGAGTTTTAAACTAATCTTTCATCTTCCTTTCACCCCAGTGAAGATGTGCCAGGAGTCTCCCCTCCCTTCACTCTCCTGTGTCTCTCCAGGCCTTTCATTTGAACTACGGCTCACACACCTGATTGTCCGCTGCTCACCCTCTCCCCAGATCCTCTTGGGTCCAAGGCACTCATTCCATGTCGCTGATTGGCACTTGGAGGGGCACCGTCCATCCGGGCAGCATGGCCGGGGCACTGGAAGAATGGACGTGCCATTTGTGCCAGCGGGGGAGTTGGGAGAGAGACGGTTTTGAGGAAAGTGAGCCTGGCATGGGTATCATGCGATTCCTGTTCTCATGGCAACCTCCCGAGGCTGCTAGGGAGACTACCACAGAAAAGATACTCTGTGAGCCCCAACACTCCTAACAAAACCCCCAACAGGGCTGTGGTGACTGAAAGTGAACCTTAAACATGTTTACAGATCTAAGAAACTCTCATTTTAAAGGTTGTCAGGCATCACAGTCTGAAAAACGATATTTTAAAGCTTACCCAGGTGGCCTTGCCTTGCACCTTCAAATTTGGAGTGTTCATGATTTCTGGCTTTCTGAATCCTTATGAGTTCCCAGGGTGATGTACAATGACGAACCAAATGATTACCGGAGGGCCCAGGAAGAAAGGCCTGGTGACGTCTTTTCAAAAAACGACAGTCATTGAAAGCCCAGTTCTCCTCTGAGTTGGAATCTGCTTTGAAGGCAACTGGACAGAGAGTCCTTGAGGACTCTTAGGGGATGTTAAGCTGTTGCTAAGGAAATGAAGGCTTTTTTCTTTTTCAATGTGTGGGTCACAGTCCAGCCATTACAGGCAGCTGTGACCAAGAGCCTTAGACAGCAGGGGTCATGCCATCATTTCTCGGGGTGAGATATTTTGGGTGAAAGCATGAGTCTACCCGGGGTAAGAGACACGCTAAGGCAGACGAGATGTGTTGGACAGGAACAGTGCTGGTGGCCCTGCACCAACCCGGCAGTGAGGCTGCCCTCTGCACTTGATAGAGACAAAAAGCCGAGACTGGGTGGGGTCGGGGCATTCCAACCAGGCTTTGTGGTCACCCAGTCAGAACCCAGGACCGGGTGCTCTGTCCAACACACCAGCTGTCTCCCCACCTGCTGCTTCTGGGGGGGGGGGGGGCTCCTGTTGCTTGCCCAGGACTTCCATTTGCATTGCAAACTGAGAACATGGCCTGTAGGGGAGATCCCTTGGGCCCAGGCACTGCCAGCACAGTGGGGAGGGTGGCAGAGGGGGCAGGGGGAACAGTGCGCTACCCCAGGCTGGTCCTGCGCCATCACTGCCCCTGCCCCAGCAGCCCCTGGACGTGGCGTGGTGGGGGGCTGCACACACATCCAGGAGGAAACCCACCTCGGACAGCTAATTGCCTATCCAAACATTGCTGGTAATCTGCATCCCTAAAATAAACCCTTGAAAGATAGAAAGATGTTAGTAATTTCTAGCCATATGTGCCTCCCCCTGCCCCGCTCTCCCCACCGCAAAAAAGAAAGTGAGCCAAATGGCCAGAAGTGAAGAGACTAATGCATAACACATTGCCATCACTTGATTTTTCTCTCTTGCCCCTTCCTGCTCCCCCCACCCCATGTAAACGAAATTCCTTTACATGGTCACGGCAAAGGAACATTAATTTTTTATTTGAGTTATGATTAAAAGCAACACAATCAAAAGAGCAGAATAGTTTCCACTAGAGTAATATCATTTGAAACTGAGTCACGGTGTGGTGGGAGAGGGTTTGCACGTCGGGGCTAGATGTGTGTTCTCGTGCGGCTGCTGGCTTTTAGGCATGGCGGCCTGGTTCTGGGAGGACTGAACCTGGGCTCCTCCTCCTTGACCACCGCAAACGAGTATGGCCGCCTTCTTGGGGCGGTTGCTGCAAGCATTGAATTAGGAGTCATATGCAGTTGCTTCTGCTGCGCACCCTCAAGCCGATCCCAACCCATAGCGACTGACGAGACAATAGGACCACCTGGCAGGGCTTCCTGAGCCGTCATCTTTACAGGTGCAGACCATCCGGCCTTGAGTTTCCCTGTGGAACTGTGGGTGGTCTCAACTCGCTGAGTTCTGGTTAGCAGCTGAGCATTCAGCCCCTGTGCCACCTGGACCCCTGTAGGGGCCGATGGGAAGTCCTTGTCCCAGAACCGGCTAGGAGATGAGTGCACCCACAGAGACGGTGGCTCACTTCCCTGCACAAAGGGCACTTCCCTGCACAAAGGGCATGTACTTTCGTCTTCTCTGGAGCTGGATGTGATTTGTCACTCCTGGAAGCATGCTCAAGGAGTCCATGATGCTGTGGGCTGAGGCATGGGGCTGCTGCTAAGTACAAGTTGGGTGGTTCAAACCAACCAGCTACTTCATGGTAGACAGATGAGGTTATCTGCTCCCATGAAGACTTACAGTCTCAGAAACCCCAGATAGATAGGATCACTATGAGTCGCAACCGACTGGTAGCTTGCAGCTTGTCTACCGCGCTGGGACCACCTTTTGGAGGACCCGAGAAAGGAGCAGAGTTGCTCTTTGCCTCCTTTCCTCAGGGCTCTCTGCAGCCATTCTTTGCAAATTGCTTTCTCCCAGCCCCTTTGGCTCTGTGTGTCCAAAGATGGGACTTTACCTGTGCAGCTTGCTCCTCGGGTTGATCCCTCATTGCACCCCATGGGGAACCCTCCCCTTCAGTGAACCACCAGCTAGAACAGGTGACATCCTCTCCTAACTACATGAACCACGAAGTACAGGGTCTGTAAGTCCCCGGGAGCAGCTGGACCAGGTGTGGGCCTGTTTCAGGGATGTCTGCAGTGAGCTCTTACTACAGGCATGGTCGCTGCACTTTCTGCTCACCGCACTCCAGCCTGCTGGTCTTAGCTGCGCTCAGTCCATCCTGGGGGTGGGAGTCTCGTGTAGTCAGAATCACTGGGAGCAGCTGGTTTGGGTTGGGGGTGAAAGCCTCTCCCAGAAGGACAGAGCATGGGCTCATCACTGCCTGTTTGGGGGGTACTGGTGAGTCTCACCCCCAATGTAAAGAGACCATTAGACCGTTACCCTGGAGGAAATGGACTGTGAAAACACCTGGGATCAAGGCCATTGTTAGGGAGCTAAACTTGGTGTACTTCTACCGGGTTCCAGGAGGCCCGGCGCATCCTGAGAGATGGGGTTGCTCATCAGTTATGTCAGTCTGCCCATTTGTGCCTCATTCTTGAAACTTGTGCCATCCGCAGGGGGAGGGGGGCGTTTCTTAAGGAGCCCTGGTGGATATTGCTGGGCTGGGATCTGTAAGGTCAGCATTTCAAAACCACCAGCCACTCCATGGGAGAAAGATGGAGCTTTCTACTCCCACAGGGAGTTAGTCTGCGAAACTTACCAGGGGCAGCTCTCGCCTGTCCTGAAGGGCCCCTATGAGCTGGCATCGTCTTGGTAACAGTGAGTTTGGTTTTGGGGGGGCCAAGCTTCTGGGGTCTTCTATTTTGTGTTAAGTAGGAATCCTGGGGTGGCCTCAATGGTGAACACACTCACAGGATAACTAAAAAGCTAGAGAGTCCAGCCCGTTTAGAGAAGGCTTGGGAAAAAGGGCCCAGCTCTCTGTCTTTGAAAAGGCAGCCCTTGAAAGCCCCAGGGAACGCATTTCAAGTCCACGATGTGTGGAGACTCCGAAGCTGGCGCGGGAGCAGCAGCCACCGGTGAGCTGGGTCGGCGATGCGAGCCGGAACACTTCTCAGCAGAAAAAAGCGAGCAGTGGGAGGGTGTTCAATTTGCGGGCTTTGACACATTCATTAAAAATTTGTTCCAAGGAATTTTCCCTCCTCTTTATTCTTGGATTAGCCAAAGGTATGTTTTTCTCATCAGCTGAATATTAAGTAATAAAGCCTCCACAATTGCAGGGTTCCTTTGCCAGAGTAGTCTCTTTCAACCTGTCTTTCACCATTTCGGGTAAAGTCATGTGGAAAGGTAGTTGAAACTGAGGAGCGAGTCTAAATTCCTCCCCTAATACCCCTCCCCCCCTTAGTCATTACTCTAAGTTTGGGGTTCATTATAGAGACTTTCGGAACCAGAGTCAGTAGGAACCCAAGGGTGGTTAAACGTGGACTTTCAGACAAGATCTAACCAAGTTCAGGATTGGTGACTTTGGACAAATAAACTTAACCTTTTAAGACCTGGTTTTCACACCTGATCACTTACTACCAGCAAGTTAGTTCGGATGCATAGCAGCCCGATAGGACAGGGTAGAACTGCCCTGGGGGCTCCTGAGATGGTCGCTCTTCATGGGAATATAAAGTCTCCTTTTTGTCTCATGGAGCAGCTGGTGGTTTTGATCTGCTGACCTTGTGCCTAATAGCCCGATGCGTCACCACTGCCACTCCACCCCACCAGGGCTACTTTCTCACTCGCTACATGGAGAGAATAATTGTCTCCTCCTCGGGGAATTAGGAGTAGAGGAGAAAATGTTTGCAAAGTACTTGGTACATGTTCTGAGGGCCAAAAGCTTTACACTTTAAAAAAAAAATAGTTGCCAACTTTCATATGCATATGAGGCAATTGAAAACACCATGGCTTGTTTCAGGCGCACCTTAGTCCTTGTATTAGTTTGGGTAGACTAGAGAAACAAATCCATGGACACACATATGTGTATAAGAAAGCTTTATATACAAGAGCAATTGGATATTGAGAAAATATCCCAGCCCAGTCCAGATCAAGTCCTAAGTCCGATATTAGCCCATATGTCTGATACCTATATATAAAGTCCTCTTTATACTCATGAAACACATGCAATGACACTGAATGCAGAAGGATCACAGGTCAGTGGGCGGAAACTCTTGTGGATCCAGTGGTGTTGTAAGCATCTCAGTGCTGGCAGGGGTCTCCGTGTGGCTTCACCAGCTCCGAGGCTCTGTGTCTCCATGTGGCTTATCAACAAGAATTGCTCGCAGGGAGTGAGCTGAGAGATAGAGAGAGAGAGAGAGAGAGAGAGAGAGAGAGAGAGAGAGAGAGAGAGAGAGAGAGAGAGAGAGAGAGAAGGGAGTCTCCCACTTCTCAGGAGGAATACAGAAGTTCCCAGAATCTTCAGGAGAAGGTCATGCCCACACAAAGGCCTCCTAGGCTATGATCTGATTGACAGGCTAGACTCTACCTCTTCACTCTTAATCCTCTCGAATTGACAATTATATACCTACCACAGTCCTCAAAATAACCTCCCTGCTTTTCAGCAACCTATAGATTAAATGAATTATGTTGGATTCTATGATTTCCTTCTTGCAACATATGATAGTCTATGTCAGCAACGTTTTAAAAAGAAGAAATATGACTTGAATTTGAGAATCTTATGGCACCCTCTGGAATTACTGAACACCGTTAGACACACCACCCAAGAGGGGACAATCAGTAGCATAAAGAGTAACAAAATCCTAGGGTCATTATTTGAAAACTGCCTCCTTTTTACAAATTTTTCTTTCATTTCTCCCATCACCTTCACCCATAATGTGAGCTCATTGTTTTTGATGAAGAAGTGTGCTCTAAAATGCCTTTTTTTCCTCCCCTCCTTCCTGTCCTCCCTACCCTCCATTTCTAGCACTGAGGATGAAGATCAAAGAAGTGAAAAAAGAAAACGGTGACAAAAAGATTATCCCCAAAAAGAAGAAGCCGCTGAAGCTGGGCCCGATCAAGAAGAAGGACCTGAAGAAGCTGGTCCTGTACCTGAAGAACGGGGCCGACTGCCCCTGCCACCAGCTGGACAACCTGAGCCACCATTTCCTCATCATGGGACGGAAAGTGAAGAGCCAGTACTTGCTGACAGCCATCCACAAGTGGGACAAGAAAAACAAGGAATTTAAAAACTTCATGAAGAAGATGAAAAACCACGAGTGCCCGACTTTCCAGTCGGTCTTTAAGTGATCCTCCTGGGGGTGTGGGTTGGGGCGGGAGCCGGTGGGTTGGGGCGAGGGGTGGGGGACGAGCGGGGACAACCCTGGGCCCGTGGCGGTCCACACACATTGCTCCTTCCCCTTGGTAGCGGACGTTGTAATCCAGTTGGCTTTGTTCTTGCAGCATACCCATTCCTCCTCCATAGCATGCTCCAGAACCCCATGTAGCTGATATTTAAAGCTGCACGTTAAGGTGAGGAAAGGACCATTTAGATTAGGAAGCCATTCTTAAGAGCTACGGTGTGAAACAGCACGGTGCTGTGCAAAGCCATTTCACCGGGAGACACAGCCACTACAGTAGAAGTGGGTTGCCAAGAGGAAAAAGGGGTTGGCCCGAGATATCTACAAACACCAGGTTTTGCCACCGCCCTGGGGGTATCGCAGATTGCTTGTGGATCCTAGCTAGCAAATCCGGACTCGTGGTGAACCTTGCTGCCTTCAGTCAGAGTGCTGTCTCTTCCTGCCTATAAAGACAGAAACACCATCGCACTTAGAATTTCAGACCAGTTCCAGCAAGTACTGGGGGCAAGGAAGAAAAGCTCAAGCCGAGCCTGCAATCGTGAGCACAAAGAAAGAAGGAGGCAGGCTATTGTCTGTTCTTCCGTCAGTCTTTCCAAGAGCTGTGAATCAGCCCTTCTGAGACGCCATGTAAGTGGCAGTTAGCGTCAGCCTTAGTGCGTGTGTGTACCTCCAGACACTGGGGTGGGGGCGGGGTGGCACGTGCCTGCCTTAGAAGGCACGGTGGGTACCAAGCCCATGGAGGCGGGGAGAGGCGGTGGTTTTCTGACTGAGAAGGCAGTGGTTAGTGGTTTCCAAAGCAACAGCTTTCCAGAAGACAAAGAGAAGGAGAAACGGTTTAGAACAGCCCAACAAACTGCTGAACATGGTGATGATGGAGTACAGAGCTTTGTGTCCCCGGGCCCTCTGTTTGTTCACCTCCTCCCTTGGAACGGCAACAACTGCAGAGTTCACTGTTCACCCCCACCCTCACACCGTCTCTACGAGGAATGTGGAAAAGATTGGAAGACGCAGGCCTCTTGATCCACTTGAGACCACTTTCTGTCTCCTGAGGCGTCTTCACTGGGAAACTGCCCCGCCCCCACCCGACAACTCCACAGCCACAGCCACAGCCACCTGGTCCTGTCTCGTGTGTAAGGAAGACGGACGTGTTCACCCTCTCCTCTTCACTGCTGGCCAGACCTCACAGTGCCTCCGTGTCTTCTCTTCCCCCTTAAGAAGCCATGATGTTAAACATGATTGCCCAGAGATGAAAGAAAGTAAAAAGGACTTGCCCGTCCCTGTACTGTCTTAGCTCCTCTCTTCCTCTTCCTGCAGAGGGGAAGCACTAGTGTCCCCATCCAAGGACATAGTTTCAAAGGCAAAACATCCCTGCAGGATTTCCTGAGTGCCCTGAGTTATTCCCAAAGCCTCTGTGTTTTCCTTAGAAAAACACCCTCTCCCCTCAAATGAACAAACAAAAACCCAGTTGCCGACAAGTTGGTCCTGACACCTGGGGACCTCCGGGGTGTCAGCATAAAGCAGGGCCCCATTGGGTTGTCAAGTGCTGGTGTTTGGAAGGAGATCATCAGGACTTCCTTTTGAGAGATCGCTGAGGGGACTCAAACCATCCGGCGGTCTTTCAGGTACCACCTTCCCTGCTTGACCCACCTAGGGACGCCTGTACTTAAAAAAGCCATGCACGAAAACGTTCCCCCTCAAAACAGTGTCATTTTTCTTGGTCAATGTACAGGAAGCCATTCCAAACACAAACCAATACATAATACAAGTTTCTTCCCCGAAGATTGAGTGTTGACTCAGTGACATGGCAAAGACTTTAGTAATCATTCTTCTAAACCAAATCAAACCTAGCCCACTGCCATCGACTTGATTCTGACTCACGGCCTTCCTAACGTAGGGTTTCTGAGGCTGGAAATCTTTTCAGGAGCAGACAGCCAGCCTCAGCTTTTTCCTGAGGAGCGGCTTTGTGGGTTTGAACCACTGACAGCGCAGTTAGCAGGCCAACATGTAACCCACAGCGGTACCAGGACTCCTGCAGGGTGAGCATTTGTAACGGTGTCGCTCTAGTGACCCTGGTCCAACACACACACACATACACACACCCCACCCCACCCCTTATTAACTTCTGGAGCCTCCAGTCTGAGAAACAGCCTGCCAATCTAGGTTTACACCGGAGTTTTGGGAGAGAACTAACCTTGCACAATTAGACCATCATTTTGACATCTTTTTAATATCTCCCCCTCCCCGACCTTTAGCCACAGAGTGTTGGGGAAATGTAAGTGATTTACTTGCGACTCGGGATGGCTTTGTTGTACATAGCACACATTTTACTGCCCCCAACACCCCCCGCCCATCAAAGGCAGTCATTTCACAAGAGCATGGCTGGGTTTTCCTTTGGGTTAATTAACGCAAGAGTTTGCACACTTTGCCATTTGGGATACATGCATCATGCAGCCCCAAACGGAACCCGACCCGCTGCCATCGAATCAAGGCGGACTCACAGCCACCCTACAGGACAGAGACTGCGCCCGAAGGTGGTAAACCTTTATGAGCCCAGAGAGAGCGTCTTTCTCCTGAGGAGCAGCTGGTGGGCTCGAACTGCCGATCGTGCCGCTGACAGCCTAACACCTGACAGCACCACTGGGGCTCCCTTGCCATGCAGCGACACCCTCTTTTCCAAGGCATGGGCAGCATTAGATGGTCTTTTCTGGGCTTATTAGCCGTCAGAGCAGAAGTTTCTGGTAGATTCGGTGGCCCAGCTCGGCAACTTGCAAATTGGGAGTTCTCAAGAAGTGACGGCATGTTCAGAAAGTTCAGAATAAGTTGGAAGTGCAGATCACAGCTGTGGGCCTGTCCCCCATCCTCAGAGGCCCTGGGTTTGGGAATGGCCCCTGTACTCCATGACGTTAGACGCACACCAGCCTGGCCTCTCACCCATTGATCGGCAATGTTAGGGTGCAAAAAGAGGCTCTGGGTGAAGCTGTGTTTTTCTCAGTGAAAGCTAGAACGAGACCAACATGCCGTCTCATTGACTAGATGATTCGGTGCTTTCTCAGAAAAGGGAGGTCCATCTCTGATCGGGTAATTTTGTCTCTGGGGAGTCATTCTGGGCTGAGTCTCGTCAGGTGGTTGGAAGACCTCAGGCTGAAGAGGAGGGGTCATCTTACAAGACAGACTGTGAGGTGGAACCAAAGAGTGTTTTCTGTAAAGCATTCCGTGCATCACCTGGCCCTTGGTGTCCATGGATCAGCACCGAGTCCTACCCTAGGCAGGATCCAGCCAATGCTCCTGCTTTGGTGAGGGTCTGTAAATGACAGCAATCCCCTTGTCCAAAACTCGACCCGGTTTTTCTCACCACGCTCCAAGACACGTCGCTCTGTTGTTAAGTCCCGAGATGTGGTGATCTCAGATGACCTGCTTTAGAAGCGTCCTGTCAGCAGCTTCCATGTCACAGTGTACTGCCTGTCCTAGCCCATCACCAGCCGTCACGTAGAGCACACACAGAACCCCTCTCCTCAAGTTTCTTCACGTAGCACCCCTCTCTCAGAGCCCTACTCTTTCCCTAAAGCTTTGAATACTGTGAAAATGTTTTACATTCCATTTCATTTGTGGTGTTTTTTTTAAGACGGCATTTTACCAGATGTTTTGATGTTATCACTTATGTTAATAGTAATTCCCGTATGTGTTCATTTTATTTTCATGCTTTTCCTGTTATGTATCAATATTCACTTGACTAAAATCACTCAATCAATACTTTGAGTTGTGACTACCTTTTTTTCCTCCCTCCAGTCATCCCCCCTCACTCTCAACACTATACATGTAACCCTCTCGTGTGCATTTTTTGTTTAATGTTGTATTTTGGTCCCGGTTCAATAGCTTTCCAATGGGAGCTGGGTGTGGGTGGGCTGAAGGAACACCTGGGAGGCCCCCTGGCTATACCGCCCCCCCACCCCCCTTCCCCAGGGCCCACTCTCACCATCTGCTCCTATGAATAACTTCCAGAAGTGTTTCTCCTGGCTGTGTGCGTGTGTTTCAGATCAGAGAGAAGGTTAAATACTTGCTCGACAAGAATGCATTTTCCAGCCCTGCCGGAGTTACTTCTCTGCATTTCTGGGTTCAGATGCTCCTTTGGACCTGATTCCAACAAAACATTGAAAACACTTTTCTATCTGGTGTCTTAGACCTGAGAGGATACCTTGCCCAACCTTTAATTTACAGATGAGGAAGCTGTAGTTTGGGGCCCTGGGGCCAAGAGCATTTCTGGAACTAGAACCTGGAGCTCCTAATCCCAGTGGTAGAGAGACAATGTCTGAATTATCTGCTGAACTTCTTGTTGGACCTAGAGACCCAGCTGTCCCATGTTCATGTCCATTGCTTCTCGCTGAAGGGATTCTTCAGTGTGACATTTAATTCTCTTAGCACTTGTAGTGATAACTTTAGTTGGTAGCTTTCCTTGATTTATAAGGTATCTCCAAACCTGGTGGCATAATGGTTACACATGGGGCTGCAATCCCAAAGGTCAGCAGCTCAAAACCTCCAGTTATTCCAGTGGAGAAAGACAGGGCTTTCCACTCCCACAAACATTTCGTCTTGGAAACTCAAGGGGAAGTTCTACCCTGTCCTATCAAGTCATTATGTGTCAGCATCAACTCAGTGGTGAGAAAAACCACAGAAGGCTGGTATTTTTACCAGGGATTGAGCAAACCCTCCAAAATCACCCCAGACCAGACCCAAGCAGAGAGCTGTGACGAGAACTTGGAAAACTGCATGCAAGCCATGCTCCAATCCAGAAAGACTTTCACACACCTGGGCACCTGGCTGGTAAACTAGTGATGCTTTAGCTCAGCCAATGAAGATATTGGCCTTTTCTGTCTGGGTGTAGATGTCACTGTCACCCCCTGGGAGCTCTCCCCACTCCCAAACAACCCTCATTGCCATTAAATCTATTCTGACTCAGAGTGACTCTTTAGGACAGGATAGAACTGCCCCTGTGGGGTCACGAGACTAACTTTTTACAGGAACGGAAAGATTCTCATCTCCTATGGAGTGGCTGGTAGTTTCGAACTGCTGACCTTGTGGCTATCCGCCAATGCATAACTACTACCCCACCAGGGCTCCTGGCCCTCTCCATTCACTTTGCTGCCTTGAGTCCTTTTTTGTTGTTAAAGCAGAAAAAAGATGATGTACCAAAGCATCTTGTCTGCAGCTGCTGCCGTCACTGGCGTTTTGGGCACCCAGGGACTAAGATGTCACGGACTTTGTGCTTGAGAAATGCTGGCGGCACCACAGAAGGACCGGCTTTCCTCTAATCAGCACAGCACCCACTCGCTTCCCTGCACCCTACCGGCTCCCTTCTGGCTGCCTGCTGTCAGGTCCATGGAAAACTACCCTGTAGCACTCAGGAACTGTCCCAATGGTTTCCTAGGCTGTCATCGTGACAGGAGACGGCCACCCGGTCTTTTTATCTTCCATGGTTGCCACTGGGTTTAAACTGCCCACCCTTGGGTTAGCAGCTGGACCTTTGACCTTTGGGCTCCTTAGCACTCCTATCCAGATGCACTCCCAGAGGCTAGGTCTCAGCATTGGCCAAGTTAAGTGGATGGATCTTCTACAGCTACCTGGGCCCAGTAGGACCAGCCAAAAGAAACCTCTCCCACCATCCAATGGTAATCAAATTCAAAAATCCCAAACCCACTGCCACCGAGTTGGAGCTCAGAGCAACCCTATAGGATGGGGTAGAACTGCCCTTGGAAGTTTCCCAGACTACTCTATGGAAGTGGAAAGTACTAGCTTTCTTCCGATCACATGTAATCGAATCATTCTCCCTGGTTTAGCACCTGGGGGTGGGGGGAGCTTGCAAACACAGGCGGCTGGCTTCCGGCTGGCTTCCGGCTGGCTTCCGGCTGGCTTCCGGCTGGCTTCCGGCTGGCTTCCGGCTGGCTTCCGGCTGGCTTCCGGCTGGCTTCCGGCTGGCTTCCGGCTGGCTTCCGGCTGGCTTCCGGCTGGCTTCCGGCTGGCTTCCGGCTGGCTTCCGGCTGGCTTCCGGCTGGCTTCCGGCTGGCTTGAAAGTTCTGACGAGGAATGCTTTCCCTCTGACCTTTGACCTTGGAGCCAGGGGCCCAGGTTCTCCCATGTCAGCAGTCCACTTGGTCTTGGTTTGTGAAGCGCTCTGAAGGGACACGTGCTGCCCAGGGACAGGAGGCGGGCATTTCCTTTTATCCTCTAGCCCCATGCTTCAGGCTACCACCATCTTTCCAGAGATTCCATCAGTTGTTTTCAGGTGGTTTTAGTTACTAAGAGGTAAGTTAGATGCACTAGTGAATGGGCCCTAAGGCTTTCCTTTATAACTGGGCAGGTCTGGCTCTCCGGCATGGACTTCTGCACATGAATGCCTGCGAGTCTGAGGGGCAGGGTGGACATGCAAGTGCTAGGTCTGCATCCTGCATCCATAACGGGCTCTGGGGTGGGGCTGAGCTGCTGGCCCCAAGAGCAGGCTGGATGGAAAGGCTCCATGACTACACAGTGCCCACATGCCCCATTTCCATGACACCATCTCTGTGTCCACCGTACAGAGCCCATTCCAGCAACTGTGACTTGTCAGGAAAATCAACCCACAGGCAAGCCTCTCCAACCATCCTAGAGCAGGGGGCTCATCCTGGCCACTGTGATGGCCCCAGATCCTGAGGACAGCGTCTTCTTTCTCAGTCTCCACTTGTCTGGGGAACTCAAACACGTTTTCCTTTGAAATCTATGAGCCATCAAGGCTGACTCCCCAAGCCCCAGACCTACGCGGGGCCATGGTAGTTAGTTAACCAGCCGGTGCCAGAGCCTGATGCGGTTTCTGCCACGATATCCAACCGCCAACGTGATCCGACAACAGAATGGAGCCTTTTTGTGCTTCATTTGCCCACATGGGGCAGTTTCACACTCAGGTGGTGGGAGGAGCCACGCAAGAGGTGTGGGAAGGGGCGGGAGGCAGACTGAAACATTTGGAGGTGAAATCCCACCTCTCTGATGAATTGCGGCTAGCCTGCCCAGCCGCCTGAGTTCCTGGGGGAGGAGGCCTTAGGAATTCCGGGCAGGCAGCTTTGGGGGAGTGGGGGTGGGTTGGAGATGAGTACCAGAGCAAGCTCCAAATAGGAGCCGAGCGCTCCCGTGTCACTGTACATCTGCGGACTATTTAGATAAGGCAGGGCTGTAGTTAATCCCGGAGCGCGTGGTTTGCTTAAATGGAGGGAGGGTTGCATGTGCGCGCCGAAGGAGAGAAAGAGGAGGTGGCAGGAAGGAGAAAGGAGCCAGCGATTTTCCACAGCTGAAATCCTACCAAGTGGTTTTAATTAGGATGACCTTCCCATCACCTGAGTAGTGCCAGGAGTGGCAGAATCGGAGGGGGCGGGGGTGGGGAGGATGATGGATTCAGGATTCTCGTGGGCTGGTGCGTGGGCGGGCAGCGAAGCTCGGCTGTGGACTGCAGTCACGTCCAGGGAGAAGTTCATCTCCCCCAGGAGTGCCTACGTCCGTCCAGAGCCCTCAGGCTGTGCGCCCTGCTCAAGCCCTGCCCATATTGGATTAGCGTTCCAAAAAGGGAATTAGGGAGAAAGGGGGGAGACCCTGCCAAAAACGCTTCATCCACGACCCCACCCCTGGTGTAGTTTCTAATGATTCATACCCGCGCCCGCAGTCGCTAGTGGGGTGGACTTTGAGGGACGCCGTTCCCAGTTTGGCGGCCGAGCTGTTGTCCAGATTGCTCAGGCAGATCTGGGTAAGTTGGCCTCTTTGCCCAGAAGATGAAGCCCATCATCTGAAAGAAGAACGCGTTCCGATGCCAACACCGCACGGCCGATTTCACCATGTGGCCCTGGGGCAGCCACAGTGGGTTCCACAGAATTAACTAGATTCCTTCAGGGTCAGAGCTCCCTCCCAAGGCTGGCAGTGAAGACCATGGGGAATCTAAAGTTGGCTGCCAGTCTTGGCAGGTTTCTCAGTGGCTCCTAGCGGCGGTACATCCCTCCAGGGGCTGGCAAAGGCAGCCCCGACCTGGGCCAGGCTCTGGGGCAGCCCCAAGGCCTCCCGCAGGGGCACACGAAGAGGCAGCCAGTAGTCACCAGAGGGGAGACAAAAGCGCCAGCCCGTGAACTGCGACAAATGTCAGCACTGCAGGGCCTTCCTCCCTTGACGCTGCCTTGCCAAGCAGTGCCACACAGCCCTTCTCTGTGCCCTTTGCTGCTGCTCCTCCTGGCAGTGCCGGTGCTGGCAGCTCCTTAGGTAAGGCTGGAGATGATGGTGGAGGCATCCTACGACAGTGAGGGGTTACACCAGCGCAAAGAACAAAAACTCACCTAGAAACCCCTAGGAGATAGTGTGACCAAGAAAAAGACTCATGTAGTCATGGGACTTCATGAAGCCGGTGTGGACTCTTCAAGCAGGCGCCTAGCAGCATTATGAGCATTTCCATCTGAAAATGCTGCCATCGAGCCGACGCTGACTCCTGGTGACCCCATAGGACAGGGTAGAATTGCCCCTCTCATTTTTGCAGACTGTAACTCTTTACGGGGTAGTCGAAAGCCCCATCTTTCTCCCTCAGCTTCGAACTGCTGATGTTGTGGTTAGAAACCCGACTGGAAACCACTCTGCCACCAGAGCTCCTATTTCCGTCCTTGACCTTCTGCTCTGTGGCCTGAGCCGGGCAGCGTAGCTCGACTTTACAAACACAAAACACTCTTTACCGTGTGAAGATTCACAGAGCCGACCATCACTTTTACATTCAGCAATTCACACCCATTCTGATTCAAGTCATCCTTTACAACCCTTTCATGTCCCATCGCTTATCTCACATGCTCTGTGGTTTTCCTGGTTCGGTTCCTCCTTTTCTCCTAACCCTCTGAATGTATCAGAGGGCAAAGGCTGTCATTTTGATCTTCAATGGTTGATCACTCAAACGAAGAGGTGAGTTCACTTCAAGGCCTGAAGCATAAGGGCCCTAGTCTTGGGGGTCTGGCCAGTCTCCGTCCTATCAGTAAGCCTGGTCTCATATGATTTTGAGTGTTGTTCCACATTTTTCTCCCACTCTCTCCAGGACCTTCTAATGGGATCCGCTTCAGGGCAGTAGGCAGTGGTAGCTGGGTACCAGCTAGTTCTGCTCTCAGGGCTGTGGAGAACGAAGTTTCTGAATCCATTAGTCCGTTGGACTAATCGTTTCCATATGGTTTTTGTTTTTAATTTCATCACTCTTCTCTCTTCTGGACAAACAAATAAAGAAGATTACCCACCAAACCAAAACTAAAACACCCAAACCTGTTGTCACTGACTCGCCTTCAACCCATGGACTCTGGTGTTACTGAGCAGACCTGCTCCGCAGGGCTTGCTTGGCCGTCATCATTACAGAAACTGATCTCTAGGCTTTCCCCCCATGGCATCATTTGCTGCATGGGTTCAAAGCACAGATCTGTAGGTGAGTACCCACCCACTGCTAATGAGTCAATTCTGACTCATAGCACCCATATATAGATATGGTTTCAGGATATATATATATATATATATATATATATATATATATATATATATACATACATATAAACAGTTTTACTGGCACATAGTCCATATATCATACAATTCAATAAATTTAATCATATCAAGAAGAGTTGTACAATCATTACCACAACTGAGGATGTACATCTTTTTTTACATATATGTATCATTTTATTGGGGGCTCTTACAGCTCTTGTAACCATCCAAACATCAATTGTAACAAGCCCATTTGTACATATGTGAAGTTTACATTTTGATGGAAGGAGAGAGCCTCGTATCTTTCCTGTGGAGCAGCTGGTAAGTTAGTCTGATGACCTTGAGGCTAGCCATCTAGGCCTTCCCCACACCAGCACCAGATGAGCAGCCAGGGCTCTGAACCAGGCCTGCAAGGTGGTTTTCTTTCTTTCTCCCCCCTTCTGGTTTGACTCCTTGCTGGAAATTTGCATACAGCATTTTAAGAGGAGCCCCTGGGGAACTTGTTCAGATGTAGATTCTGATCCAATATCACTGGGAGCTCATTCTATAGATTGCCTTGGAGTTGATCTGACTCAGAGTGACTCTGTAGGTCAGAGAAGAACTCACTGCCCCCTAGAGTCTGCTAAGGTGGACCATCTTTATGCAGGCAGACTGCCACCTCTTTTTTCTGCAGAGCAGCAGCTGGTGGGCTTGAACTGTCAGTCTTCTGATCAGTAACGCCCCAACCCTCAACACCCTGAAACGCCTAAACTCATTGCTATTAAATCAGGCCTCACTGGTTGCAGGCCTAAAGGCCAGGGGAGAACCACCCCAGAAGGCACACAAGCAGATCACCACGTCTTTCTCCTGCCGAGCGAGGGGCTGGCAGGTTCCCACTGCCTGCCTTTTGGTTACTAGCCCAACAAACACTCAACCTATTCCACCCCCAGGGCTCCTGATAGCTGAGGGGGGAATGAACATTCTCAACAGGGGGGGTGGGTAGAACCAGAATGAACCAGTTCAAAGCCCACCCTTGAACCTGAACCATGTCCAGAGAAAAATCTCTCTCCTGACTCACTCTTTCCTCCCACCTGGTGGATAGAAATGTCTTTGTTCAGAAGAAGTGGTTTTTAACTGCAGGGAGAAAAGAGATCCAGCTTCTAAATCAAGGCAAATAAAATGCATGTGTTTCTAAAGGGGCACACACGTGCTGACACGCACACGCGCACACACATCTGTGCGTTCGCGTTCCCACATGGCCCCACGCTGGGAGCACAGGGGAAGGGTCACAGCTTTGCCCCCGGCGAAGTGGTTTTTTTTTTTTTTTTTCCAGAACACAAACAGCTCCATGTCTTCATTTGTTGCTATCGTTGTTGTAATCACTGTTATGTGTTTCAATGATTGTGAGAGGCATGCAGAATGTTTGTGCTCTTGTAATTGCTTGTTTCCTACTGAAATTTCCATGTTAAACCCTTTCATTGTTTTCATTATCGCTTACCCAATATTCTGCCTCACCAGGAAGGCCGATCACAGCCTGTTGGTATTGATTATGGGACTCCTGGTGCCCTGCTCGCTGGCGGGCAGGCAGGCAGCTGTCGTGCCTGCCGCAGGAATTCATGGCTGTGCGTTCTGCTGGGTTGCAGGGCCGGCGGGGCAGCTGGTCCGGTCTGGGCTGCTGAGCCGAGCATCAGAGGAAGACTTGACAAGGGCCTGGCCTGCCTCCTGACTCTGGACGAGGCCAAATGCAGAGTGCATTTTGCACCTCCACCCCAACTATTTGAGAGGAAATGCGACCCTTGTGTTTCTGATTTCTGTGCACTTAACTCATTAAAATGTTGATTTACAAAGGGTTTGTGATGTCCAAACAAACCTCTGGGACCTCTCTTTCCAGCCAGCCTCCCCCTCCCCCACCCCTTGGTGTCTTTCATGGGGAGGGTAGGTGGGAAGAAGGAATCAAAAATTTTGTCTTTGAACCGGGAAGCCACATTCCATCAGGAATAAAACTTGGCCTCTCGGGCAGGAAAGTAGACCTTTGGAATTGATTGGGTTCTCTCTTGGATGAATCATGCGCTTCTAAACCTAATCAGAACCACCTGGACTTTCTCAAAGCCCAGTCACTGTCCAGGCATTGCATTTGAACTTGACCCATGCTGAAAATGAGCCAGGGCACATTAAAAGGCGGACCAGTGTCCATTTACAGGAATAAATGTATGTCCACAGAGAGCACTCAGAATCCTGGGACAAAGAGTCATGCTTGGCTCCCCTCTTTCATTTGAAATCCCTGGTGACTGCCCAGGATGAGCATTCATTTACTCCTTTAAAAAAAACAAAAAAAAAATACAACCATTCCAAGAATTTAGGTGAATTATCTTACAGGATTCATATAAAATTTGTTCAAAATGGGGCTTAAAAGACTCACTCACACTCTATTACAAATTCCACCATGGTGTCTTCTTGGGCCACCAAAGATTTTAAGGCAATCTTGAGCTTTTTTTTCCACTTCTTCTAGGAAACACACTTTCTTTCTTTCTTTATTCCTTCTTCCCTCCCTTCTTCATCTTTCCTCCCCTCCCCTCAGTGTTCCTTCTTTTCCTCCCTCCCCCTCTCCCAGCTCGTATTTCCCAGCTGGTGTGAAATGAGCACATCTCTTCTCAAGGTTCATGTGGATGGATGGAGAGGAGTCCTAGTGGCACAGTGGTTGTGCATTGAGCTGCTAACTGAAAGGTCAGCAGTTCGAAACCATCAGCTGCTCCATGAGAGAACTCTCTAGTCCTATAAAGTGTTATAGTCAGAAACACACCCGGGCAATTATATCTCTTTCCTATAGGCTCACCATGAGTCAGAATCTACTCGATGGCCATGAGTTTCTTTTGTCGTCGTTGTTGTTAGATGGATGTGGATGGATATCTGTGTGTGTCTGAGTGTGAGATAGTAGTGGATATCAGTGTTAGACAAGGTAGGTTCTGGTGCTTGGATATACAAGAAGGCTTCAAAAAAGTTAGTGGAAAAGTTGCATGATCCTTGGATTCCATTTCCCCATAACCTTTTTGCAACCCTCTTATACATCCTTGTGTCTATGTTGATGCATGCGTGTAGCGTGGCTCCAGTCCCTGGTCTCTGAGACCTTCTGTCCCTCCTATCTAGGTTTCTGTCCAGCCAGCACCAACCTCACTTGGTGCACAGTGGGATGTTACTGTGTGTAGTGCCAAGCTTTTGTTTTGTGTTGATCACTTTTGTTTCTTTTAAGACTTGGAGTCACTTCAAAAGTCATGGGCACGATGAGGAACATAACAATGTACCCACTCCTCTGTACCGACCCCTCCATTACCACTGCGCCAAGAATGGCGCTTTGCACATGGTTTCTCCTCACCGGGCTTGGACTGGAGGGTTAAGAAAACAAGAGGAAGGACCAGAAACCAACGGACTGCAGTGTGTGGTGAATCGTGCCCATGCAGGTCTCTCCCCATCTAGAGGACGAGGCTGGGTAGCCTTCCAATTGCTTTGCTTTTCCTGCCTTGGAGCCCCTTCCCCAAGTACTATTGAGCGGGTGGCACTGTCAATGGACCCAGTTCTGTTTTGCGCTTACAAATTCCTTTAAGTACATTAAAGGCTGGCCTGGCCTCACAGACGGTGTCCATCGGCTGCTGACATACCAAGGCAATTACAGAGAAGCTGCTTTTCCAGTATTCCTTTGGCAGGGGCCCCAGCAGCTGACTCCGGCTCCGAAAGCACCGAGCCGGAGCCCTGGATGTTGAGTACTGACTGTAAGATGATTTCAGCTCCTTGTCTCCCACAATGATTTCATGGCCACCGTGGAACCACTTACTGATGATGAGGGGCTTCAAAAATTTCATGGAAAAAAATCCCAAATCCTTTCATTTTTCCATGGTTTTTTTCCAAGCCTTTTTGTACTTAGGATAACTCCTTCTCGTGCCAGTACAGGCTGTCACTGGGTTTGGAATGTCCAACTTCTGCTTGCCCTTTCATGTGATATAAGTTTACCCTCATTTTGAAGAAACACCACTTGCAATCACTTCTTCATCCCAATCACCATTATTTGCTGCCCAGACAGCTTCAGAATCATCGAAGAGGCTTTGAGATTGTTCTGGTACTAACCAAGCCCATTGCTGTAAAGCCGATTCTGATTCATTGCTACACTATAGGGTAGGGTAGAGCGGCCCCGGTGGGCTTCCCAGACTGTAGCCATTGATGAAAGCAGACGGCCGCGTCTCTTGCTCATGGGGCAGGGGAAGCTCCAGCCCAATGCCTAACCCACTGTGTAACCAGGTTTCCTTTCTTGGACCAAAACAAAATGGAACCGACTCAAAGCTGTCGAGCTGGTTATGATTCATAGTGACCCTAGAGGATAGAGTAAAACTACACTGTGGGTTTCCTAGGCTGTATATTTTTATGAGGGCAGACAGTCACCTTGTTCTCTTGAGGGGTGGATGGTTGGTTTGAACCACTGACCTTGTGGTTAGAAGCCCAACACGCAATCTACAACTCCACCAGAGCGCTTTTCTTGCACTAAAAACCTAAAACACCAAAAACCAACCTCACAGCCATCAAATCAAACTCACAGCAGCCCTGCAGGACGTGGTGGAACTGCCCCTGCGAGTCTCTGACACTGCGACTGTTCACAGGAGTAGAAAGTGTCATCCTTCTCCTGTGGAGCAGCTGGAGGTTTCACACTGCTGACCTTATGGCTGCGGTTCTCAACCTGTGGGTTGCGACCCCTGTGGGGGTACAATGGCCCTTTCACAGATGTCACCCGATTCGTAACGGTAGCAAAATGACAGTGATGAAGTAGCAAAGAAAACAATTTTATGGTTGGTGGGAGGGGGGTAGTCACCACAAACTGAGGAACTATATGAAAAGGTCGAGGCATGAGGAAGGTAGAGAACCACTGACTTCTGGATCTTACCCCAATGACTAACTGCTACACCACCAGGGTCCCCATCTGGGACTACGGTAAAGCAGTGTATAACCGAGAGACTGCCTCCGGTCAAGGGCTGAGCTGGTCAACACACTTGGGTTCAGTTGGGATCTTCTAGGTGAAGCCAATTCTTTACAATTCCTTATGGAAAGACCTAGAAAGCCTGTTCAAAAGGTATGAAAGAAACATCACCACAATATTCATTCAGACAACAGCACCCCCCATCCCACCAAAATAAATAAATTAAAAATGGTTGCATATATTTAGCTTAAGTCTGCCCAGGAAGGGATTCTGATAACCTCGTACGCTGTCTTTGACACAGGAGAGAGCAGAAAGGAGGGCTGGCTTCTAACCCAGTGACCCTCGGCTTTATGGGAATTAACGGAAACATCCTGGGCATAACTTGCATTCTTCAGGATGAGGTTTCATGTTTGCTCTTGCTCTCCCTTCACGACATCTCAGAGATGATGGGAATCACCGTGCCTTCTCTCCTGGGCATTTCTGGTCAGAAAAGTGTTTGAAAGTCCAGGAATATGTGAGCTGGAACTGAGTGTAGCCAACCCTTATTTCTGAATGATTTACGCAGTTTAACTCCTCTCTAATGGGAAAAAGAAGACACACACACACACACACACACACACACACACACACACACACCCAGAAACCCATGAAATGCTTTTTCCACCTCCTCCCTGCCACATTAGGAGCTACAAAAGAAAAACAGCTACACCAAAATCACAAGTCATCAGGTCTCACACAGTGGCAAGATTTTCCAGCTGCAGCAGACAAGTTCCTCATCACACACACACACACACACACACACACTCATACACTTCTAGACAGCTCAGCCAACTTCCTCTAGAGTGACCCACTGTCTCATGGCCTCCCAGCCTGCCTACCGCAGAGCACTGGACACCTTCCCTGACCTTGCAGGCCTTGGGCTGTCTCGGGGGAAAGTGCTTAGACTTGACCAAGAGGCTCACAGCTTTACCTGTACGGCCCTGCTCCTCACTGCTGGCGTGAGAGGAGGGAGCTTGGACTAAGGGTTCCTGCCTTAGAAATGTACCTGAGAAGCCTTGTCTATCAGTGAACAAAGCTCTCAAAGCTGCTACCTTCTCTTCTGCATACTATATTTACCTTTTTTTTAACCTATTCGTTTTGCATCTTTCTTTCTTTCCTATTCATTTTCTTACAGTCATCATCACTATCATCATTAATCATGTTCCCTCATTTTTCTCACCCCCCACCCCCCAGCTTCCCCTTTCCTTCCATTGCCTTTGCTCGCGAGGTGCTCCACTTTCTTTCCTCAGACTCCAGGCTACTGACAGACACTGACAACATGGGGAGGGGCTGGGCTCTCCCGAGCCACGAAGCAGGAAGGTTTGGCTCAGAGACCCCCTTTCAGTCTGGGCTTCTGGCAGGGCATCTTTTCACATTTTAGGAAGGCAAGCAGCCTCCAAGAGGAGGCAAACCCATTCCTAATGCTCTCCATCCTCCTTAGAATGCCTTTGACTTAGGGCAGCCAAGTTGACGTACAGTAGGGGCATCATGACTGAACTGCAGGAAGAGTTGCCCTTCTGAGAAGAGGGATAGAGGTGGGTCTGCTTGCTGCAGGGATGAAATGTGGTCCATTGTGCTTGTCCACGGCTGGCCGGTGTGGGCCTCCCCCAGATGCTGGAGCAAAAGCAAACCACGGCTGTTTTCCAGCTGGGCGGTGCATTCCTTCCACAGCTCATCACCCCGTCACCAAGCCTCATGTCTACCATGCGCACTGGGGGCCTTGGCAAAAGTGGTTTCCCTTCACACGACACAGACCTGTCTTGCATCTGTCAAGTCAACGCCCCCATCTTGGGACAATTGGCGTTTGGGGTCTGACACCCTGATAGGCAGCAAGAGGGCTGAGTGAGATGAAGGGACACTTCCAGCTGGATTCAACCAGGGGACAGCCAGGGTCCTGATCTTCTGAAGGGCTTGAGAGGCACAGAACCCCTCAAAAGTGTCCATTTAAGCAACAAAGCATTTTCCCCGAGTGCTCTTGGAATTTCTTGGGCTGCTGTCCATGAGAGCACAGCCCATTTTGGCCCTGGAGGGTAGGGAGAACAGACAAGCCCTACTGCTCTCTGCCCTGCCTGCTCCATCTGGAGGGAGGGGTGTCTGTGGTCTTCAATCAGGGGTACTCATCAGCTTTGTTGGGCAACCACTCTGCACACTATCATGAAGGAAGCCAAGAGGAAGCACAAAGATTTCTACCCCCAAATATCTTATCATCGCATATGGAACATGAGACATGAGTAAAGATATGCACAGTGTTGGGTAGGAAGTGAGAGAGGAGAGTGAGCAACGCTTGGTGATGAGGCAGGTCTGTTGCTGGACCTGGACACAGAGCTGCAGCCAAGTGCATCGACATCAGTACTTCCAGAAGTCTGGAAAACTGCCATGGTCTTCATCCCAACCTTCCACCAATGTTGGAAGCCCCCTCCAAGCAGATTCAGATCGGGTAGGTGAACAGAAAGTCTTACTTTCTCTGGGGTCCTCAGTAGCCAATCTCTTCCCTAAAACGACTTTTTGCTATTTCTAACCATGTGCGCTGGACTAGAGGGGAAATCATGCTCTTTTTTTCACCTTGCATTTTTCTCAGCCTCTGGACGAAGGAATAACCTCCTTTACGTGTAGCAGAAAGTGGAGACTATGCTAAATGAAAATGTCAAGTCCTTACTCAAGTTCAATCTTCCCCTCTCCCCCACAGCCTCAGAAACCCAGAGAGGAGAAAATCAAAGGTCAAAATCTCTGTCACTGAGTTGATTTTGACTAACAGGACAGGGGAGGACTGCTCCTGTGGAGAAGAAAGGCAGGGTGGATGCTGTGATCATGTTCTTACCACTCCTTCCTCCTCCTCCTCTTCCACTATGTCTTCTGACTGGGGGCGGGGTGGGGCAGGAGGTCAGCAGAGGAGGCAGACATGGATGAGAATCACCTCTTAGGCCAGTGTCATGGCAGCCTGGGGTAGGTGATTTCTAGTTGGTAGATACACAAAACTAGGCTCTTTTGCTTGTGGGGAACTTTTGCTTTGGATCCCCAAACCCATGAAGATCACCTATCTTTTAGCTGGCACAAGCAGCAACCCCTCAGTTCCTGCTCCCCTGTCGGCTGCGGTCACCTGGCCCTGGAGAGAGCTCTTGTGAGAGGGGTCCTTATGTAATGTGGGCCTAGCCCTCATTTTGGGCCCTGCCAGACTCTGGAAGGTCCCTTCCAATGTAGCTTTTTCAGCACTCTGCCTTTTCAAGTAACCTACCCTTTGCCTCCAGGAAGGGCCCCGGTGGTACCACAGGATACCCAGTGGATTGCTAACTGCAAGGTCAGCAGTTTGAAACCATCAGCCACTCTGAGGGAGAAGATGAAGTTTTCAACTCCCATAAAGAGTTACAGTCTCAGAAATGCACAGGGGCAGCTCTACCCTCTCCTGAAGGGTCTCTGTGAGTCAGCATCGATTCCCTGGCTGTGAGTTTGCCTTCAGGAGTCTCCTTTTGAGAGTCAGACATCAGTTCCTGGGGACCTCACACTCCAAGGGATATTCTTTATAGTCCCCAGGAACTCTCCTCTTGGCTATTTTCTGTTCTAGCCCCAAGGCCTCCCTTTTGGAGTTGAGGAGTGGACTAACTAAGGGGACATGCAAATGTTCCACTTTTACCAGGCTGTCAGAACGACACCCCCTTCCCAGAAATACATTCCGCTCTATCTTTCTCTCCCACCCTCATTAAGTGGTGGAAAGTGATTGGTGTTTCAGGCAGGGGCCTGACAGGAGCCAGAGTACACACATTACCTTAACAGAGATAAGGCAATAAAATTGATTGTTAACCATAAGCCTCAGATCATTGGGAAGACAAAGCCAACCACTTAGATGTATGGAATCAGCGCTCCACTGCTGACAGAAAGTTTGGCCACATGGACCCACCCAGTGGCTCTTCAGGAAACAGGCCCAGTGATCTGCTCTGGTAGAGATGACAGCCAGGAAATCTCGAGGAGGAAGTTCGACTCTGTGACATGGGTTGCTATGAGCTGCAATTGACTTGATGGTACTCAACAGCAACGACCCGATAGCGAGGCGATTGTAGCTATAGCAACCCTTCAGGAAACAGACGGACGTGGCCAGAATTATAGAAATGTAAAGTCATCGCCTACCTTGAGTGGTAACAGGGCCTCCAATTGTTCTCCTGTCATCACTAACTAGAATCTGGACAGACTATGTAAACTGGACACCATCAGATGCTGGATCCTGGATCACAGGCAGTGCAGGACCTGATCTTTAAAAGAAAAAAAAAAGGGGGTACATCCTACCATTTCCCTGGCTCTCTGCAGAGAGCCAATGTTTGAACCAGGACACAGGGTGAAGGAGTGGCGATGAGGCCCCGCAGACCTGCGGAGTTTAGGAGAATCCAGGGAGATGGGGGTCACAGCTGGAAATTGTGTGGTAGAACAGTGGGAATGAAAGAGCTGTCTAGGGAAAGAGCTACAGAAACAAGCACAGGATCCCCGGGAGTCTCTGACTCAATACCAGTGAGCACATGATAGGATGACAGTCTGTGATCGGGCAAAGAACAAGTGTTCATGGAAAAACACTGAGAAGTTGATGGCCGTTTCTAGCGCTCACACAGAACTGGGACTCACTATTTCCCGCAGGCAGAACGAAGACACCTGCTCCGTGTTAACTTTCTGCATCGTCAGCTTTCCACGAGATGAATCTGCAGAGCACCCTGACTAGCATGGTAGCCATGGACTTGACTTGTACTGGGCTAGATGTTTTCTCGAAATAAAATTACTTCTTGATGGAAACATCTGTCTTATACATATATGTGTGTCACCGTGTCTGCTTCTCTGGACAACCCAGCCTAACATCCCAGCCATATCAACAATTACATTAAATGTGAGTTGTTTAACACTAAAACATAGAGTTTGCCAGTCTGAATAAAGTAACAAAGCCTTACAAGAGATGCACTTTAAATAAGTTGCAAAAGGTAATTTTAAAATATTTTGATACTCTTCTCAACTTCTTACAGGGAGTTCCAACACTCCTCAATGTTCCAAGCTGCTGCAGGAACCTCTGCCCAACCTCCGCAATACCAAAGCAGGCAATCCACCAGCCTTCTGGGCCACTCCCCTGAGAGGGAGGTCACAGGAGGATAAAGTGGTAGATTAATTCCATAGTGAAATAAGCTGTAGGCAGTTCGAAGAAGCACTCCTACAAGTCTCCCAGAGAGAGCCAGTGCTCTTCGACTCCCTGGAAAATGGCACCTGGATTATCTGAAACAACACAACGCAAACAACCATCAGCCCTAACAACCTCAACGAAAAAACGGGAGAAACAAAAGGCAATGGAAGCAGATGTCCTGGACATAATGACATGCGTAGAAGAAGCAGACATTGAGCAGCCACAGAAAAAAATTTTCAGAATGGTACTTGGAGTCATACAGGATATAAAGGAAACAATACAGAAAAGGGATGAAATGATAGAGGAGATAAAAGCCATAAATCAAAGGGAAATACAGGAGCTTAGGGAAGACAAAACAAAAACCAGTAGTAGAAACATAGACCTCGAGAATCAACTGGAGGAAGCAGAGAACTGCATGAATGACTTGGAGGACAGCCAAGCAGACTTTAACAAATGTGAACAAAAATCTAATAAGATCATCAGAGAAGCTGAAGAAAATTTAAGAGCTATGTCTGATGCTATGAAGCAGAACAACATTAGAATTATTGGTTTACTGGAGGAAGACACAACAAAGAAGTCACCTGCAACAATAGTCAGAGAATTCTTGGAGGAAAACTTCCCCAGCTTAATGAATGAAAACTGGGAAACCATTCAAGAGGCTGAAAGTTAGACTAGATCCAAAGAAGACATCACCAAGGCACATAATAGTTAAATTATCCAACTTTGAGGAAAAGGAGAAAATCACTAGAGGAGCTAGGGAAAAACAATCAATCACATATAAAGGTTCCCAAACAAAAATATGCTCAGACTTATCAGCAGAAACTATGAAGAAGAGGAGAGAGTGGAGTAACATATCTCAAAAATTGAAGGAAAACAATGCAAATCCAAGAATACTCTACTCAGCCAAATTATCGATCAAGATCGATGGAGAAGTAAGAGTATTCCCAGACAAGGTAAAACTCAAAGAATATGTTAGAAGAAACCCATCCCTACAAAAGATCCTAGCTGACCCATTATGGGCAGAAGAACAACACTCACCAAGCATAAATACGAGACTGTCACATAAAACAACCTCACCCAGAGGGCAAAAAAGAGAAAACAGACCTCAAGATAGCATTGGCTTAAGGTTGGAAAGAATTAAAAGTCTGCTGAGGTAAGCTTAAAAAATTCAAAAGGAACATAGAGAAAAAGCTACGTTATACAAACATTCCTGGGGTGAAGACCAGGTAATATGGCAGGGACCAGACCAAATACAGGGGTACACATGGTATACAACTAAAAAGGAGGTGGGGAAAGGAAAAAAATAATAAAAAAGAAATGGGTAGTGGGGGCACAGGGCACTAACCCACCCAGGGAAGGGCATTGTTTATATCTCCACAGGGAAAAAGGGGCCAGGCTTCAACCCAGTGCTCCAAGACGTGAATGCAACATGTCGGCGTGGAGTGGGGAACCAGTGGAGAGGTCTGGGGGGCTGGCCCCATTCCCAGTTACTGAGTGGACACCTTCCCCTCCCCTCAGAAGAATTTATATCAAAGGACGACACTGAATCTGCAGCTCCAGGAGAGGAACATATCTGATCTGAGCACACAGGAGCAGATGAAGGGGGAGGAGGAGAGAGTGGAGCATATCCTGGCCCACCAGGCCTTGAGGATGATGTTCCCAATAAGAGCAGCCAGCCACAGAGAGGACCACATGGCCGAACCCACTATGAGACATGACGCCCCTGACTGACCCATAGCCCTATAGGGGACAACACCAGAGACACAGTGTGGGAATTGCACCCGATCTGATTGCGCCACACTGAGACAAAACATTAACGGTTTGCAACAGAACAGCAAGGGAATGGAGTGGCGAGGTCACCAGGGAATGCTGAAAGTGGACTTTGGGGCTAGGGCATGGTGCCTCAATACACTTGACTGGAAAACACTCCTAAAGGCCAACAAACATTCCTTGAACTAACTACAAGCTTCTCTTTCTTGTGTGCTTCTTTTTGTCATTTGTTTGTTGTTATTGTTTTGTTGTATATTGTTGCTTGGTTTTGCTTGTCTTGTTTATATGCATGTTATTATCTCTGAAGGTCTGTCTAAATAAGATAGGCTGGATGAAAAATGGGAGAAGAAAACGCGACTAACAGTTGCGTGGGGACATGGGTGAGGGGGAGGTGGGGGGAAAGGTAGTGGTGTTTATAAACCCAGGGACAAGGGAACAACAAGTGATCCAAATCGGTGGTGAGGAGGGTGTGGGAGGCCTGGTTGGGCATGATCAAGGGTAATGTAACTAAGAGGAATTGCTGAAACCCTGGTGGGGACTGAGCATGATGGTGGGACCGGAGGAAAGTCAAAGGAAAAAGAGGAAAGAGCTGGGAGGCAAAGGTCATTTATACAGGTCTAGATAAAGGCATGTACATATGCAAATATATTTATATATGAGGATGGGGAAATAGATTTATGTGCATATATTTATAGGTTTAGTATTAAGGTAGCAGAAGGACACTGGGACTCCACTCAAGTACTCCCTCAATGCAAGAATATACTTTCTTCTATTAAATTGGCATTCTATGATGCTCACCTTCCCAACACAACCGCTGAAGACAAGGAGGGTCAACAATCAAATGTGGGGAAGAAAACTGATGGTGCCTGGCTCTCAAAAGATATAGCATCTGGGGTCTTAAAGACTTAAAGGTAAACAAGTTGCCATCTGGCTCAGAAGCAACAAAGCCCACATGGAAGAAGCACACCAGCTTATGTGATCACAAAGTGTCAAAGGGATCAGGTATCAGACATCAAAGAACAAAAAATCTTACCATAGTGAATGAGGCGGGGAGTGCGGAGTGGAGACCCAAAGCCCAAAGCCCATTTGTGGGCCACTGTACATCCCCTTACAGAAGGGTCTTGGGGAGGAGACAAACCAGTCAGGGTGCAATGTAGCAACGATGAAAAATGCAACTTTCCTCTAGTTCCTAAATGCTCCCTCCCCCCCCACCACTATCATGATCTGAATTCTACCTTGCAAGTCTGGCTAGACCAGAGGATATACACTGGTATAGATGGGAACTGGAAGCACAGGGAATCCAGTGCGTATGATCCCCTCAGGATCAGTGGTGTGAGTAGCGATACTGGGAGGGCATAGGGAGGGTGGGCTGGAAAGGGGGAACCGATTTCAAGGATCTACATGTGACCTCCTTCCTTGGGGATGGACAACAGAAAAGTGGGTGTAGGGAGACATTGGACAGGAAAGATATGACAAAATAATAATTTATAAATGATGAAGAGTTCATGAGGGAGAGGGGAGTGGGGAGGGAGGGGAAAAATGAGGACCTTATGCCAGGGGCTTAAGGAGAGCAAATGTTTTGAGAATGATGAGGGCAATGAATGTATAAATGGGTTTTACACAATCGATGCATGTATGGATTGTGATAAGAGTTGTATGAACCCCTAATAAAATTATTTTTAAAAAGTCTATGGTAGATAAATAAATACATAAGTAATAAAATAAAATAAAATACTTTGGGCTAAATGAGATTAAAAATATTAAAATCAGTACTTGAGGTGGAATTTATAGTTGTAAGTGCTTAGATGAGGAAAGAAAAGTAAAAACCCAACAAAAACAAAACAAGGCAGTCATTTAACTGTTCCCTTAAAGCATTTAGGAAAAGCAAATTCTGCCCCAAACAGAAGGATGGAATGAAGCAATAAAGAAAAGAGTAAAGATAATAGTAGCTAGGGAAAAAATAGTAAAGATTTATGGAATAGAAAGGATAAAATTAGGGAAATATAAAGGAACTCCAGTGCTAGGTCTTCGAATAGGTCAATATAATTAATATATCACTAGCTAGACTGACAAAGAAAAAGGAAGGAAGGAAGGAAGGAAAGAAGGAAGGCAGGAAGGAAGTTAGAAGTAATCAGGATCAAGAATAAAAGAGAAGACATTGAAGGTCTTACACTCATGGGGCAAAAAGAATATTGTAAAAAACAACAACCCCCAACCCAAAAAAACATTGTCCCAATAAATGCCACAACCTAAATGAAAAGTACAATTCACTTTAAGACGCCAGTTGCCTCAGTAAGCAGTAAAAAATTCTGAATGGCTCCAAATTAGTCAAGGAAATTAAACCTCATAATGAAACAAACATTTAAGGAATGGATTACCCCAGTCCTGCACAAACTCTCCTAAGCCAGAGAAGGAAATACGTTGCTGCTCATTCCGTGGGGCCCTTGTTACCCAGACAGAGTGGTCACTTTCCCTGACACTCTTGACCTTCACCCACTCCAGCTCTTCCACTGGTCTCAGGAGACCTTTGAAGTTGCCCTTGGTAGCTGCCATCGGATCTGCCCTGACCCATGGCAAATCCATTCATAGTGGGACTAAATCCTGCACAACCCACTGGGATTCCTAGCTGTTTTTGTTGTTGTTCAGTTGATTTTTACAAAACTGAGTGCCAGGTCTTTCTTCCTGTTTCAGCCTGGAAGCACTTTGACAACACACAAACGTCCAGTGAAGCACAAGGGGTGGCTGCATCTGAGAAGCATTGGCCAAGAATCAACCAGGGGTCTCCAGACAAGAGACTTCTACCATGGAAATGCAGCAGCTGCCTTTACCTTCCCCAGATCCAAGGTGTCTTTATGCTCCTCTAAATCTTCTCTCCAGCAAAACTTGGCTCAAGATTACTTCTCTAGGAAGCATTCTCCCAATTATTTTATTATTATTATTAATCATTTTATTGGGGACTCATGGAGCTCTTATCACAATCCATCCATCCATCCATCCATCCATCCATCCATCCATCCATCCATCCATCTATCCATTGTGTCACGCACATTTGTATATTTGTTGCCATCATCATTCTCAAAACATTTTTTTCCTACTTGAGCCCTTGGTATCAGCTTCTCATTTTTTTCCACTTTCTCTACTCCCCCACAAACCCTTGATACTTTATAAATTATTTTTTTTCATGTCTTACGATGTCCGATGTCTCCCTTCATCCACTTTTCTGTTGTCTGTCCCTCGGGGAGGGAGTTATATGTAGATCATTGTGATCAGTTCCCCCTTTCTCTCCAACCTCCCCCTTCCCCTCCTAGTATTGCTGCTCTCATTATTGGTCCCGAGGGGTTTATCTGTGCTGGATTCCCTGTGTTTTCAGCTCTTATCTGTACCCATGTACATGCTCTGGTCCAGCCAGATTTGTAAGGTAGAATTGGGATCATGATAGTGGTGGGGAGGAAGCATTAAAAAACTAGAGGAAAGTTACATGTTTCATTGGTGCTATACTGCACCCTGACTGGCTCATTTCTTCCTTATGACCTTTCTGTAAGACATTATACAGTTGCCTACAGTTGGGCTTTGGGTCTCCACTCTGCACTCTCCCTCATTCACATTGATATGATTTTTTGTTCTGGGTCTTTGAAGCCTGATACCTGATTCTATCAACACCTCATTATCACACCTCATGGTGTGCTTCTTCTATATGGTCTTTGTTACTTCTCAGCTAGATGGCTGCTTGTTTGTCTTCAAGCCTTTAAGACCCCGGATGCTATATCTTTTGATAGCTGGGAACCATCAGCTTTCTTTCCCCACATTTGTTTATGTACCCATTTGTCTTCAGTGATCCTTTTGGGAAGGTGAACATCACAGAATGCTGGGTTATTAGAACAAAGTGTTCTTGCATTGAAGGAGTACTTGAGTAAAGGCCCAATGTCCACCTGCTACTTTGATACTGAACATATAAATAAATGTACATAGATCTATTTTCCTACCATTATATAAAAATATATTTACATATGTACATACCTGTATTTAAACCTCTAAAATGCCCTTTGCCTCCTACTTCTTTCCTCTATTTTCATTAATTTCCTCTTGTCCCACTATCTTGTTCAGCCTTCATTCGGTTTCAGTAATTCCTCTTGGTTATATTGCCCTTGATCAAGCCCTACCAGGCATCCTACGTCCTCCTCGCCATTGATTTTAGATCACTGCTATTCCCTTGTCCCTTCTCCACCTCCTCTCTCCCACACCTTCCCCCGTCACCCAACCATCAATCCCATTGTTTTCTCTTCTGGATTGTTTATCCCGCCCATCTTATCTAGATAGACATGCAGAGATAATAATAAGCACAAAAACAAGGCAGAGGAAAAACAAAGCAACAACAACAAGAAAAAAAAGCCTATAAATAGTTCTAGGTCTGTTTGTTGACCTTTAGGAGTGTTTCTGGTCAAGTCTGATGGGGTGCCATGCTATGGCCCACAGTCTATTTTTGGTGTTCACTGGGGACTTCGTTGCTTTGCTTCCCTTGCTGCTCTGTTGTACGCCCTCAGAGTTTCGCCCCAGTGTGGGGGGGGGGTCAGATTGGGCACAATTCTCGAATTACACCTCCAGTTTTGTCCCTTGTAGTGATATGGGTTACAGAGGGACGTCTTGTCTCATGGTGCGGGCCGCCTTGTAGTGATATGGCTTAGTGAAGGACGTCTTGTCTCATGGTGCAGGCCGGCCCTATAATCCTCTCTGTGCATTGGTGCTCTGAGCAGGAATATTGTCCTCTGGACTTGGTGGGCCAGGCTGTGCTCCACTCTATCCATCCCTCTGCGTTTGCTCCTGTGTGCTCTGATCAGATGTGCTCCTCTCCCTTAGCTGTAGCTTCCATGCTGTGCTCTGATGTGCATTCCTCTGGGAGGGAAAGGAGGGTGTCCACGTAGTTGGGATTGGGGTCGGCCCTGCAGATCTCTCTATTGGTTCCTGTTTCATGCCTGTATGTTGCATTCATGTCTTCTCCCAATTATTTTACAAGACCCAATCTCCTCCCTTTCTGAGTTCAGATTGCACTAAGGAGCCAGTACCTTATCACTGGGGAATGACAGGTCCTGCACTACCCACTGATCAGTCTTTCACCACCCTCAGGTTTCTGAGATTACATCTTGACGGAGTAGACAGTCTCATTTTTCTTCTGTACAGCACCTGGTGAGCTTGAACTGCTGTCATAGTGGTTAATAGCCCAACGTTTCACATGCCCACAGTACGACCAGGATCCTTACAGTGCTTTTGTTGTTGTTAGGTGCCGGTTCCAACCTAGAGCCACCCTGTGCAGAACAGAATGAAACACTGTCCAGTCCAGCCCCATGCTCACAATGGTTCCTAAGCTTGAGTCCATGGCTGCAGCCACCGTGTCCATCCATCTCCTTGAGGGCCTTCTTGTTCTTCACTGCCCCTCCACTTCACCAACCATGCTGTCCTTCTCCAGAGACTGGTCTCTTCTGACAGCATGCCCAAAGTATGTAAGATGATGTCTTGCCAGGAGCCCTCTGGCCAGACTTCTTCCAAGACAGATCGGTTTGTTCTTTTAGCAGTCCATGGTACTTTCACTATCTTCTCTAGCACCACAATTCAAATGCACCAATTCTTCTATGGGCTTCCTTATTCAATGTCCCACTTTCACATGCACATGAGGCAATGGAGAACACCATGGCTTGGATCAGGCGCACCTTAACCCTCAAAGTGACAACCTTGCTTTTCGGCACTCTAATGAGGTCTTGTGCAGCAGATCAGCCTAATGCAACATGTCTTCTGATTTCCTGATTGCTGATCTCATGAGCATCGATTGTGGATCCAAGCAAGACAAAGTCCTCAAACACTTGAATCTTTTCTCCCCGGATTGAAGGACTACATGAACCAATCAGGGTGCTAATTTATGGCAATCCTATTTGCCAGAGTAGACCTATGCTCCCTAAGATTTTCCATGATTGCTTTTTCAGGATTCGACCAGCAGACCTTTCTTCTGAGGTGCTCTGGATAGAATGATAGATTGTGCCCTAAAAGTCAACCACCAGCATCTTAACTGCTTGGGCCATGCAATTATCTCTATCTACGTATTTTTACCTGGACAGTACTGCTGACCCCTGCTCCCTCTTTGTATGGTTAAATCTTTCCCCCCTTCACTCTCTGGTTCTCTGTTGGGATGATAAAAGTGTGGTCACATAAAAGTGTGAAGAGGGATTAGCAGTACTAAAGCCTTGGTGGCCCTGTAGTTAAAGTATTCGATTCAGCTGCTAAGAGTTCTGTGGTTTGAGCCCGCCAGTGTGGGGGCAGAGGGTTGTCAGTTGGCTGTTGTAAAGATTTGTCGCCTTGGCAACCCTAAGGGGGCTGTTGTCTGGGGTAGCTTGAGTCAGAATGGACTCATTGGGCTATAGAGCTAGAGACATCTTAATGAAGAAACTGAAGTCCAGAGAGATCAAGTAGCTGCACAAGGTCACCCAGTTATTGACGGGCAGAGCTGAGTTCTAAACCCAGGTCTCTGACGATGGCTGACCATCACTTCGCCCTCTGCCACCACTCAGCCTCTTCCTGGAGGCAGTTAGCTGACCAGTCGCTGAAGTGCCCTCCTTCCCAGCGCTGCCTCTCCCAGTCCTTCAGGAGCTCAGAGATTTATCTTCCCTGAGTGGATGTTTTGAGTTTGAGAAGTTATGGCCGTTGGCTGCTGGTCCGGGGCCTGAGCCTTAAACAATGTTTAAGGGGGAGAGGGGCGGATGCTTGCGCTGTGCTCGATGGAAGTGCACAGCATACCTTTCCCACACTCACTCCTGACGAGGGCCTTCTGTACCTGCCTTAAGCACCCCAGTCTGCAGCCCGCAGGGCTGCCTGGATGAAAAGCTACGTAGAGTGGATGTGGGGCACATATTTTCCCCCAGAAAGCATTTGCTCTTTGAACTGCTGAATGACCGGCTGTCACAAATAACTTGCAAGCTCCTTAAATCAGGGAAGCTGGGCCCTGCCACAGAGCTAAGCACCCCACAGGAGCAAATTCTTTCTTGGCCTGTATTCTCTGATTCTGTGAGTGACACTCTCCTTTCGACCACCCAGATCCAAACCCTCACTCTCAGAGAACCACTCTCTGAACTTTTAGTACGGATTACAACTCACTGTGTATAAATAAATAAATAAATAAAAAATCCCTCACAACGAGACCAGTAGGCAACATCATAATAAACAGAGAAGGGACTGAAATTGTCAAGGATCTTGTCCTCCTTGGATTCACAGTCCATGTTCACGAAAGCAGCAGTCAAGAGATCAGACGAGGAGCTGCCTTGGGTCAATCTGCTCACAAGATTCTTTAAAGTGTTGATGAGCAAGGATCTCACTTTGAGGACTAAGGTTTACCTGGCCCAAGCCATGGTACGTTCTATTGCTTCATATGCATACGCATGATGGACATTGGATAAAGAAGATCGAAGAAGAATGTATGCATTTGAATTATGGTGGTATCCAAGTACCAAGGACTGCTAAAGGGACACACTAATCTGTCTTGAAAGAAGTGAGGCCAGAGTGCTCCTTCGAAGGGAGGACGGGGTGACTTTGGCTCGCGTATTTTAGACATGGTATCAGAAGACACTAGTTCCCAGAGGAGGATCTTTCGAGCTTGGTAAAAGAGTGGGCAGCGAAACAGAGGAAAGCCTTTGATGATGAAATGGATGGACACCGTGCCTGCAACAATGGGCTCAAACATAGGAACACTTGTGAGGATCAAGTTGGAACCAATGGGGCGGCACCTAACAAGGTTGCTATTGGATCTATTCTAACTCAGTGACCCTCTCGGATGGAGCAGCCCAGCCCAGGGTGTCTCCAGGCAGTCATTTTTACAGGCACAGAGCAGCAGGTCTATCTCCCCGGGAGGTACTGGTGGTTCTGAAGCTTTTGGTTAGGGCCAAGAGCATTTTAATTGCACTGCCATCAGAGCTCCTCAGTGGTGCAAATGGTTAAATACTTGACTTTTAACCAAAATGTTGGCGGTTTGATCCCACCCAGACCTGCCTGGTAAGGCAGTTCTACCCAACAAAACCGAACTAAAAGGTTTAGTTTTTGTTTTTCATCGCACCTTCATGACAAGGAGCATCTTGTCTTTGCCATCTGTTCACCAGGTGATCTGGCTGGTGAATAACCTACTCTCCTAAGCTCGAGGTGTCTCATTTTATATCATTCGAGCTTTGGCAGCTCTTTCAAGCCTGCTATGTTGTGATTCTCTATCTCTTTTTAATCATCTAGAAGAAAAGGGAGGCCTTTTACCTGATCTTGGGCTGAGGTCAGTTTAAAAGCCATGATGCATAAAGCACAGAGGTGCTACTGGTAGATTTAACCACATAAAACCAGTCAGACGAAACCTTATTGTTGCATTAAAAATAAAGTTCTCTTTAATGAAAATTAAAAGTGAAATGGATAAACAGAGAACATAAATGCAACGAATGGGATAGAAGATAAACAATCTTAATGATCTCAAGCCAATAAGAAGCTACTAGGACCCTAATTGAAAAGTGACCACAGAAAATGAATAGGTGATTCATAAATGCAGAAATCTAACTGGTGAAGAAAACTAAGAAATGCCAATAGACCCATAAATCAGAGAGACATAAACCAACATACTGAGCTATCATTTCCTCCTATTGATCTGTGAGACTTCTAAAAAGATTGACTTGTTTGTGCAGCGCTTTACATTAACACATTGCGTAAAGGAGTATAAACTAGTAAAACATTTCTGGAAGCAATTTGGCTGTAGGAAATTTCTTTACAATCTTCATATCATTTGTCACACAAACCCACTTTTCCCAGTGTCCTAACAGACCAGATAAATGATCAGATATTTATGTGCACTGGGTGTGCGATCCTGATTTATAGGAAAAATAAATCACAGAACTATTCATAATAGGCAAAGATTAGAAATAACCTTAATGTCCCCAAATTACTATTCAACCATGAATAGGGAGTTGGGGAATGATATGTAATGGTAATAAAATATCTTTATTAAAATGTTAAGAGAACAAAGCATGTACACACATCCACACACTCACACCATTCAAACCATTCAATTAAAAACCACTGTCTCTATCTCAATACCCACAGGAAAAAGCCTAGGAAGGCGCTCACCGAGGCGTCAGCAGTAGTTATTGTGGGCAGGGAAAGAGCACTGGAGGAGAAGGGTTTTATGTCTTCAAATATTTCCAGAATCTCTGCAATAAATATGCTACTTCTACTTATTTTTTTAATGAAAGCGGATTATTACCTTATCAGCCAAGAGCAAAATGAAGTCATATCTAGACAGATTTGAAGGTACCACTGTGGCTGAGAACTCCAAGTAGGGGCTGCTAAGAGGGTGGGCAGCAGCTTCTCCCTTTCTAGTGGACTAGGGCGCCTACTCCCAAGGACTCCCTGAGGGCAGCCCTCTGTGGGCTGGGCCCTGTTTTCGTGTCCAGCTATCCATCCATCTACATGCGGTTCCTCAGGGCAGCATACACTGACCCTGGATGTCCAGGGTCCAGATGCAGCCATTCTGAGCAAAAAGTGGGGAAGGAAGGGGTTTGGGTGAGGTCAAAGATAGTTCCCTTTGGACCAGTCATTCTTCATGCACAGGCATTGGTGTGGTGACTGTGAAGGGGCAGGAACTTATTTAATGTGGCTCCGCTAGCCAATGCTTCTAATGCCCACAAGATGACCTTCTCACCTTCTCCTGCATGGGTCTGGTAAGGAGGTGGGGGAATACTCTATACAACAAGCCCTCTGAGAAATGGCACGAGGGGTTTCATCAGTAACAAGAGCCAGGAGTGGAGAGGGTCCTCTGACCCGAGATCCCTGGACAGTGAACCTCCTGGATCTAGAAGACAGTGATGACATCGCAGCTGCGGTAGAACCAGGAGCCAGCACAGGGAGCAGAATCATGAACTTCCCAGCCCACAAAGCAGGTGAAGCTGCATACTTTGGGGCAGGAGACTGGCTTGGGGAGTAGGATGCCTCTGGGCACTTCACTGGGGGAAGCTGGCACTGTAGACCCCTGAAGCTTGAGCTGAATGTCCGGTTGAGGCTCATAGCAGAATGGTATGCCCTTTGGGGGTATTTATTAGCATTTATTGACAGAACTTTATAACATGTGCCGATCAATCACTGCATACTGAGCATTTCTCACTGGCATTCCAACCTGGTAACTGCCTCAATAAACCCTCCAATCATGAATATTGTCTGTGAGTTCTGGGCAGCTATTGCAATGGATATGAGAGCCTAGATGTAAAATAGAGAATGCTAGCGAGAATAATACAGACTTCAAGAGAGTTGTGCAAGCCCATTCCCCATGGGAAAAGAACTCACGATGCATGCCCCCTGGCCCCACCTGTGGTGTCTTTACTTAAAGGGTGGACTTAGACTAGTTCAACGACTGCTGGTTCTTGTTGGGCGCCAGCGAGATGCTTCTGACTGCTGGCCACTCCAGTACGACAGAGCCAAACACTGCGTAGTCCTGCGCTATCCTCACAGTTGTCTGAGCCCAGTGTTGCAGCCACTGACTGTCCATCCAGCTCGTGGAGATCTCTTCTACTCTGTCAAGCACGAGCTCCTTCTCCTGAGACTGGCCTCTCCTGACCGCATGTCCAAAGGATGTCAGATGAAGTCTTGCCATCCTTGCCTCTAAAGAGCACTCTCCCAGACGGATTTGTCTGTCCTTTTGGCAGTCCATGGTACTTTCAATGCTACCACCGCTGCTGAGATTTAGGACACAGCTGCACCTGGAATGCACTCCTTCAGGCTTTCCCCAGCTCACCTCTCTCCTTCTGGGGCAGCCAGCTCTGCAGGGCTCGACGTGCTTGCCCAGGTTCACTTTGGGCATCTCCGGTTTCTGCCCTACGTCACCCGCGGGGTGCTCCTCTGTGCTCAAACATGCACTCAGCTGGATTTCCAAGACTGTAACTCTTTGTGGGAGTAGAAAGCCTTGTCTTTCTCCCATGGAACAGCTGGGTGTTTTGAACTACTGACCTTTCAGTTAGCAATTCGACAGGTAATCTCAACCTGAAGGCACTCGGTGCTAACTCAGTCTGTCAGCAAACTCAGCTCCTCGGATTTAGTGTCCAGAAACACCCCACTCCACAAGCCAGCCTCCTTCCCCAAAGCACACTGCTTCATTTGTCTGTGGCCTGGGAAGTCCACCACTCAGTCTCCAACACTAGGTCCTAGCTCCACTGCTGCCGCCGCTCTGCCACACGTCTGGTGTCAGAGCTTCCTTGTGGATCAGGGAGATTCACTCTGCAGGAATCAGGAACTCAGGGTCCAGAGGATGCACCCCATCTTTGCCTCTTACTTGTAGTGAAACCCTCCCTCCTGCTTCCCAGATGGCTCATTCATCCGCAAACTAAAATATCAAACTCAGGGTCATTGAGTCAACGTTGACTCATAACTAACGCCTGTGGTTTTCCCAGACTGTAACTGTTTACAGGAGCAGAAAACCCAGCCTTTCTCCCGTAGGACATCTGGTGGTTTCAAACTGCCAACCATATGGATCATAGCCCAATGTGCAAACACTACCCCACCACGGCTTTGATTTTATATCCAGCAGGATGGAAACCACGATGAATTCTGTTAACAAGCACTCACAGTTGGATGCTACCTTCTTACCAAAGGTCTTACCCAGACATAAGCTGGTAAGGACTTTTGGTGGCAGTTGCATAGACTCTGGTTAGAGAAGCCACATTCAATAATTTGCTGTCCTGCACATACTGACTCTAACTCTCCAGGCATTTGACAGACGTAATGTCTTATAGGGTTGACACAGTTATCAGCTTCTGGCAGGACCAATGGTTAAGACGACCCGTCATGTGCCTGTTAAAGTTGGCAGGTCAAGGGCCTAGGATAATACTATAAGCCAGGTTTGATCAGAGAAGCAGAACTATTAGGATATGTAATAAGGAGTTATTGTAGAAACTTGACCTCACAAGTTGGGAGAGTTGGTGGGCATGGCCTCCTTGGAGGCAGGAGACACTCTCTTTCTACTCACTGTGAGACATTCCTGTTGAGAAGACACATGGAGATAGGTTGATGGCTGCAGAAGCCACGTGGAGACCACTGTCAGCACTGAGATGCTTACACCGCCACTGGATCCACAACACTAACCACTCACTGGCCTGTGATCATCCTGCATTCAGCATCATTGCATGTGCTTTGTGTCTGAAGAGGACTTTATAGATTGGTATTAGACATATGGGCTAATATGGGACTTATGGACTTGATCTGGACTGGGCTGGGATGTTTTCTAACTATTCAACTGCTCTTGTATATAAAGATCTTTCCTATACACCAATGATTGTCTATGAATTTGTTTTTCTAGGCTACCCAGACTAACACACACACACACACACACACACACACACACACACACACACACACACACACACACTTTAGAATTTCTTCATTCTTTTTTTAAACTCATTTTATTAGGGGCTCATACAACTCTTAACACAATCCGTACATATATCAATTGTGTAAAGCACATTTGTACATTAATTGCCTCATCATTCTAAAAACATTTGCTCTCCACCTAAGCCCCTGTCATCAGCTACTTATTTTCCCCTCCCTGTCCGCTCCCCCCTCCCTCATGAACCCTTAATAATTTATAAATTATTATTTTGTCATATCTTGCCCTGTCTGACATCTCCCTTCACCCACTTTTCTGTTGTCTGTCCCCCAGGGAGGAGGTCACATGTAGATCCTTGTAATTGGGTCCCCCTTTCCAACCCACCCCCCCTCAACCCTCCCAGCATCACCACTCACACCACTGGTCCTAAAGGGATCATCTGCTCTGGATTCCCTGTGTTTCCAGTTCCTATCTGTACCAGTGTACATCCTCTGGTCTAGCCAGACTTGCAAGGGAGAATTGGGATCATGATAGTGGGGGTGGTGTGGGGGTGGGGAGGAAGCATTTAGGAACTAGAGGAAAGTTGTATGTGTTTCATCATTGCTACATCACACCCTGACTGGCTCTTCTCCTCCTCAACACCCTTCTGTAAGAGGATGTCCATTGGCCTACAAATGGGCTTTGGGTCTCCAATCCTCACTCCCCCCCACTCATTCACTATGATATGAATTTTTTTTGTTCTGATGATGCCTGTGATGCCTGATCCCTTCTACACCTCGTGATCACTCAGGCTGATGTGCTTCTTTCATCTGGGGTTTGTTGCTTCTGAGCTAGATGGCCACTTGTTTACCTTTAAGCCTTTAAGACCCCAGATGCTATAGCTTTTGATAGCCGGGCACCATCAGCATTCTTCACCACATTTGCTTATGCACTCATTTGTCATCAGCAATCATATCTGGGAGGTGAGCAAACAATGATATAATTTTTTGGTCTTTGGTGCCTGATACCTGATCCCTTCGGCACCTTGTGATCTCACCAGCTGGTGTGCTTCTTCCATGTGGGCTTGATTGCTTCTGAGCTAGATGGCCGCTTGTTGACTTTCAAGCCTTTAAGACCCCAGAGGCTATATCTTTTGATAGCCGGGCACCATCAGCTTTCTTCACCACATTTGCTTATTCACCCGCTTTGTCTTCAGCGGCTGTGTCAGGAAGGTGAGCATCATAGAATGCCAATTTAATAGGAGAAAGTATATTCTTGCATTGAGGGAGTACTTGAGTGGAGTCCCAGTGTCCTTCTGCTACCTTAATACTAAACCTATAAATATATGCACATAGATATATTTCCCCATCCACATATATAAATATATTTGCATATGTACATGCCTTTATTTAGACCTCTGTAAATGACCTTTGCCTCCTAGCTCTTTCCTCAATATCCTTTGACTTTCCTCCTGTCCCACTATCATACTCGGTCCCCACCAGGTTTTCAGCAATTCCTCTTGGTCACATTACCCTTGATCACGCCCTACCAGTCCTTCTACACCCTCCTCACCACCGATTTGGATCACTTGTTGTTCCCTTGTCCCTAGGTTTGTTAACACCACTACCTTTCCCCCCACCTCCCCCTCTCCCATGTCCCCCCGGAACTGTTAGCCCCATTGTTTTCTCCTCCAGATTGTTCATCCAGCCTATCTTATTTAGACAGATCTTCAGAGATAATAACATGCACAAAAACAGGACAGAGCAAAACCAAGCAGCAATATACAACAAAACAGCAACAACAGATCAATGACAAAAATAAAAACAAAACACAATAAGAAAAAAAAAAGCTTGTAGTTAGTTCAAGGACTGTTTTTTGACCTTTAGGAGTGTTTTCCAGTCCAGTCTGTTGGGGCACCATGCCCTGACCCCAAAGTCCACTTTCAGCATTTCCTGGGGACCTTGCTGCTCCATTCCCTTGCTGTTCTGTTGCACCCCCTTAGTGTTTTGCCTCGGCGGTGGGATCAGCTCAGGCGCAATTCCCACACTGGGTCTCTGGGCTATGGGTCAGGGAGGGATGTCATGTCTCATAGTGTGGCCGGCCATGTGGTCCTCTCTGTGGACTGGCTGCTCTTATTGGGAACATCATCCTCAAGGCCTGGTGGGCCAGGATGTGCTTCACTCTCTCCTCCTCCCCCTTCATCTGCTCCTGTGTGCTCAGATCAGATATGTCCCTCTCCTGGAGCTGCAGATTCAGTGCCGTCCTTTGAAATAAATTCTTCTTGGGGGAGGGGCAGACGTCCACTTAGTATTTGGGATTGGGGCCAGCCCTCCAGACCTCTCCACTGGTTTCCTACTCCACGCCGACATGTTGTATTCACGTCTTGGAGCACTGGGTTGAAGTCTGGTCCCTCTCTCCATGTTGAGATATAAACAATACCCGCCCCTTGTGTGGGTTAGTCCCCTGCACACACATATATTTTTAACCTTAATTCCCAATAGAAACAACAGAAGAAAATAATGCTTTCATGTAACACAATGCAATTAATGACTTGCTGTCACTTTCCTTAAAAGATGTTGCAAAGTTCTTGCATCTATCTGTGAGTGATGGGGAGATATATGTTTTATGTGGCTTTGAGCTGAATGATTTGTCCCTTATTAATATCCTCTAGCCTAACTACTCAGGCACACCTTAGACTAAGGAGTTCCTGGCCCAAGCCAAAATATTTTCTATCACCTCATATGGATGGAATTTTGGACAATGAGTGAGGAAAACCTAAGGGAAATTGATGCACTTGCATTGTGGCGTCGGTGAAAAATCACTCAGTACTGTCAAGTTATTTTTGTCATATAGCGATCCTATAGGACAGAGTAGGTTTCTGTGGGTTGCCAAGACTATACATCTTTACAGGAGCAGAAAACCTCTCTTTGTATTTCATCAGAGTTATTTTTACCCCAATTTCACAATGTTTTAGGCTAGAGGAGCAAAACCAGTGACACTTATACATGTGTATGTACAGAGAGATTTATCACAAGGAAATAGCTCACACAGCTGTACAGACATGTCAGTCACAGGTTCTTGGTTCAGATGCCAGGCTGGAGACTTTTCCTGACATGTGTAGCTCCTGGAAGTAAGGTACCCAAGGTTGGCAGGTTTCTGGTTTCAGAGATAAATGAATCCAAGGTCAGAAGGTAAGATAACAGGCTGCTGCCGATTCCCAGGATTGGCAGGCAATGTGGCAGTCCAATGGCTCCAAGAGAAAGTCCAATGGATCCAGATCCAGCAAAAAGCAAGCAAGTTTTTCCCACATTTCCCAAATATATTGGAAGTAGCCACCTCCCCCACAAGAACACTTAAAAACTTGATTCGTTGCTTATAGATCTCACCATGGAAGTGGTCACAGTATATTAGACCTCATCATAGGAGGTTCCCTCTCTGCCCACTGCAATTGAGTTGATTATGATTCATAGAAATCCTATATAAGCTTTCTGAGGCTGTAAATCTGATGTATGGGGACTGCAACCCGATCTGTCTTCTGTAGAGGAGCTGGTGAACTTGAGCCACTAGAGTTGCATTAACAGTCCAGTGCTTCCCTGAAAGTGCCCCATGGCTCATGGGGATTAGTACTTCTACTGGTCAAACCACTGAGAACTTTGGTCCAGTCAAGTTGACACAGACCCTTAACCATCACACATAGTGCCAAACTCCATTTCTCCTTGGTAATCAGGAGCAATGACCCCAGACAGAATAGTTACTCAGCCTGTTAATTTACTGGTGTGAGGAGCTAGGTGGCAATACCAACTTTCAGTTTAATGGATCCATTCAGGAGCATTCTTCTTGGGAGGCTTAATATTCCTAGAACAACGAGCTATAGGGGCAGAACACAACATTTTTACTAATTGCTCATTAGAGGTAACAGAGGATCTACCGTATACAGTTGGGTATAAGCTGACCCTAATATCAACTGAGGCACCTAATTAAAAAAATCATTTTACTAGGGGCTCATACAACTCTTATCACAATCCATGCATACATCAATTGTGTAAAGCACATTTGTACATTCATTGCCCTCATCATTCTCAAAACATTTGCTCTCCACTTAAGGTCCTGGCATGAGCTCCTCATTTTTCCCCTCCCTCCCCACTCCCCTATCACTCATCAACCCTTGATAATTTATAAATTATTATTTTGTCATGTCCTGCACCATCCAACATCTCCCTTCACCCACTTTTCTGTTGTCCGTCCCCCAGGGAGGAGGTCACATGTAGATCCTTGTAATCAGTTCCCCGTTTCTACCCCACCTTCCCTTAACCCTCCCCGTATCACCACTCTCAATACTGATCCTGAAGGGATAATCCACCCTGGATTCCCTGTGTTTCCAGTTCCTATCTGTACATCTTCTGGTCTAGCCAGATTTTTAGGGTAGAATTGGGATCATGATAGTGGGTTGGGCGGAAGCATTTAGGAGCTAGAGGAAAGTTGTATGTTTCATCATTGCTACCCTGCACCCTGACTGGCTCATCTCCTCCCTGCGACCCTTCTGTAAGGGGATGTCCAATATGAGGCACCTAATTTTACCACAAAACTGAATAAAAATGTGCTGAAAAACTTGACTTATAAACGAGTGCATATGGTACTTTTATTTTCATTCAGTGACTCCTGATTATAGGAGAAGCAGCACCCTGTATGTAGAGGAGATCTCGAATACTGAAGACATGACTTTGTCTCTTCAGGTGTCATGCTTCAATGGCGCTGTACCCGAGCACTAAAAAGGACATTCAACCATCCTCTCAGGAGAGCTGCCTTAGGGCTCTGAGAACTTGGTAAGACGGGGGACTTTTCATTGGCTGTAAAATGAGTTTCATGATTAAAAAAAACCAAAAGCAATACTGTGTGGCAAAGTGATTAAGGCAAACTCCACTGGTGGTAGTGTTGATTAAAGAGCCATGGGCAGGGGGGCGAATCCGTGACCAGAGTAAGTGCTTATTCTAATGAAAACAGTGGTGTTCTTTTCATGATGAAAGCAGAGGCTGGACCCACACTGGGGCTCACTGGTGGTGTTTTTGTTGGCAAATCGGATACTCAGTCACGACTCTGCAGACTAGTCTTGGTGAGGGGAAGCTCGTGCTGAGCCCGTGTACAATTTCCATTCATGTTGCAATGGCCATCTTGTCCAGGAACCCATTAAGGAAGGATGGGGTGGCTGGGAAGTGAAGATAAGCGATATTCGTAGGACAGATGATGTTATCCAGAGCCCTCTCTGTGAGTATTCACAAATGAGTACCTATGGCTCATCCAACAAGTTCTCTCAAAATCAGTTTGTTACCCGTTCTCTGATCATGTGACTGGCCTGCCAAATCCTCATTGCCGGCGAGCCCATCCTTCGGCACCACCAGCACTTCTCAAAATCCTCTCCTCTGTGTGTATTTCCCATCACCACGGTCCTTCACAGGCATCGTTCTCAAGGAGTGTCAGTATATTGTACAGGAACACGTGGACTACCAGTCCTGAGGCTTTTCTTTTTCAGACAAGAGGTCATTGGTGTTTGTCCCAGAGGTCACAGGTGCAGGTTGAGAGAGAGGAGGCGGCATAGCAGGATAGCGAGGGCCTGCTTCACGGCTCCTGCGACTCTCTTGTGCCTGCAGGAATCTCCAGACTGATGTCATGTACACACTTCCCTGTGAGGCTGCAGGAGTCTCCAGACTGATGTCATGTACACACTTCACTGTGAGGATGCAGGGCTGCTGGGCATACTCAACGTTACTGGGCTTGGAGGATCAAACTGCACCCCACTCACGGTGGCTCGCTCAGATTGAGAGTGCTTTGGTAGCCAGCGGTCAAGCATTGAGTTTTTCCTATGGCCAATCAGCAAGCCAGCACTGATCTTCAAAAAAGATTTAACTGTAAAGGATGACATTGGTTTATTTTAAAATCCAAGGATCTGTTCCATGATTCATGCCAAAGTTCCCATAGAGCATTCATATCTACTGCCAAGTCAAAACCGAAACCCTCTGCCATCAACCAGATTCCAACTCACAGTGAGCCTGCATAGGATTTCCAGGGCTATAAATCTTCATGGGAACAGAAAACCTCATCTTTCTTCTTTAGAGTGGCTGGTAGGTTTGAACCACCAGCCTCATAGATATCAGCCCAAGGCTGAAACCTGCTGCACTACCAGGACGCCTTAGACCCTTTGAGCAGCTCCAGATTCACTCAGTTATACATGTGATCCACGTGTCAGAGCATCTTTCATCCAGACCTGCTGCTGAGCCTTCTCTTGTGGTGGACCCCACCTAAAATGGCAGCCTTTTTGTTCCCTTGACAAATGTTTGAGAATGCTCACATGAGGGTTATGCAGCCTTCAGAAGAAGACTACTAAACAGAGTCCTCTTTCTTTTGGCAGGAGAGATCCGCTGGAGCAACTTGCTCTTCAATTTGGAAGGATATTCAACATACCCCTGGACCTTGGGAAGTCTGACCAAGGTAGAAGACCCTAGCACTTTTGCGGGAAGTTTATTTTGTTCTCTGACATGTGCGCATCTTCTTAATATGACTAGTGTAATCGGGACTTTCTACTTACCAAGTCCAATTAATGTGGCATTATCCACATAATGAATCCGTGGGCTAGCAAGGCTGATCCAGGTCTTTACTGAGTAGAGGCTGTCATAGGGCCAGCGAGCTGATAGAGTCGTGAGATAGAATAAGCCACAGCCACGTAGTAGATTCAAAATTCAAACCCCTGCCATTGAGTCGATTCAGAACCACAGTACATCGTTTCTGGGATTGTAAATCTTTACAGGAGCAGGCAGCAGCATCTTTGTCCCGCGGGTTTGAACTGCTAACCTTACCCACAGCAGCACCAGAGCTCCTGAGATAGAATCGTGAAGATGTATTACTGGTCTTGCCAGGGTGAAGCAAATGGCCCTCGGGGACAGACGTAGAGGAAAAGACCTCCGTAGGTCAGTAGCTGCACATGGATGCCAGGGAGGGCTTGATTCCCTCCAGCAAGGACAAACATCGAGAACAGCGGCTGCAGTCGGCGTCACCATCTAACTATGCTGCTGTCATTTCTGCAAGGCCAAATGGGTGAGTTGAAAGACGAAGGGGTGGGAGTAGCCGTCTCCACACCTGCCAAGGCTTTCATTGAGGGACTTGTTTGGGTTTAATATTTCAGTAGATCGAGACAGCGATGGTAGCTTCCACTTGGCTTTCCCTACCGTAGTAGCCCTCGTTCCATGGCTCCGGGAGGAATGTGGAGAGGTTGACAGCTCCTGAGTAAATGTATTCCAATGATGTATTCACATATGGGGAGAATAACTATGATATGGGTTTGGGCTTGGAGGGCCTGCTGGGTCCCCTAGGAAGTGGAGTTGAGCCCAGATGTCATTGTTTATTTTCAGTCACCAAAAACTTCTACTCTGACTAGTGTACCATTGTGGTTTTGTGAGGTGTCCAAGAATTAGTGTCAATTCAGAGTCACTGTCTAGAAATCTTGCTAAATCTGCTTACTTTCTTGTCTCAATTCACATTGACCATGGAAATGACTTCACCACTTAATGTTTTAGTTATGTAGTAGGACTTGGCTTGTCCCCTTCAAGGGATATATATATATATATATATATATATATATATATATATATATATATATATATATATATATGAAGTCATGCCTTTTGATTACAAGCATCTACAGGTAATAATTAGAAGACACTGTTGTTACTGCACTGCTCCAGTAAAGGTTTACAGGCTCACAACACCTAGGGAGCAGTTCTCCTCCAGCATATAGGGTCGCAATGGTTGGAGTCATCTCAACGACAGTGTGTTCAGCTTGTGTTTTGGGCTTTGCTGTTCAGTACCATGGACTACCAGTGGCCCTTTAGCACCAGGACACAATAATGAACGCCTTTAAATGTACTCAGATTAAGGGCCAATTCTAGAAAAGATAAAAAAGCAAAAACACAACCTCTGAGGCAATTCTGACTCATGTATATAGTTTTTGAGGCTGTAAATCTTTGGGGGAGCAGGCAGCCTCAAATTTCTCTCACAGAGGCTGGGGATTTGAACTACTGACCTTGCAGGTAGCAGCCCAATGCTTACCTGACACACTACCTAGGCTGCAGTTTCAGAAAAGCCAGTCCCAATTCAGAGAGACGTCATGGTTTAGGTCTGTTCCTCTGGAACTACTTCCAGTGCCAAGCTCTGTTTCAAGGAAGCAGAACCTCTGGAACAGCGGTTCTCCACCTTCCTAATGCCATGACTCTAGTCCATTTCCTCATGTGGTCGTGACCCCCAACCATAAAATTATTTTTGTTGGTACTTCATAACTGTCATTTTGCTACTGTTATGAATTGGGCGACCCCTGTGCAAGGTTCGTTTGACCTCCCCCCACCAAAAGGGTCGTGACCCACAGGTTGAGAACCACTGCTCTAGAAGCCATACCCAATAAAAATGTTATTAAGGGAATTTGCCCTTATGCAGTCGTGCAGATCTCTGGGAGGCTCTTACTTCAGGGTTGGTGCTGGACCCGAAAACCAGGAGGGAAGGCAGTCCAGGAAGGTAAAAAAAAGTGGGAGAAACAAGGAACAAACGGGGACCTTTGAAAATGAACCGGCTTCCCTGAGAATGGCCTCTCACCACTTCAAAACCCGAATGAAACTTTGGTGGTGATCTGCAGGGAAAGTTAGCACCCTTAGTCACAGATACCTGGTCTAGGAATCAAAGATGCTGACGGGGGAGGTCTGGCGGGGTGTGGCACGGCCGCTTCCCCAGGCCAACAAGGCAAGGTAGCAGGGAAACCGACCTGTGCTTGGGCTGCGGCGGCACCTGGTATGCAGTCCTGGCTGTCTGAGGGTCAAAGGAATCTGGATTTTGTCTTACTCTTGCCTTCTGAAACTGCACAACAGGACTCTTATGACCCAGGCTGACCTACATGCGAATTGGGGGCCCAAGTTCTAGTTTCGTGACGTTGACGCCAAACAAATCCACTACAGTCTCGAAGCCGGAGAAAATGTTCCTTCCAAGATTCTTTCACAAACTGTCAGCCCTGAGAGACAGACATTTGGAAGGGAATTTGCAGCTGCGTCTCTGAGAAGAAAACCAGGTTCCTTCGGCCTGTGCTGATGCTGACATCTGGGGTATAGAGCAGGCGATGGAGCGCTGGGCGCCATCCAACCAGTCATCTGGTCTAACGAGTCTGGAATGGCCACAGGCCTGGTCTGCCTTGCATCACTCTGTCCCAACAAGGTCCTCGCAAGACTCTGTCCTCTGATTTCAGGTGGCCAGACCAAAACTCTCTGACATGTCCTTAGACTTTTAAAGCCAAAGCTTTTGGCCCTATTTTCGGATTCGTGTCTCACAGAACCTGAAGCCAAGACAAGTTCGGGTCATCTAGGCACTCCAAAAGACCAAGGCAGCCTGAGAATTCTTACTCTGGGGATCAGGTCACTTCACCCTCAGAGAACCTGCTTGTTGGGGCTATGAGCCCTTGGGCTGTTATCAATTATCTCCTTGGCAAGCTGAACAGGCACAGAGCCACGAGACAACCATGTTAATGACTTATCACTTTAGCAGCTTGGGAACCAATCAGACTTTGACAGAAATCCAGGAGACCCTCTTTAAGTAGCTGGGTCTCATGAGGAGCAAATTGAAAATACACAGACTAGGGGCTATCACCTTTTCATAGATGTCTTGGGGGTGGGAGGAGCAGGGTGGTGGTGGCATTCTGACATACTCCACCATAACTACTCTGCTTGTCACTCAGCACGATGTCAGGAGATGACATTCCTAAGAACACATTTTACCTGGCCTATGATATGCAAATACCAGTTGAAGTTCTTTCTTTAGAAATTGACAAATCAAATGAAGACATTAATTCTGGAGGTGGTATTCCCAGGTACTTAACTTGTAGTTGGTTAGGTCCTTTTGAACTCTGTGTAACAAAACTAGGTCTCCATTCACTCAGATGACGCAGAGGAAGACTGCACTGTTGATCTTATTCTAGTACGTTCTCCTCAAGAAAGGACACAGTTCTGCTCCTGGACATGACACCTTATATCAGGAGAATGCTGACTAGGTGGGCAGGAGGAGGCTAGAGGAAGCTATCAGATCTTCTGGACCTCTCTTTTGCCTTGACCTTCTTCTGCTAGGGCATTCTTTTTTTGCATCACGAATGTGTCAGACAAGTAAACTAATCTCTCAAGCTAAACATTTGAAATCCAATGGTTTTCAAATTCTAGGTTTAGGAGGAGGAAGGTAGTAGGACATCATTGTGACATCTTTTCAAGGCAGAAGATGTTTTTTTTTATTGGTTAATTAATTCCAAGCAGATAGACTCTGCTCTTTCTCGTGGTCAGCTTCTGCCACACAGATGAGCAGAATGTAGAATATCATTGTCTTGTCCACATTAGGTTATAACAAGACAAATAGATGTATCTAGTTTCTGAAGGCAGGACTTTGTTTACCCTGAAAGCGCCTCTGATTAATATAGTGTCTTTCATTGTTGCTAGTTGCCATCAATTAGGCTCGAACTCATGGGTTCCCTATATGTCCCAGAATAAAACATTGACCTGTCCTGTGTGTTCTCTTCTCAACCGTTGATACAAGTGAGTTTGTTGTGCTTATTGTGTCAACCCATCTCATGGAGAGTTTCCCTGGTTTTCATTGATCCTCTATTTTACCAACCATTTTCTAAGGATTGGTTTTCCCCAATGACGTAGCTAAGTAAACAAACTCAAGCCTTTCCATCCTTGTTTCTAAGGTACATCCTAGTTATATCTCCTTCAAAACTGATTTGTGTCAGTCCATAGTGGCTAGTATAGAGTCAATGCTCAATAAGTCTTTGTAGTTAGAAGTGATGCAAGACTGTGACCCAATCAGCTATGAGACTGCTTGCTCAGAAATGGATTAGTACAATAGCTATTGAAATCTGCTGTAGTATGCCCACCCATCCACTGCCAACAAGTTGATTCTGACTCAAATAGACCCTGTCAATCTTTATGGGAGCAGACAGTCTCATTTTTCTTCTGTGGAGTGGCTGGTGGATATGAACTTCTTTGAGGTTAGTAGCCCATCACCTAACCTACAGTGCCACCAGACGTCTTCAGTACCACTAATGCTCCTTATTAAAAGGCTCATTTTCTGAAAATCAGCAAATCTCCCAAGGGTTAGTGGATGTCTTAGCCGCTGCCATCCAGTCAGAACCGACTCATAGCAACCTGTTATGGCAAAATATGTTCCTAGGCTCTCTGAGCAGTAAAATTTTATAGGAGTATAAAACCTTGATGAAGAAGAGGGAGACAGACAGACACATACCCACAGGCAATGAGTGACAGGGACAGAGTCAGAGTTCCCCGAGCTGGTGGCCATCAACAGAAGCTCACCACTTCAAAGAGAGAAGAGGCACACGCCTGTGATGACAGAGGCTGTAGTGTCCCCTCTCGTTGCTGGTTCATTCCAGGCATCTGGTTCATTCCAGGCCCACTTTATACCAGGGCCAGCCCCAACCAGGGCAGACTTAGCTGGTGACCCATCTCTTACAGTAGGTTGCCCTTCTATCCTTAGGCGGATGTGTATTTTCTCTGTCAGCCTGCTGTACTTGGCAGTCTATGTGACTGCATTGTTGCTTTAGTCCTCCAATTTGTGGCCTAACTCACTCTCTGAGGCCTCAACACTGCCTCTATGCCCTTGAGTGCTAGGCCCTGTTGCCTATAAGATCAGTGACTGCAATATTGCATACCCCTTTCTGGGACTCCAGCTATGGGGCCAATCCCTGTCCTTGTGCAGGCTGACTCGACTCTGCCTCAATGGGTCCTTGATTATTGCTCATGCGTGGGCTAACTAATGGACACTTAATACTTTTTCAATACCTTGCTGCATCTCCACCCTACCCCAGCCCCAAACACACACACACACACACACACACACACACACACACAAAAGCATACTAAAAATCAATCTGGAAGGCATAAATTATTATCCTCTTTACATAGGTCATAGTCTGTGGTTGGTGAAAATGTTTCACATGCTTGACTGTTGTGCTCATTCGATGATTTTATGTCAACTTGAAGATGTATGAAAGTGTAGGGTTGGAACTCAACCTGTCAATCAGGTCACAGCCTCATGATGCCTCCTGGGTGGCCTTCTTATATACAGGGAACTCAGAACCTTCCTTACTCTCTCTGCCACTTTGCCTTCTGCTCACTGGGACTCTGATTACAAGGGTGGCCCCATGTGGGCTGCCTGCCCCTGAGAGCTATAGACACCATGTCATGTTTCCACTGACCTTAGATCCACAAGACTCTGAACCCACCAGCCTGTGATCTTCCTGCTTCCTGTTCATCATTCTGTATCACCAGCATGCCACTCCATGAGTCTGAAGAGGGACTTAAGGTCTAGTATCAGACTCACTGAACTGGACTGGACTGCCTTCTTGCTATATAATTTATTCTTGATATAAAGCTCGTCTTATACATATACGAGTATCACTGGTTTGTTTCTCTAGACAGCTAGAGACAGCCTAACATGACTGTTAAAGCAAACCTCGGAGGTTTGACTGCACCCAGAGGCTCTTAGGAACAGCAGCCTGGCGATATACTTTTGAAAAATCAGTGCTCAGAAGTCCAAAGGAGTACAGTGCTACTCAGACATATAGTCTACCACGAGTCTCAATTGACTCAAGGGTAACGATTTTGTTTAAAGGAAAAAGATGATAGGAAAATAGCGATTCTGAAAGAGTTTAGGAACTTGTCCCGGCACATCCAGATCTAAATGGCAGAGCTGGAGTTTAAGTGCACATCTTATTGGAAAGTTTGTGCTCAGCACCGCAGACCGCAGCTGGTTGACCCAGTAACCTCGCTTTTGCACGTGGCAGACTGCACTGTGATCGCTGTCTGCTGTTCTCCCACCCTGCTCTCTTTCTGAAGCTTTGGGTAAGCCGGTTCCCAACATGGGCACTTAGACAATGTTTTGAAGACTATCCATATGTCAAAAGCCTCACATGCACAATGTATAATTATATTAAAACAAAAAGAGTGAAAAACCCCAGCCCATGTAAGCAAACACACATGTTGCAGGCTCCAGAGAGGTCTTGCCAACAGTTGCAGTCACACAAATGTTAAATGTTCTTTTGAGTCACTGCACTATAGGATAAAAATAACTTGAGTATGGAGAAGCTTGGACCTGTTGGATGCTCCTAACTGATTCAATATGTAGTAGTGATGGTTGTTTTGTAAAAAGCCTTTCTTTCCTCTTTCTTTGTGTTACTGGGATTTAGTTCAACACCACAGAAACTTCGTCAAAGTTTAATCTCTGAGGTACAAGTTGAAGTTGTTACAGATCTGAGTGGGGGCCAAGGTTTTGTGAAATGTCTTCGGGTCCCTGGAGTATGTTCACTCGGTCTTGGAAGGGCCCTTCCTATAAGTGCCAACAAGTGCCAGCCAAGCGCAGTGATTGCTGCTGGCCTGACTTTATCACAGAAAGACAGATGTTCCTTTCCTGGCCAGCCGACAAGCCTTCATTATGTGACAGGTGGTAAAGAAACAGCAGCTGTGGTTTCTGATCCAAAAGGATTTTAGGGTCTAAGTGAGGAGTCAAGACTAATTTACTCGGAAGTAAAGAAGGCAACCAAGCTCTAGGGGTGAAAATGCTAGAAGGGCTCAGGGGAAGGAGTTCTTGAGTGGAGTAGGCAAGGCCTCGTGCATACAGGAGAAAATTAGATCAGGGCCTTGAAAGACAGAAGCAGTTGGGAAAGCCAGAGGAGAGAGGTAGGTGCAAAGATTCCCTGAAGCGACACCATTGCTGGGAAAGCTGACGGTCGGGGGCAGATAAGATAGGGAGCAAGTGAAGGGCAAGATGCTGGCAGACACTGAAAGTCAGATGGAGAGGCAGTCTCATGAGGAAACTTGGGATGCCCCAGGGGATGGAGGCTGTCAAGGATCCAGGGAGAGAGTTCTGGGGTGGCACACACAGATGCATACTTGACTACCTGCCCAAAGATTGGTGGTTTGAACTCACTCAGAAATGCCATTGGAAGATTGATCTGGTGATTTGTTCCTACCTCACAAACCCTGTGGAATAACTCTACTTTGTACACACGGCATTGTCATGAGTGGGAATCTACTCAACAGTAACTAACAACAACAAAGAAGCCAGAAATACAGACTACATCTATAAGCATAGATAGACAATGGCATGCCCTGGCACTGAGGCTCTGGGAAGATACTTCTAGATGTAATGGGCTTGTGGACTGGCTCTGTTGTTTTTCTCACTTGTATGTAATTATTAATAATCTACTTGCCTTGATTTACATTGATTTGCCTTGCCAAGTGTGTTAGTCTGGGTAGACTAGAGAAACAAATTCATAGACACTCATATGTGTATAAGAAAGCGCTTTAAATATAAGAGCAGTTGAGTATTGAGAAAACATCCCAGCCCAGTACAGATCAAGTCCATAAGTCCCATATTAGTCCATATGTTTGATACCAATCTATAAAGTCCTCTTCAGACTCATGAAGTACATGGAATGGTGCCGAATGCAGGAAGATCACAGGCCAGTGGATTAGAAGTCTTGTGGATCCAGTGGCATTGTAAACATCTCAGCACTGGCAGGGGTCTCCTTGTGGTTCCTTCAGCTCCCAAACTCTGACTGCCTCAGGGTAGCTTCATGTGGCTTCTCCTCAGCAATGTCTCACAGGGAGTAAGGAGAGAGAGAGAGAAAGAGAGAGAGAGACTCCCGTCTCCAAGGAGGAAATATAGGAATTCCCAGAATATTCAAGAGAAGACCATGCCCACACCGAGGCCGCACTGGCTGTATCCTTATTGACAGGCTAGACTCTGCCCTTACACTCAATCCTCAGGTTGACACCAGACTATGTAACTACCTCACCAAGTTTCCAGCACCAGAGGATGCCGCTCAAGGACCCTGTGGGAGGTGGGCATGCGGCTTTCCCTGGTGTCCGGTCATCCTGTTATTTGGAGCCAAGGACCAATATAGTGTGTGTGTGTGTGTGTGTGTGTGTGTGTGTGTGTTAGGGGGCAGTTATCTTAAACAGATGTGCCCACCCACCTTAGTGCTCTGCGCTTAGAGGAAAGCAGCAGTCAATAAGCACTGGGATGATTATGAACGAATAGAAGCCCTTATGGCAGGAAAGGAAGAAAAGACCGCAACGTCTCTTAATGGTGACAGTGTAGGGCTGGCAGGGTGGTTGCCTGTCTCCTCAGGATGACTCTCCCCTGCTCTATCCCTCAACTGACGTGAGTTGGGAGAAATTGTTGTTACCACCAAGTCAATTCCTACTCATGCCGACCCAGGTGTGCAGAGAAGAAGTGCTTCCTTCATGGGCATTGCTAAGGAATTATCACCTTTTGGAAGCAGATCGCCAGGCTTGCCTTCTGCTGCACCTCTGGGTGGGTTCAACCGCCAACACTTCAGCTCATAGCTGCCTTCACCCTTTGTACTCCTCGGGGAAAGTAGCAGCTGAGAGCCTTTGGAGAGACAAAGAGGGTTGAGCCAATCCTGTGCTTTGTGACTGCTCTTGTTGCTTGGCGGTCATTTCCATCACAGTGGGTTTGACCCCTGCTGCTTCCTTACCACTCTTCCTTCTGCCTGAGGCAGCACTCAGAGAAGTGAGGCCTGAGCAGCTAAGAGCAGACATGCTCTGGAACTGCAGAGGCTTCAGTTTAAACGCTGGCTCCGCCACTCATCAGGTGATTCTCAGCTCTCCGAGCTTGTTTGGCCTTCTGGTCAGAGCACCTATCTCACCGGCCTGTTTTGAGGCTTACCTGAGGCGTTTGGACTCACAGGGAGCCTTTGCATATCATCCCAACGATGACTTGATGGTTGCTTCTTCCAGATGAGGTGTCTTAGAGGGTGGGACCCTGAGCCAGCGTGTTCCCGGGACGCTTTTAGATATGGGGCGCTGCCTAGCCCCTCAGGGCACAATATTGGAGTCAAACCTGGTCATATGACCAAAAAAGGGAATCATTTCCTTTCTTCTGAATGTTTGTGCTGGGTGGGAACCCCCTCTCTCAATGGGCAACGTCAAGTGTTAGACAGCTCCATTCAGGAGAGTCATAGCCTGGTAACCAGAGGAGGATGAAGGATAGCGAAAGCACGCTCACACCCACAGAAAGTGTTTATACTTTCCTTCCTCTTCATACTCTGCCCTCCCCATCATCCCAAATGTTTATTTAACGATGCTGAAAGACCTTTTAAGCTTCCTTGGTTTAATGTTTGCTAAACACCCTGTCACTTCCACTTCTACTGATAATTTCCTGCTTGCTGCACAATTGCCCATGCTTGCACACCATCTGCAAACTCTTAATAGAATGACTAAAGGCTCAGTCCCTCGGGGATGGGTTCCCCACAAGTGTGTGGGCAGCCCATGTGGTCAGAGTGCTGTCTGGGCAAAGGAAGTGAAGAGGAGCAGTGGAAATTGGGGACGCACTCGGAATTTAGGAGTTTCTAAGACTTTAGCCAAGAGTTTCAAATGGATAGTCAGGATACCACGATGCAGCAGCCTAGCTCATCCTTCGATGGCCCCTAGACCCTTAGCTTGGCTCCAAGCCTGGTCCCGAGTTTCTTCATCATAGGAAGGAATGAAAAGCATGACTAGAAGCCTGGTGGAAGTTCAGTATGACTCCTGTCACTTGATCTACAGAATGTCAAGGTGCAGGGGCTGGCTTTTTTCCCAGGTTACAGACTGAATGTTCAACCCAACTCCAAGTTCACTGTGTCCTCTTATTGATCGCTGTTTTTTTCTTGGTAGCCAGAGATGGACAACTACGAAAAACTGGACTTCTTGCCATCACTGCAATAGACAGTTAGACAAGACTGCCCTGGTGGCTCAGTGGATTAAGTGTTGGACTGCTAACCACGAGGTCAGAGGTTCAAACCCAACTGCTCCTTGAGGGCAAAATGATGCCATCTACTTCCATACAGATTTGCAATATCAGGGCAAACGGAGCAACTCCGTTCTGCTCCACAGGTTCACTGTGAATTTGAATTGACTTTATGGCGGTGGAGTTTTTTGACTCAGTGTGACTATGCAAATTACGCACTGGACAGCACTAGGGGTGACAGTCCCATTGTAGTTGAAGTAAATGGCACCCTCCAGAGCTGTAGAGTGACAAATATTAGATATAAGTCCAGAAACAAGCTGGCCACCTCTGTATCAAAGGACCAGAACAAGGCAGAAGGTAAGATCTGCAAAGGTCAGGGTGAGGGCTCTCCAGAAGGAACCTTCAGATGACACCATCCTCAACTCTATGCGACTGTAGTACAGCAATTCCAGATTAGAAAGGTGGTCAGATGTGTGCAGTACTCTTGGATTGTTGGAATTTAAGTCTAGAGCCCTTTCCTTTGTGAGAAAGGCTTCAACATAGATAGCCTAGTGGAGTCATAAAAATGCTCACCACGGGCTCTCTCAGGACCTCACGATTTTCCAGTTTCAGAGGCTGAAGAGGCCAACATCAGCTGGAGTGCTGAGGGAAATCAATTTAGGAAGTGGATTTTCATATGCTACTTGAAGAACCATCATAGGGACCCCGCAGGAGAGAATAGACTGCCTCTGTGGTTTCCAAGACTGTAAAACTTTAGCGTCTGCGGTCTTAGGCTTGAAGGGAAACAAGCGGCCATCTAGTTCAGAAGCAACAAAGCCCACATGGAAGAAGCATACCAGCCTGTGTGATCACGAAGTGTCGAAGGGATCAGGTATCAGGCATCATCACAACAAAAAATCATATCTTTGTGAATGAGGGGAAGTACAGAGTGGAGACCCAAAATCTATCAGTAGGCAATTGGACATCCCCATATGGAAGGGTTGCGGGGAGGAGACAAGCCAGTCAGGGTGCAGTGTAGCGATGATGAAACATACAACTTTCCTCTAGTTCCTAAATGCTTCCTCCCCACCACTATCATGATCCCAATTCTACCTTACAAATCTGGTTAGACCAGAAGATGTACACTGGTACAGATAGGAACTGGAAATGCAGGGAATCCAGGGCAGATGATCCTCTCAGGACCAGTGGTGTGAGTGGCGATACTGGGAGGGTGGGTTGGAAAGGGGAACCCAATTACAAGGACCTACATGTGACCTCCTTCCTGGGGGACAGACAACAGAAAAGTGGGTGAAGGGAGATGTTGGACAGGGCAAGATATGACAAAATAATAATTTATAAATTATTAAGGGTTCATGAGAGAGGGGGCAGCGGGGAGGGAGGGGACAGTGAGGAGCTGATGCCAGGGGCTTAGGTGGAGAGCAAATGTTTTGAGAATGATGAGGGCAATGAATGTACAAATGTGCTTGACACAATTGATGTATGTATGGATTGTGATAAGAGTTGTATGAGTCCCTAATAAAATGATTAAAAAAAAACTTGACGGATGCATGAGTCGGAAATGACTCTGTCAGTGAGAAGAAGACTTGGAGAATGGGTCAGATTGAATGGATGTAAGTGTAAGATCGCTCTCTTCGGGCTACAGTTACACCTCAGTCCTTGGCTCCAAACGAGAAAGAATTCACGCCGAAGCCTGGCTCGTGATCCAAGTGAGTTTAATGAGCGTTAAAAGAAGCTGCAGGTTTTACGCGGCACCCACAGGATTCCTTTTGACCATGCGGCCTGGCAGAGACTGCCCGGGGTCACGCAAAGATCTCTCTCCCAAGTTCTCCTCCGAAAAAAGGCCTGTCTCAAGTTCTTTCTCAAGTTCTCTCCCCAGTTCCTCTCATTTCTCTCCCTCTCTCCCCCTGGCTCCTGCCTTTTCAAGGATTCCTGGGGGAGGCGTGGTGAACGACTCCAGGTCGATCCCACTGGCTGAATTGCAATCACCTGGCCCAGGTGGGCTGATCCAGGTTTAACGCTCAGCGGGAAAACCTAGGCTTTTGTTCTATGCTTGGCTCTCCTGGGCATGCGTCAATGGACATCCCATCCCTGCCTATCTGCCTAACACAAGGACCAAGAGAGCAGGACTCATCTGTGTGAACTATGGAGCTGAGGGCCCAAGGTAGGGACTAGGTACACATTGGCCTGGTTTGGGGATGAGAAGGAATTTAGAAACCTGCTATTGAGACCACATTTAAAGGAAAACTTGTTGAGCTGGTCAAATGTGGCTAATTTGAGAAACTTTGGCCCAAGGGAGCTGTTTGGAATATATTCTTTTGGGGAACCATTGAGTGAACATGCTTGTGAAAGCAGAGGGGTGCTACAGAGTGGGTCCCACCTCTACCTTTTCAACCTAGGCAGTTCCCAGTGTAGGAGGGGCTTCAGAAACCCAAATAAGCAGAGTTAGCTTAAGTTTCTACCTCTGAAACCCTCCACCCCCTTGAAAAGTTCCTTTCCTTCAAATCATGGTAGCCCCATTCCCAGGGACAAGTTTGTTCCTTGAAGGTACAGTCCACCTCTAGCAATGGGCGAGAGTGGCCACATTCCACCCTACTGCCCTTCATTGTGGATAGCTGGCTGCTCCGGAGTGAAGGGGAAATCCTGGTCGTGCCTGTGTTCTGCAGAGATCCTTAAGCATCATGCTGGGACTGGAGAACCATGGCAGGAACAACCAGCGTGACCTCTAGGAGGAGAGCTCAGCAACCACGGCCCACCGCCACACTGCTATCCCTCTCCAACTTGCCAGCGTCCAAGGACAGTAGCAGAACACACATTTCTGACAACTGAGTTTTCGGAAGCCCCAAATCCATTTATGAATTTCCCCATACATTCAGCTGCCAATGAATTCCTTCTGACCATTAACTAGAATCAAGGAATAGCTTTGCCCTCAGAGAGTGGTTACTGTTATAGGCTGCCATACTATTGTAGAAGTGGTTAGAGCCTTTGGGTACTTGCCTGGGTGTGCCCTTAATCAAAATAGGGGTGCTAAGAGTTCATGGTCATGAGTCACATCCTGATTGCCTTAGTTTGAGGGCCTTGGACTAATCTTGTAAGTTCTTCTGTCTTGCATAATGTAAATGACCCTCTTCTGTCTAGCATAATGAATGGTCCCATTCCCACTTCTGTGACCCTGCCTGTCATTGTGATGTATTGATCTGCTGCCAGTTACGTCTTTGTGACAGTTTCCTTTGTCCTCCCATGACTTATTAACTGTCCAGTTCTCTGGAAACCCTTGGCCACTGTTACGACCTCATGCTAATGGTCTCCCTCTTCTGGATGAAGAATGTTTGTCTTGTCTTGAAGACTTGCTAAGTGTTCTGTTTGAGTTATATTTGATATTTGGGGCCTCTTTTGAACACTAAAACAAGGTATACTCATAAGTTGCCCTTGGGCCATATTCACCAGAGAAAACATGTGTTTGAGACAATGCTTTCTGATGTAACTGCCGGCAGCATAGTTAACTCAGTCTTAAAGACCTCCGCGAGTTTGGGGAGCAAGGCATCCTCACCAGTCAGCTTTGCTGTCAAGGCCCTTCTCCTCCCATTTGAGTGTATGGATGGTTGGCCTTCCCTCCCGGTCAAGCTGGGATTCTTCTGGGAAACGACTGGCCCTTGGACATCTTTGTGCTTTGGATCTGTCCTGTCACACTCTTATTCCCAATCCAAGAGTAAATGGATGATGGATGCAAGCAATGGGCATTGTGCTTCCATTCAGCCTGTCAGTGAATCAAGCCATCTGTTCGTCATTATGGCTCTGCAGGTGGAGCAACGGGCTGACTTTCTAAGCTGATAGGAAAACTCCATCGATTCATAACTTCCTCAGAAAGCTATCATTCATTTCCTTATCAGCCTGGGGGTGTTCTTCAGCTTCTGCTGGTGTTGGGTAGTGACTGTCAGCCCTACAAGACAAGAACAGAACAATCATTTTCATTCTACCTGTTCTCAATTTTGACTCAGGAGCCTGATTCTAAGACCATCGAGGATTTGATATTCAAAACAATAGGGATGCAGGCCAGCTGAGCCTATCTCATTTTTCTTGTGACTTTGGTATTCAATAAGGATTCTAGGAAACATTAGTGAAGCCAAGGAATCAGGGGTAAAGAAGGTGCTACAAGGGGTCAGATCCTTAAAAAAATGTCTCTCAGGGCCTGAGAGTGACTTGAATATCCTAGAAGGGTGTGCCTTTCTCTTTGGGTTAGCCTCTCACCTTTTATTTTAGTTGAAGAATTATATTTGAATGCCTCTCTAAAGAAATGGTCGGGGCCATGTTTGACTTCCTTTGGCTCACAAAGAATAAGAATAAGAATCCAAATCCACACCAGTCCAGAGTCAATTATTGCCACATAGTAGAGGTCAAGTGCACCTCTACCCTCTGTCCTTCTTGACTTGATTCTGACACCCATAATCTCCCCCAATGGCACACTGCTTCTCTGCTGAGTTCAATAATTTCTTGGAATGGCCACAGAGAATTCATGGAGAATACTCACAATTATGGGGCTTATAAGGGAAGCTAACAGGTTACACAATGCTAAAAACATGATCTTTTTCACTGAGGCATCTCTTCTTGGCCATGTCCTTGGTCTTTATCCACTTGGTCCCTTAGCTGCTGCTTTCTTCCATTGGCCAGGACTGGTGGCACACTGCCTCACTGTCTCAGCGCTGGTTCTCTGCTCTGTCTCTTGGTCTCAGTGCTGTAGCCTCTGGCGCCTCTGCCATTCTGCAGGGGGTCCATTTTTCTTGATAGTTGTGTGCTCTCTCTTCCTGCTTTTGAGATGACTCACTCATACTAAGCAGAATGGCAAAACTGACCAATTCCGGAGTTAGAATCCTCTACACCTTATTTTTGTGATCCTACCCATTCTTGGGATGGCAGTTAAAAAGAATATGCATAGAAGAGTAAGCAATTGAACTTCACCACACTCTTTTCATAGCCTTTAATCCCCTCGTGGGCTTGTGAGCAATTCCTTTTCCTTGCCATTGGTGGGCGATGAGTCACTTTCTGATATGTTAAAGAATCATAGGCTTTCAGAGTTGAAGGAGATCTAAGAACTCTTATCCACCCGCTGGCCCCAAAAGATGTAGTCACGGCCCCAAAAGATGCAGGGATATGTTCAAGGTCATGTAGCCAGTGAAGGAAGAGCTAGACGTTGAGAACTTGGTCTCCCATTTTCAGTCTAGTGTTCTTTCTGCCCTACCAATCCGGCTCCATCTGCTGAATGCTTACACTGTGAAAACCAGAACCTGCTGAAGACAGAAACCTGTCAGAGAAGGAAAATGCAAATGCTTCCACTAAAAGGAATGGTGCCAAAGTTATAAAACTGCACCCTGTCAAAGGTGAGGAACGGGGAAGACCTGGAAAACCAAGGCCATCCCATCCGGTGCTGGCTCTCAGAGGTTTCACTGTATTTCAGTCAGTGCTATGAAAGCGATGGAGATCCCACCTGCTGGGCCCAGTGAAGGTGTTTTACATCGACCGTCCCCCCCCATACATCAACACTCCGGGACATAACCATAAAGCAGATTCTGATGTGAGATTAGGAGCCGAAAACCGAACATTCTTGAGGTAATGCCTTGTCCCAGCCCTGACCCATGGAATCAAAATGCCTCAAACTGGGACATAGAGGTTTTTAAAGCTCTCCAGGTCACTGGGAAGGACAACGAGGCTTGACAACCATGGTCCAGTTAAGGAGGGACTGCCCAAACTAGAGTGCTGATCTCTGACAAGAACCTAAATTGTTTAAGGAAACACCAATAGTTAGTGCAATAGAATATATTTATTGGGAGTAGGTGGGATCCAATCCAGCAGCTTCCCCCAAACCTGTTAGGGAGGCTCCTAAAGAGAGCACAGTGGAAGAAGGTTATAGGTCCTCTTATGGGAATTTTGTAGGTGACAGCAAATCTGGAGCAAGAGTGAGCAGGGTCCACTGATAACAGAAACAGGGTCATTAAGGACATGGCACACATCTTAAAGCGGCACCTCATTAGGTCTTGTAATTCCTACTTCTCCACATGGACTGCACGGCCAAAGGAGCCCAGTTCTTCAGGGGAGTGTCTCTGCCATGCTGCTAACAGAGTGACTGTCCTACCTGAAGGTGACTCCGGAAAACGAGTGCCTACAAGGCTCCGAAAGAGACACCTGAGGGCAGAGGGACTGTGCGGGTTACCCGAACTCTGTGAACCGAGAAATCTGGATTCCAAGAGAATCCAAACAAGGATGTCCTCTAGAGGAACAAAGGGGAAACGGGCGGCTTTTGCAGGGTGCTCACAAGGATCAGTTCTATTCCTCAGTTCTTTGGAGGGCAGATGGGTGTTGACAGGGAAAGGGTGGGTGGGACCTGTTGCCACTAGAATCTAAGTTGTTTGAGGAGAGAAAATTCTCTTGTATGCTCAGTTTGAGCATAGTGTCAGGTAGATGATAAGGGTCACAGGCATCTGGTGTGAACTGTGATCCCTGATCTCAAGTCCCCCGACCCTAGAGAGGGAGAGGCCTCACATAATGAGCTTAAGCAAGGCATGCAATTGGTGAACTGGATTCTGCCGTATCGGGCTCTAAATTACAATAGCAAACCTAAGCCTGAGCTGTTCCTCAAATAGCTTTATTAGGAAAGAAATCATAATGCAGGCCTGTGTGTGTGTGTGTGTGTGTGTATGTGTTGTGTGTGTGTGTTTGGCAAAGCACTTTCTTAGGCAGGCCTGAAGCTCTCGGTCACTGTTCTTGGCCTATCCGCCGTGATGAATGTTTTGGGGGTGATGATCTCATCATTGGACTGGAAGGACTCTATAGAACAAGAAGTTGTTCTGGGGCCAGAAATCAATCAACTGATCAATCAATCCAAGGTTCGTCATTAATATTTGCCTGGGGAAGAAACATTGGGAAAGTTCTTTTGTGTTTTCGAGCAGGTGACTCACTGCAGTGGAAGGAATTCAGCAGGAAACAATGGAAGTCCCTAAACGAGAGATTGGAATAGGGCGAAGCCGAATGAGAGAGCTTTTACAAAAAGTTGAGATCAGATATGTTGAAGAGTTGGACGCAGGACAGTGGATGGGGTGTTGATTAGACTTTTAGAATGGAGAAATGTGAGCCATGTTCCAGGGAATCCTGTTTCCAAGTCAGGGATTCAAGAGCAGAGGCAAGGGGCCTGCGGGAAGGGGGATAAAGTGCTTTACATTGCACGAGTTTTAAAGAGTTCTGTTTTCTAAGGTTGTGTCTGTTGAGTCTTTGGGGGGTGCAAATGATTGAACCCTCCCAGAAGAGCCTTGGAAGTCAGCCCTGGTGACCTGCCCTGGACACCAGAACCTGGAGAATCCCTTGGAACCGTTCTCCTCTGTGCACATGGTCCAGTGGGGCTTAGAATCGACTTGACAGCACCCAAAACAAGAAAGTCCCAACTGTCCCCAGTGTTGTAGATTTTCTTTCTGAACAACCCAAGCCTCCACCCAGAGCCGGGGGATTTTGTTTGTAAGCAGGGATGTTATAACAAACCGTAGAAATCTTGCCACAGACAACCCCTCTGGATAGATGTCCCACGGCTCCCCTGCAAGTGTGTGTCTGTGATGGTTCTCTGCCGGCATCTGGGCTCAACCAACTGAGAGCCTTCTCCCACCTGACAGGTGGTGCCTTCCCCAAGGGGATGAAGGCTCACCACCCGGCCACGGTGGAGCTTTCTCACAGAGCACTAGGCTGGTCTTGACCACAAGCACACCATCCCCTACAGTTGTGTAATTCTTTTCTCATTCACAAAGTGCTTATGCTGCCCCGTCTCCTTAGTTCCAGGCTGCAGCCCTGAGCAAAAGACATGTGTTGATTATGTCAAAAGAACAAACATGTATGGAGACCGGGTTGGGTGATTGCCAGGCTCTTTGCCTGATGCACGTCAATGAGACAGTGCCTTTGAGAACCAGACAGTACCCTCCAGAAGAGAAAGAACCCCATGAGTAGGTCCCCTGTGCCTAGCAGAGTGCCTGGTTTGCCGTTGGTTCTCCATGCATGGATGGAGTATGAAGTAAGCATTTCCATGTCTTTGAAGAACTGGGGGTGGGGGGTCAGAGAAGTCAAGGAGCAGACAGGAGTAGGTGGCCAGAGACTAAGACATGGTGGGTCCTGAAGGAATTCTGATTCAGGCCTTCTTGCCTTCAAGCCCCATGTTTCTCCCACCTCTCTCCCATCCCCTCAGTCTTCCCTCAGTAGCACCCATGATGAGTAGGCCAATAAAAATAGGTGGAAGGTAGCTCCATCCTCTCCCATGAGAAGCTCCAGGGAAGTATGTGGCAGGATGGGGTATTGGGGCAACACTGAATGTACTGATGAAGCTTTGGGGCCCTTGGAGCCTTTTCCCAGAACTCCCCAGGCGTGGGGAATGCATTCCAGGCCAGAACAGTCTTCCAGGGAAAGCTGCAGGTTGGCAGGTCCACAGCCGCCTGGGCTTGCAATGCCCTTGGGAGATAGTCTCAAAAAGGTTGAGGGAAGTGGCTACCATTCATTCTGCTTCCCAGACCCCGAGGTCTCGTAAGGCCCTTGGCAGAGGAGTGAGGGTGCATGTTGGAAGGCAAGCCTGCTCGAGGCCTGATACATTGACGTGGGCAATGCTTCTACTTTAAACACGGGGAGGCTCCTGGTCCAGTCCTTGGCGGCTGAGGGGCCTGACCCAGCAGTCTGATGTTTGTGAGAAGCTCAGCAGAGCCCTCCCGAGGGAGGAGGATGTGATGACTAATGGAGGCATGTTCTGGCAGATAGGCGGGCCTGGCCCAGACTGGTTTTCTTGCTGACACATAGGCTCCCACTGTTCCAGCCTAGGAGCAGAGGGTGGGGGGACAGGCCCATTCCAGGTGGGCCTTCTTTGGCCTCATTCAGGAGGAGCTCTTCTGCCGAGGACTGCTCAGAGATGGAGTTGGTGGCCAAAGGAGCATCCAGGCACGGACCCCTTGCTGTCATGGCGGCCCTGCAGGACTTACGGCCACACGGCCCATCAAGGATGGGAGCACAGTGGAACGACCGTCAACCCTCAAGCCCAGCAACAAGACGCAAATTCTTGCCTTGTCACTCCAGAGCTGTTGGACCTCAGCAAGCTCCTTAGCCTCCTTGGGCTGCCGCTTCCACAAACAAACAAGCACACAAGCAATCAAAAGAAACAGAACCCTGGCACTGTGGAGGGGACGCTGGCTCACGACAAATCAGGATAAAAATGTGTATCAGGATAAAACTGCTCCCCAGTGCTTTCAATGAGGAGCGTTTCAGAAGGAGGTCACCAGGCCTTTCTGCTCGACCCTCCAACCTTTCGATTAGCAGCTGAGTGGGTTGATCATTGGCATCACTACCGTAGACATCATAAAATCACTGAGGAGGCCCTATGTCACAGTAGACATCATAGGACCACTGAGGAGTCCCTATGTCACAGTAGACATCATAGGAACACCGAGGAGGCCCTATGTCACAGTAGACATCATAAGACCACCGAGGAGGCCCTATGTCACAGTAGACATCATAGGACATCATAAGATCACTGAGGAGTCCCTATGTCACAGGCCACGGTGGAGGTCACATGAGAACTCTGCATAAAAGGAACTTGACAAACTGAAAACATGTGAACAGAGTGGGCTTTGTGCTCTACCACAGAGCTAGTGGCAGGCCGTCTGAAGGTCAGGAACTCTTACCGCATTCTCAAGTTCAGTGTCGCATCCAATGTGGGTATGTCTTTAATTTCTCTCGAGCATTTTTCCAGGGGAATAGTTTCTTCCTTCCCACTACTGTCCCATGACTGGAATCCTCGCCTCTCTGTGGCCGTGTCTGCCCTTCGGCCCACACACCCATGGATTCTGGAGACACTCACCTGCCCTGTCACTTTCTGGCATGTGACACGGAATCCCAAACCTCCACTGCTGGGGAGTCCACTCAGAACAACGCACAGTGATGCCACGGGTCAGAGAAGTGGCCCCCAGGCTTTCCAAAGCTATCAGTCTTTACCGAGCTGACTGTTGCAACTTTCTCCAACAGAGTAGCTGGTGGCTTTAAATCACTGACCCTCTGGTTACCAGCAGCGTGCTTACCCATGGTGCCACCAGGCTCTGTGTATGACTTCAAACAGAGGGCAGCCCCTTCTGGGGCTCAGCTTTCGTTTCTCACAGTTCAGGACCTTCAGAATGCTGCCCTGCCTTAGAGGATCTCAGGGCGATGCTCTGTGAGAAAACACTCAACAGCTGAACCAATGTAAGTCTGCATGATTGCCTCTGACAAGAACCCTTTCTCAGAAGCCACACGGCATTAGGGGGGTGACACTGTGTCGTGTGTCTTTTCTCTCCCAGACAATCAACTCTTTTTTTCTTCTCCCTTTCCTTTACTCTAGGGGGCAAGTCTAGGGGCAGGGCAGAGTGACTTCATTCGTTTACAACTGAGGGTTGGGGCAAAAAGCATCGCTTTCCCCTGCTTGGCCAGGCCTTGCCAGTTGCCAAGGATTGCCCAGCCTGCCTGGTTCCGCATAGGATACCCCCCGCTCAGCTGGGCTCAGACCCCAGGAGGGGCCAGGAAGACAGACACTTCCCAAAGAAATAAAGCAGCCCTCCAGCTTGCCCTTCTCCTAAACCTGTCGGAGCCGGAGAGCGGCTTTGATGGAGCTGCTCGCTTCCTCCCTCCTCAAGGTTCCTGGGGTGTTGACCACCTCTGACACCGAGGAGCAAAGAAAGCCACTCAAAGGAAAACGAGCAACATTTCTGTCTGGGAAAGCCAATGGTCCGAGGCCAGGCTGGGCTTCTTACAAACAGCGTCAACCTCTTGCCAGGGCTTTGAAAAGATGGCGAAGTGTTTGATGCCACATAAATGGACCTCAGCACCACTATGTCTTTGAGGGAAGGTGGGAAGGGATTGGCTACGAAGTCACTGAACAGAGAACATGAGACTGACCATGGCAGAACGGAGCGCGGCCATTCTTAAGTGAGACAGTTCTGAAAATAGTGATTGTGCCTTCCTTCTCTGGCTTTCCTGAGTCTGAGACCTCTCCTTTGGGCCTGTGACACCATCTGGGTGGAAATCCCTGCATGGTCCATGGGGTTTGGGCTTGATTGCTAACCCTAGACGTTGGCAGTTGGGAACCACCTAGTGGTACCCAGAAAGAAAGATCCAGTAATCTGATTCTTCAAGATTACAGCCAAGGACATTCCCTAGCACAGTTCCACTCTGTACCACCTGGGGTCGCCATGAGTGAGCATCAACTCAAGGACAAGGGGCACCCATATGTGGCTACTTCAATGAAAATTGGTTTAACTTTTGTGAAACAGCAAAGTCAAAGCCTCAGTCCTACACGCTCCAGTCCCAGTCCTCAGTCACCGCCCGCGGCTGGTGGTCCCTGCACCGAAGAACTTCGATAAAGAACTTTTCCATCATCACAGAGTTCTTTTGGACAACGTTCTCTGAGTCTGTCCAAAGCATTCTTTTGTTTGGGGGTGGGAGACCACAGATGAGATGAGAAATGTTACTTAAAAAAGGCAGAGAGGAAAAACAACTTAATATTCAGTCTGTGACATTCAAAATCAGATCCTTCAGCAATAAGATACCCTGACAAGTCAGGCTATTGTCTTGAGAAACAAATTTCCACATCTGTTTACTTCCTCCCTTAACATTTCAACAGCGGAGCTTGGACGATGCTGATCGACATTTTTTTCCCCATCGCACAGGGGAGCTAGATTGCACTGGAGTCAGAGGGGAAGGAGGATATGATGCAGAAGTAAAATGGAAGTTTGCTCCCTTTCCAGCTTGAAGAATAGGCTCAGAAGGAAGAAGGCCCAGGAACAGCTCAGCCAGCTTCCTGACAGAATTGTGCTTCCACAGCTCAGACTGGCAAGGGGCAGAGATGTCAGGCAAGAGAAAGAAGAGTGCCACGTGTCAGCCTGGGGCACAACATAGGGTGAACCATGGAAGCTCTTAGGGGTTGCCTTCGCAAGCTACCTTTGGTCAGCATGCGATGTGGGCACTGAGCAGACAGCCAGGAGACCTGCACGGGATCCATCATGGTAGGCAGAGGAGACTCCACCGGAGAGACTGGGATTGGACTTGTTGGGCAGTGAACTAGATGGTGGTTGTGCAAAGCATCCAACAAAAAGACAAACTCATTGCCATTGAGTCCATACTGACCCCTGTAGGGCAGGACAGGACTGCGTCTGTGGGTTTCTGAGACTGCAACTCCCCACTGAAGTAGAAAGCCTCACCTTTTTCCCTTGGAATGGCTGGTGGTTCCGAACTGCTGACCTTGCGGATCGTAGCCCAATGTGTAAGCACTTGCCACCTGGGCTCCTACATGGCAGGCAAAAGAGGGCAATCTGAAGTGGCTACAGAGCAAGACCAAGAGAAGGGAGACCAGCCTGAGAAAGATCTACTCTGCTGGCTTCAGCAAAGCAAGTGTCATTTGCTCGGTGCAGGGTGCTATCAGACTGCACCAGAGGAGACTACGAATATGGAGACCCATTCTCCCTGACATAAAGATGAGCCAGCCCATTCCTTTTATGAAGCCATCAAGCAGGAAGAGGGAACGGCTGTTTTAATGACTGAGAAGTTTCATCAAAATGACAGTCTGTGTATTTCCTAAAAGGGCTGTTTACATAATTGGTTTGGAATTAAATTGGATCTAGTTAATATTTTCTTGCTAGCCAGTGGGTGGAGGCTCTGGAGAAAGACCAGATTAGCTATTAGCACAATACAAGCATTCCACTTTTCTTGTCCATCTCGGTTGTGGGTGGAGTGCAATTTAGAGACCCTGACATATAAGTGAATGCTGAGAACCGAGTGATCAAGAATTAAGGTCCCAAAGGAAGATCAGATCACTTGAAAGAAAGGCAATTGGAAACCCAATGAAAATGTTGATTTCCTTTGTCTTAACCCGTACACCAGGCCGTTCAGGAGATTCCCACTCACTGCCACCCTGCGGGATAGTGTAGACCTGCTCCTTGGGGTTCCGAGGCTGTGAATCTTTACAGAAGCAGAAGATTTATACTCTTATTGCTCTCCTGTGGAGTTGCTGGTGGGGATGAACTGCCTACCTTGTGGCTAGCAGTCCAATTCTTAATTCACAGTGCCCCCAGGCTTCTTTGCTTTGGCCTAGTGAGGAGGAAGCAGGGCCTGGTGTCCGTCTTACTGAGCAAGTCATCACATAGATCCTTCCTGGTGGGTTGCAGCAGTTGGGGCCTTTGCTGTTGCAACTTGTTAGCTTAAGCAAAACGAGGGCGTTGATTGTTTCATAATTATTCCAGTTTCAACTTTGACTAGTGCCAGCCCTTGAACGACGTCATCAACTCTGTGCTCCCAGCTCGTCAGCTTGCTTTCACCCTCAACTGACTACATGGTGGCCATCCGACAGGAAAGAGGTCTATCTGCCTTAATCGCCGGATCTCATCAATAACTCTTTCACTGACTTCAGTGGTGCCTAGCACCTTTCCCTCATCTAAGCCTCGAGGCCAGGAGAGTTCAGGCTCCTGGACAGTGTTGGGCTGCTTGCCACAGGGCCAGCAGTTTGAAACCACCAGTCGCTCCTCAGGAGAACAGTGAGGCATTCTACTCCCATAAGGATGTACAGTCTCGGAAACCCACAGGGGCGGTTTTACTCTGTCCCATAGGGACACGAGTCGGAATAGACTGACGAGAGTGTGCCCTTGGTCTTGGGGTTGATCAGGCCTGGTTGAAATGCTCACCGTGGAGTCGGGGGTGAGGTGAATGACGCCAGCACCACAGGGACTGGTAGGGGAGTGAGAGGAATGCTGTGTCAGCCCCCAACCAATCAAGGTCAACTGTTTGTAGAGAAAGCCTCATTCAGTTGTTATTTTTATACGGGGCACTGGAGTGTATCATTCCCAAAACGAAGGATTTTGTTGTCGTCAAAGAGCCTGAGGTCAAAGAACTCCGTCAGGATTTGCTAGATACGCTGTCAGTAGGTATCTATGTGCACCAGTTAGCTTATCAGGCTCCCGATTCTCATGTGCCCGCAGTGACATTAGCTCAGAACTTGCAGTTGTGATGAGGAAGGACCGCTTTGCTGTCCCTTTTTCTTGTGTCCATGAGAAATGCTGTGACCGAAGGGGTTGTTAATGTCTAACCTCCTGATTTGTTCTGGCTGCAGTTCTGAAGCCCAGACCTTTGGTGTCTGTCTCCTGGAATTTCCCCTGGGGTCACTGTAAACTTTAAGATATTGTGGAGGAGGTTGTGCCTATTTGCATAAACTTTCAAGGTGAAATATTTGGAGTGTTTATGGTGGGGCTGCCGATTGTTTTTCTTTCTCTTTCTTTCCATTCGCTACCAGTGACGCCAACCTTTTAATCCCGGAGACCTGGGAACAAAATGACCCAACAGCGGGGGGGTGGGGGGGTGGGGGGGGGAGAAGGTGACAAGAGAAACCTCCAGGGTGTAAGGATGTCAGATAACTGTTCCGGTTCCATTATTTTATTCCTGTTCTTCTTCCAGAGGATTATGAACCCACTGCCATCAAGTTGATTCTGACTCTATGTTATTGTCAATCATGGGAGCAGACAGCTTCGTCTTTCTCCTGAGCAGTGACGGGTGGGTTGAAGCATGGTCCTTATAACTAGCAGCCCAGCACTGAACTCTGAAGATAGGTCTGATTATAACCCACTGCCATGCAGTTAGTTGCGACTCTTAAAGGCAGTATAGGACAGAGTCGACCTGTTCTCCAAGGGCTACAAAGCTGTCAATCTTCACAGGAACAAAAGCCCCCATTTTGATAACGATGGGGAGGCTGGTGGACTTAACTGCTGCCCTTTTGGTCAGCAGCCCAGGGTGTAACCCACTAGACCATCAGGCCTGCCTACAATGTGGTTAGCGTCATTGAGTCAGTTCCAACCCATAGCAACTGGATGCATGTCAGAATGAGACACTGCCTGGTCTTGCACCATCCTGACGATGGTTGTAGTTGCTATGTCAGGCTATCTCCTTGAGGGCCGCCTTCTTCCTCGCTGCCCCTCTGCTTTACCAAGCATGATGTCCTTCTCCAGGGACTGTTCCCTCCCGACAACATGTCCAAAGTATGTAAGACCAAGTCTCACCATCCTTGCCTCTAAAGAGCACTCTCCCTGTACTTCTGCCAAACCAAATCAGTCTTCCTTCTAGCAGTCCGTGGTACTCACAATGTTCTTCTCTGGCAACCCACTTCGAATGCCTAGATTCTTCTTTACTCAATGTTCAACTTTCACATGCGTATGAGGCGATTGAATATACCATGGCTTAATCCCCAAAGTAAACTCCTTGTAAACTCTAAAGAGGTTTTGTGCAATAAATTTATCTAATGCAATGTGTCTTTTAATCTCTTGACTGTTGTTTCCATGAACAGTGATTGTGGATAACACCAACTTTTTCTCCATTTATCATGTTGTTTCATGTTGACCTGACGGTAGGGAGATGTGGGGGTGATATTGTCTTTCCAAGATTCATGCCCATCTGAAACAACCTCAGACTATTACCTTATTTGAATGCAGGGTCTTTGCAGATATAATTAATTAAGATGAAATCATATTGGCTTAGAGTAAGCCCTACCAAGTCTCATGGCTGGTGTCCTAATAAGAATAGGAGAGGCCACACAGGACCACACACAGGGATGAAGACCTTATGAACCCAGAGACAGAGATTGGAGCCATGAGGACACAGGACAAGAGAAAGCAATGATTGCTGGGACCTAAGAGAAGCCATAACAATTTTGAGGATGGTACAGGACTAGATAGTGCTCTTGCTGTAATATGCAGGGTTGCAATGAGGTGGATCCCGAGGGATGGCACCTAATAGCAAAAATCAGAAGCTAGGAAGAGGCATGGAGTGATTTTTTCCCCCCGTAGGGCTTTTTTTAAAAAAAACCAGTGTTCTTGGTACTTCATTTACATATCATATAATCCCATAGTTCAATCATACCATAAAGAGTTGTACAATCAGTTTCAGAACGTCTTCTTCTCCCTTGTCCCCATGGTTATTAATTCCTTAAAACTGTGGCAAAAGTGTGCACAATGAAGCATTCTTCTCTCCCAGGGCTTTCAGAAGGAGAGTGACCCTCCTGTCACTTCCAACTTCTAGGCTATAGAACTACGAGAGAATACATGTAAGCCGCTCAGTTTATGATCAATATTATAGTCATCCTAAAATGTAATGTTCAGCCCCAAACTGAACTAATGTTCACGTGTCAAAATGAAAATGTTAGCCTAGGGGATCCTTTAGGACAGGGGGTCTCCACCTTCCTCAGGCTGCGACCCTTTCACACAGGTCCTCATGTGGTGTGACCCCGACCAGAACATTATTTTTGTTGCTATTTCATCACTGTCATTTTGCTACTGTGATGAATCAGGTGACGCCTGTGAAAGGGTCATTCACCTCCCAAAGGGGTCCCAACCCACAGGTTGAGAACCACTGCTTTAGGGGTTCCTTTGACAGAACCTATTTGAAGGATTAATTTCAGTTCCAAGAGGGTGTTGGCCACGTAGTACGTTCAGCTCTGCAGTCTGTACGTTGCCATGAAGTCACAGAGGTGAGGAATGTGAGGACTGAAAAAAACTCTTGCCAGTGGATCCCCATGCCCTGGTACAAAACCCAATTTCTTTGGAGGAAGGATTTATCCTTTCTTCACTTAGAGGTATTGACTACATGGTCAGTGGCCTAAGATGTGTACTATAGGGGTGAGGCTTTCCACAGGGGATACCATGTTATGAAGAGAGAGGGGAGCTATAGTAAAATGTGGTGACAAAATCAGACAATGCCTGGCTTTCAGAAAGAATAAAGCTGGGACCTTAGAGGCTTGTCTTAAAATAAGTAGCCAGGTAAGTGAGGTGTCTGCTAAGTCAACATAGAAGAAGTATACCAGCTTGTGTGATCCAAGGATTGTAAATAATAAAATCCAAGATTGGAGGAGGCCTTAAATTCTGAGCACCTGGTTTGCAGAAGGCTCTGGATGACACTGAAAGTCCAACATCCATTTGCAGCATCTGCACATAGATAAAGCCTCTGGAGAATCTCCTCTGACCACGACCAGGGGTGCAACTTACCCTGTTATCAGACAGGAAAGTGGATTATTTCGGATATAGTTAGGTGAAAATTTAACTATAGTGTAGTATTTGACCCATGTTAAATTTGTTCTAGTTTAAAAAAAATTATCTTATGTTTTCTTTTGGATTGAGACCTTACTGTGGTTTTTTTTGGTTATTGTTGTTTGCATATTTTTATTTATATGGAATCCAGGTTAGGTAAATCTATGGAGATAAATAACTGGATTAATACTTTTAAGGGTTATGGCAGGAGAGGTTGGAGGGAAATTAGGAACTAATAATATTGAGTACAAGTATGAAGACAATGTTAAATGGCTGTATGCATGTAAGTTATGTGAGTTCTATGTAAATGAAACTGTTAAACATTTTAAAAAAGATATATTCAAGCAGGATTTTTTTGATGTTGTAAGACACTAATATTCTAATTAACAAACAACAAAAGCAGAGTGTACTGTACAGGGTCACTGTGCTCTGAGCTGGCTCTCCTCCAGCCTGGACATGGTCCCAACCAGGGAAGGAATCCTCTGCTGCTTCCAGAAGCACGGGTTGGAGATTTGAGCACAAACGCCCAACTTTGTCGAAGGAGAGAAATGGAGATGGCTTGGTCAAGGCCCTTGCCCTTGAATGTGTCACCCTTTGCAACAAAAGGAAGAAAGCCCTAGAGTCCTTGAGCTCTAAAAATGTCCCAGTTTCCATTCTGTAAAATCACGGCTTTCATTCGCCAGCCAGCATGCTTGCGCCATGGGAGAAGATGATTCCAGCATGAGTGGAGAGACAGGGAGTACTGTTTTTTTCCTTCCCAGCAGTGATGTAGCTTATCAACTCTCTCTGGTCCAAACCAACCAAAACAAACCTCAACCAAAATAAAACAAAACTCACAAATCAGAAAACAGAACTCAGAAAAACAAAAGCAATAGAAGGAAACGTCTGCTTAGCAAGAAGCGTCTCATAGAAAGTGAACTACTTGCCGTTGATCTGGCTCAGTTATCTCAGCTACAGTGAGTAGTTGGAGAAGTCTCAGATTGCTGTTGTTGGTGTTGAGTGCCACTGAGACCCTGTGTGCAACCGACTGAAACGCTGCCCGGTCCTGCACCAACCTGACAATTATTCTTAGGGTTGAGGCCACCATTGCAGGCACTGTCCCCTGGCGTTCTGCATGACTACAGTGAAGTGTTCCGGAATTCTCATTCATATCAACACTATGTATACTTTTATGATTCACACAGTTAAATCCCTTTATGTGGTCTTTATGTGAGTACATTGGGCTGAGGGCTTTACAAGCAAGTTAAAAAGTGTCCATGGAAAGGATAAGGATGGTAACGTAGGTGCACTGACCTAGATTAAAAGAAAATGCTAGAAAAACTAGTAATGAACTTACCAGTGATTCAGAATTCGGATAATTCTAAGAGAGCTGAAGCTAAAGTTGAGTGTAAACTTTCCTGAAGAAGTGACTTGCCATGAAAAGTAATATTGGGAAATTATTTACTCATGAGGAATGCGAAAACTATGTAAGAGAACAAACTTTTAAAAGTAGCCCCTGGCAATTGCAGATCATTCAACACATATTTATTGTATGTTAGTGCCTTCGATCCTCAAAGCACTGGGTAGTTTCTCAACTGGAAATAGGCTTGTATCACTGAGTCACCTTAGCGGCTGACTTCAAGCTGTGTTTGAGCCTTAGTTTATTTCTCTGAAAAGATCTGAGTCATGGGGTTATTGTGAAGGTCAAATGATTATTCACAAAAAAGAGCTTTCTAAGTTATAAAGGGCCATGCAAATGGTAGGAGTTATAATTAGGTGCCTTCTGAGGGCTTCGGCAAAAGACAAAGCTTTCTCCTCCCAGAAAGAATGAAAGTCTTAGAGACCTGAAGGGGCAGTTCTACCCTGCCCTGGAGGGTCCCCATGAGTCAGCATCAACTCAATGGCAGTGAGTTTGTTCTTCGGTTTCTGAAGGCTTATATTCCAAGCTTTCCCCCCAGCATACTCGCCCCTGGTTTTATATTCCAGTCAAGTGACTTAATGTTGCATTCTGCGTTTCTTTCACTGTATAGTCAAAGTCTACCTTCCTTTCAAAACTCATATTTCATTGCACTGGTGAAAATTTTTGATGCTCCCAACTAGTTGAAACCTTTTCATAGCACACCGCCTGCACAGATTTTTATGGCATGTACCATGTTATATTATCTATGACAGCAATTTTCGGTAATGGCTTCATATCCTCTCTTGATCCATAGACTCATTGAGGTCTGGGAATATAGCTGATGGCTTCCTTCCGGCTAAACATTATTTAGCTCAGTGTCCCACAAAGCATGTGATAATACCTTGCTGAATGTATGATACAGCTTCCAGACTGATCATCCAGCTGCCTCATTGCACGGACTCCAACTTTTAAGGGTTCTTTGTAAAATTAGACAGAAATAAAGCCCACTTCTTAAAAGTAGAAGGTATATGGGTATATGGAATCTGTCTCCCATAAGTCATATGGAGTCAATCTGTTCTTTACAAATAAAGGATTAGGACTAAATGCTAATGGAATTTTCCCCCCAAACTCTAGGAGGTTGCAAGTTGGGCTACTAACCACAAAGTCAGCAGTTTGATACCACCAGCAACTTGAAGGGAGAAAGATGAGGCTTCCTACTTCCATAAAGAGTTACAGTCTCAGAAACCCACTGGGGCAGTTCTACACTGTCCAATGGGGTCTCTATGAGTCAGAATCCACCCAATTGCAGTGGATTATATTTTCTGGTTTATAGAACCTTGGTGGTACTTTTGAATAACCAGTGCCCTGCTAACTGCAAGGTCCGCTGCTCAAACCCACTAGCCACTAGATCCAGAGAAAAAATTAGGCTATCTGCTCCCATAAAGATATATGGTGTTTGAAACCCTATGGGATCAGTAGGAGTTGCATTCAACTCAATGGCAGTGAGTTGTTTTGTTTTGTTATGAACTCTGTTTAGCCAAAGTTAAGGATGCAGCCTCTGCTTTATTCTTTTCCTGTCTGGTGATAAATCTAGCCCCCTGGGAATGGAAGTGAGCATCTGAGAGACGATGCTACTCCAAGTGGCTTTCCAGGGGTGGCGTGGTAAGTGGGGTGACGAATGCAGGCTAGTTAAAGGCACAGAGGAGGCATCCCCCAAGGCCAATCCTAAGTGGCAGGCATTGAAGGGCACTGAGTTGCTACCTCTGCTTGGGTGAGAACTGGAGCAGGCAAATGTTTGGGTGTTATTTTACTTCCCAAAGAGATTTGGTGAGGCTCAATGGCACTTTGGAAACACCCTTGTCCTCAACAACTGGAACCTTTGATTAAAATGTCTCATTTGTTTTGATGGCCAAATTCAAAAGGCACAAATGATGTGCCCCTCCCCCCCCACACACACTCTCATGATCCCAATGCTACTTTACAAATCTAGCTCGACCAGAGGATACACACGGGCACAAATCAGAGTTGGGAATCCAGGACAGATAAACCCCTCAAGACTAATAATGAGAGCAGAGATACCAGGAGGGGAAGGGGAAGGTTGAGGGAAAAGGGGGAACCGATCACAAGGATCTATATATACCCCCCCTCCCTGGGGTTGGACAACAGAAAAGTGGGTGAAGAGAGACATTGGGCAGTGTAAGACATGGAAAAAAATAATTTATATATTATCAAGGGTTCATGAGGAAGAGAGGGTGGGGGGGCATTGAAGAGCTGATACCAAGGGCTCAAGTAGAAAGCAAATGTTTTGAGAATGATGATGGCAACACATGTACAAATATGCTGACACAATGGATTGTGATAAGGGTTGTATGAGCCCCCAATCTTATTTTTTATATATATATATGTATGTATATAGCAAAAATAGAAAGTCTGTATCTGACTCCTTGTACTCCCCACATCTATTTTTCCCTCCCCGAGAGAACCCATGTTAAATTCCTTATGTATGCTTAGAGATATTCTAGGGATACAAAGCCTGAGCAATGGAAGTAAAAGCTCATGTAATGTTTCCATGACCTTTTGGAAGTCTCTCTTGTGTGTATTGGTTTTGGATGAAATTGTGTCCTCCAAACATTCATGTTGCAGGAATAACCCTGCTCCCAGTAAACACAACTGTTTGGAAACCAGGTGTTTGAAAATGCTATCAGTGAAGATAATTGTAGCCATCTTGGAATAATCTGGGTCCTAATCCAGTCAGAGGTGGTGACTGGTCTTCGCGGCCTGTGTATG